>NC_072833.1:7855000-8455000 GCF_027744805.1 Dunckerocampus dactyliophorus
TTATAATTGCAGATTGCTCGCTTGATAACATGCATCTCTCCTCACGCAGAGAGACACACAGTGGGGTCATTGGGTTGTAGACCTGAAAGCCTTTCATCCTTTCGTTGAGTCTTTTTTAGAGTGGGAGTAAGCTGCATGATTACGTCGTTAATGACCAAAGGCTTCTGAAAGTCATATCGGCATTTTGATTGCTTCCTTTTCAAGAGTTTTTATTAAAGTGCTGTGGGATACCGCAGCCCAGTGCGTTATCACCTAATCAGTCATCTCGGAGCAGCGGCAGCAAGGCCGACTGGTGTGAGATGTAGACTGTGGGATGCATTGTGTTACTGTCTCACTGTTTGCTTAATGGGTCCGGCAGTGGAGAGGATGGCTCTTCAAAAGAGATGAAAGCCTCTGGGAAATATGCCAATTTTTTTCCCTTTTTTTTGCCACTTCTCTCCACACGCTGACATACACAGTCAAGAGATGTGTTGCCAAAAACCACACAGTCTGCTTTTGTTTGCAGGTTGCATTTTTTCATGCATTAATTTTGATGATTTTCATGACTCTTCAGACGTCAGGGTCATATCATCAAATAGCGTCCTTCGCTATAGTAGACATTGGTAGCAATTAGAAGTAGTTCTGAATTAAAGGAGATGTCACAAGATTAGAATATAGCCAGAAATTAGCCGCACCGCTGCATAAGCTGCAGGGTTCAAAGTTTAAGAAAAATGTAGCGGCTTATACACTGGAAATTAGGCATGTCTCGAGTCACATTTTTTGGCTTCCGATCCGATTTTTTTTATAGTCAAACCTCTGTGAGTCAGGTCCCTAAAATCCAAAGAAAGCTAAAATTGGAAACAATGGGCGTGCAGAATACTTTTAGGGCAGGACTAATCATTTGACATGGTTATAGATCAATTTGTGGTGTGATTTAGAATAATAATAATCATTTATTGACAGTTCCTAGTATAAACAATTAGCACTTCCCGTGCAAGCTCTCCGCACCATGACGCAGAAGTCCGGCCACAGTGAGGGGACCTACTGCTGTAGCTACGGAGCCGAATATCCAACGTCCAACGTGAAACCAACTTCACCACGGTACACCTCAGATATGTCTGCATGGTGGTGTTGCATTTTCTTCTTGCGGGTGGCTGGAGTCGAGTGGCAACCAGCTTTGAGGCGCATTACCGTACCTACCATGTTGGAGTGTGGCCCAGAGTTACGAACATTATACGGCAACCGGACTAGCCCGATTTGGTGGCGGAAGCCGATTTTATCCGACCTTCAAGATACAGGGGATTGGCAGCCTATTCCGATCCTGAAGATCAGATCATCGGGACATCCCTACCGGAAATTGTTACATTTTTTTTAACCAAAAAATTTAGAACACCACCAGCTAGCATATGTTACCAGTTGTGATTTAAAACAGAAGATTGAACAAAAAAAAAGGTTTTCACAATAACAATTTCAACAGCACAGCATAACGATTGTCATAAATTGTCATTCGGTGTGAATAAAATGACTATTTGATATTCACGTACGCATCTGTAGCGCATACATGCGCACACACACACACACACACCTACACACACACACACACACAAAAGCAGTCTCAGAGAAGCATGTAATTCTGTTGTTACGATAGGCTGTACATTGAATGATAGTGAATGTGGTTAGCTAAACTTTGTCAAATCGCAAAGTATAACTAATGCGCGTGCATGTGTTACATGAGGTTTGTTTGCAAGCTCAAAGCAGGAAGAGGAGGGGAAATAGTGCTTGCAGTATGTTATGTGCGTTTTTTCGCCGTACAGCAGAACTACTACTATAAACATTGAAAGAAGTATAAATTATAAAAGAACAAAACCATGCCTTACCCGAACCACATTCTGCCCCTGTGACACATTTGCAGTAAAACCTTTCCTCTGATTTTATCAAGCCGAAATGAATTTATTGGTGCTGTGATGAGAAGATTGGATCATTGATAAAAAAAAAAAACAAATTATGCAAGTGTAGGCCTGTCACAATAATCAATAAATTGATAATCGCATCATACATAAAAACGAAGTCGATAATTTTGCCGGTCTCGATAAATTGACTCGTGAACCCCTTGTGTCAAGTACAATGTTTCTCACCCACCATTCATCCTATCCTTCCAGCAGCACACCCACCGAGCACTTTGTGGAACAGGCCGGAGCTCTGTTTCACCTTGCTTAAATTTGTGGAGGCACACGGCAAAACCACAAAAGTTAAGACGAGTTAATGGAAACAGTAGCAGAAGAGCCAGCATTTATTGTTCCATGCACTTCTCCTTCTCTGGGGTGATCGTTTGGTTTATTGGTGCAGAAGGGCTTCAGTCAACATTAGCATGATAGCTGTCCGTCAGGACACATCCACATGGAGCTGTGACTTGCTCCAATAACTGCTCCCATACACACAAGGTCCTGATTGTGGTTTTTAGTTTGGCCCTGTATAAACAATGCCTGCCCACTTCCTCATTTTGGCAGTGCTTAGATTTCTATGGTGCCCAAAAAAGAAAGGAGTCAAAGGCTGTTTTGTGATGTAATAAAGAATCAAATTAAAGTGAGCAGGTTGTGTTAAAAGAGTGCAAGATGACAGATGAGGAAGAGTGATGCAACAAATAAACACAGAGGACATTTAGTCAAGGCTGCGAGAGAAGAGTCTTCATCAGTGAGAGAGTGCCTTGTCTCCTCCCTTCAGTGTTGTTGTACCCGAGCGGTTCTGAGCTCAGTCGTACAGCTTTCATGTGACCACGCCGCCGCAGCAAGCTCACCTCCTTCGACACGGTATGCATTTCCTCTGTCTCTGCAAGGGAGCCTTAAACAAACAGGAAACAGACCGCACGGCAGGCTTGACTAGCGGTTTGATCCATGACTGATGCTGTGTATTACTGCATTTGGAGAACTTGCTGTGAGATGTGTACATGGGTTACATCATATTTTCTTTGATGTTATATGCGTATGTGTTGTTTTTGGCTTTTTGTTGCTTTTGCTATTATTTAGAGCTACTGCATGTGTTTCGTTACCCTGCTGGTCTGTGTTGTTTTTGGCTTTTTGTTGCTTTTGCTATTTTAAAGAGCTACTGCATGTGTTAACAGTTACCCTGCTGCAGCAGTCTTATAACCAATAAATTGTTCCGATCAAGGTTATTGACAAAGGGGAGGTCTGTTCATTCATCTTCAGACAGTCATTCAGTCAGATGGAAGACAAGCACCTTTCATAGATAGACTTATACCGCATGCTGCATTTGACTGTTTCAGAACTGTTAGGCTGTGTTCAGATTTGTAGTTTCATCCTTTACAAAGTAAAAAAAAACTCCATGTTGATTCTAGACATGGCAGTTTTCAACACATGCTGCTTTACTTTAATGTATAGACTGATTTGATATTTGGTTTGGTTAAAACTCTGATGCATTTGCCCTGTATGGTTTGTTTGGCAAACACAATAATCCGAACCCTGTTGTGCACCAAGTGGACCTAGACCGCTTGAGAAATCTTCTGGCAAGTGAACTCTGATGCAGTTTGGGTGACTTAAGCTTTAAATGTGAACGCTATGCGGAGCAGTGATAAAATTAGAGGCGTCAACGTGTTAAACAAATTTTGAATCTCTAATTTTACAGTTTTTGTATGCAAGTGCTTTTTCTAAACATCTGTTTTGGGTGTGGGAAAACAATGGATGGTCAGTCAAACCCTAAAGTGGACATTGATTGGCTGTCGTTGTGTTTGGACTTGTTTAGCATTTTGAGAGGCTCGCATTGTATTTGGGAGGGCATGGTGAGGAGCAGGGAGTAGCGGAGAGGAGACATGAAAATGGAGCATGTGTGAGTTGTTGGTCAAATGGAAATTTATATTTCAAAAATGCTCTGACAGCACCATTGATGAAGATGAGTGTGATATGCCTTCTTTGTAAGGAGTTTGCTTACCAGCAAAGCAGCTCAGCTTTAGCTTACTGCATCAACAGAAAGCACCCAGTAGTGAGTGCAGCCACGTCTGGTGTAGCAGCAATTTAGCAAGTCATAGCAAAGCTCTTTGACAAATTAAACTGTATAAGCAAGTCTGTGACAGACAGGCTAACGAATATTCTTGCCAAGTGGATAGAGATTAACTGCAGGACGATAAACATAGTGGCAGACAAAGGGTTATCAAAAATGTTGCAAACTGCGTCCAGCGACTCATCATGCAAGTCACCGTGTAACTAGCACGATGTATGACGGCAAAAAGAAAAAGACTTCACATTTTGATGGTGGAGTCGTCCAATTGTGTTGCTGTAACCATCGATCACTGGACCTCAGCTGATCCAGTGTTCTATGGACGCTAATTGTCCTACAAATTATTGACGATTTAATTTCTCGAGTATTTAACATTGCGATTGGAATGTCAAGAGCTTTTAAATAAACCAAACAAACAAAATAATACATTTAAAAGATGAAAAAAAACCCAATGAAAATGAATTGCACTTAATTAAAAATCATAACCAAAACACAATTTTAAAAAAAAGAAAAAAAAACACTCCAATAAAACAAAATAACAAAAAAAACACTTTCTACATATGTTCTGTGGGCCGCAAATGGCTCCTGGGCTGCACTATGGAGACAATTATTAATTTGACAGGTAAGGCATGTCCGGTCGATCTCTGTTTCACCCTCACCTAGGGTCACGAGCTTTGGGTCGTGTCCGAAAGAATGAGATTGCGGATACAAGCAGCCGAAATGAGTTTCCTCTATAGGGTGGCTAGACTCACCCTAAGAGATAGGGTGTGGAGCTCAGTCATCCGGGAGAGTCTCAGAGTAGAGCCGCCGCTCCTTCACATCGAGAGGAAGCCAGTTGAGGTGGCTCGGGCATCTAGTCCGGATTCCTGGTGAGGTGTTCTGGGCATTCCCGGATGGGAGAAGGCCCCGGGGAAGACCTAGGACACGCTGGCTGGATCATCTCTCACAGCTGGTCTGGGAACTCCTTGGTTTCTTACCGGTGGAACTGGAAGAGATGGCCGGCGGACCGGGAAGTCTGGGCTTTCCTACTGAGACTGCTGCCCCCACGACCCCGACCCAGATAAACGGAGCAAAATGGATGGATGGAGGTTGATTCAAACCCGAATCAAACTGCACCACAGTTGATTTGGTTTCTGAGACAAGATAGATTCACTGGCAAATAAACCAAACAGGTTTGGCCCAAAACAGCATAATGGTGACATAAAAGTACAAGTACAGTAAAGACTGTTGACATACGCGTCTAGCATGTAATTCACTCAGGAGGTCCCCATAAAGTACAAACTGACTGTTTATGTATTTGGATGTTGAACCGCTGCACAAAAAAGGGCGAACATTTTCCAAAACATGCACCCCTCCTGTATTGCCCTTGCTATTATATTTCTGACAAATGGTGGCGCTGTTATCAAACCCTAAAATTTTACACTATAAGTTGTATTCAATTGAAATTTCTCACACAGCTCAATGCGAAATGCTCTACAAAGCACCAACTTAGAGCAAGATTGGTTGAAAAACATGGTCACCGTCAACCAAAGCATCTTTGTAGAGGAGCGTCTTAGCAACTAATTGGCCATAAGTCTTAGACCATTTGTCAAATAATGATAAAACTGTGAGGAGATTTGTTACATCTATGATAGCATGTATTCCAAACCCATAGGGAGCGCCACAAATGTCATTAAACAAAAGTAGTGCTGTTTCACTGGTTTGTACCCTTCTTCCTGTTTAGTCTTGGTGTTTTGTGCTGCTGCATTGTCACTCTATTGCCAAGTTACTATCTACTGTATCCACACAAATCTTGAGTTTAATTTTCCAATATACTGCCGATGTCTTAACCATTTTAGCAGTCCAATGTCCCTACAAATACACCTTGCTCTTAAGACCGGCCTTCCAAGGTCAACCACAGTGTCCCTGAACCTGATTCTTCTTGCAGAGATGAAATCAAGTCAGTCAGCACTTGCTGTTTGAGGCCAACGGACCGTCCTACTTAGCTTAACCCCCCACACACTTGTTTTGTTGTGAAGACAGACAGCCTGAAACGCTATCATCTAATGAAATGCAGATTGTGGGTGGTCCAGTGTCAAGTTAAAATGGTCCTTTGCACCACCACCAGGAGCATACTGTATACTGAGGGGTAATGTTTGGTGTACTGTTGTTGGTCTCTGCATGGATTTCCTGTCAGGCCCCATGCACATTTCCTTTCTGTCCTCCTCTGCCCTTATTAGTATCTGCTCTGTAGTTTTTCGAATGTCCTAAATAGGTCTGATAATTGAAGCGCTTCCTCTTTAAATGTGACTCATAGACTGTACAGCATAACCTGTGCCTCAGAGTCCCGTGCTTGCCAGGCAGAAAACCCCCACGTGTGCTGGCAGATGTGCCAGTTCCTGATGGATGAAGCCACTGTGACAGGCCTGCTTGCTGTAGTTTTCACACTTGGTGAGCGGTACACAGCAGGTAGTGTTGGGTAAATGAAGCAAACCTTGTATGGCCAGTATTAGATGTTTTTAAATATTGGACAAATGCAGATGATGCAGTCTTCAGTTCTGCTTTAAATTTGACCAAAACAATTAGTCTTTGCATTATTATTGTTATTATTGTTTGTATTACCACAATATTTATGAATAAAGGAGTAACATTTGACCACAACATTGTTCTGTAATATATCTACAGTATGTGTAATAAAACCCTCATTAATGATAAGAGAATGAAGATTAAATTGATTCAGTCATTGTCTATACCGCTTGTCCTCACTAGGCTTGCGGAGGTATGCTGGAGCCTATCCCAGCTGACTTTGGGCGAGAGGCAGGGTACACCCTGGACTGGTCACCAGCCAATCACAGGGCAGATATAGACAATCAGTGAAGAGTAAATAAAATTGATTCCATCCCAGCTGCACGAACCACTGCACTATTATTTTTTTATTATCATTATGTGTTATTTTGTCATTTTACTGTTATTGTTCATTTGATCACGTCAAATATTGTTGTTCAGGTATGGAATAATCCTTGGCAAAGTGAAGTACTGATCTCAGTATTCCAAGAATGTATTCTTGGAGTGTCTGCTCAAACAAATAACTGACAAGTGATGACTCATCTTTTCAGTGGCATGAAATATGTCTCTTCGTCCTGAGTCACATCCTTGTGCGGACACAATACTTGTTATATTTGACACATATGCTAAAATAGAATTGGTTTAAACTAAATTCCTCAAGGTTGTTTAGGTTTTCCATTATTGTCATGAGAAAAGGGGGTTGGTTTTTTCCTCTGGCAACTGAAATAAACAGGCCAGAGAGACTAAGCTCTGCACATTATGTAATATGTGGTATTTTATACCACGTAAGCACTCGTCATCTTACAAAGAGTGTGCTGTATTCAAGGCTGCATGCAAGAGATGATGCTAATTTATGAATACCATGCAGGAAGTCCTCCGTCTACCTACGTTGCGTTGTTCCATTTTTACGATGATGATGTAAGTCGAGTTTTTGTGTAAGTCGTAACTTAAGCGAACTTATCCAGCCATTAGGGCAGAACTTTAAATAGATCTTGAATTATTTTTCCCCCTTAGGAAAATTATTGTAAGTTTATAAAGTGTAATATATTTGTGGACTCCACTCAACTGTACGCCATGCTACAATCGACAGGTGTCATCCACTTGAATAAATAAACGCAGTGCGTCAAATAGACACTTCCTTTTGTCTCCTTAGGAAAAAACCCCACTTGCTACCACTTCCCTTTATTCTGTGTCATATGTTGTGGCAGACGTATTGTAGCGGCCTCTACTCTACTATACGTAATGCTACAATTAATAGTCAAGTGTGTCATCCACTTGAATAAATAATCGCAGTGCCTTAAATAGACGCCTCATTTTGTCCCCTTGAAACTCATGTTATCACTTCCCCTTATTATGTGTCATGCAGTCGTGGAAACAATTATTATACCACCCTTGTTCCTTCAGTTTATTCATTGTAATGCCAGGACAACTAAAGATACATTTGTTTGGACAAATATAATGCCAATGAAAATAGCTCATAATAGTACATTTTGCTTTAGCAGTACAATAGTTATTGATGTAAGAACTTAAGTGATTTTGGCTATTAGACGTCAATACCATAACACACATGACATCTGTAAAGCTGAAGTCTACTGTAGTGTTAAAAGAATCTGCTACCCCGAAGCAAATGGTTTAAAGGTATTTAATGCTTGAGATGCTCAAGATAACTGGAGTCAAAGGTCTTATCAAAACATGTTTTTTTGTTTTCAAACCTTACCTCTCCTAACGGCTTCATTGGAACGCCAGAGTGTTGTCTGTGTTTTTTATTTCTTCATCTTCAGTGAACTTTGAGCTTCTTGCCTGTCGTTTCACAACGCAAGCGTAACAATGAGCTCAGCCGAGGTTCAGTTGCAAAACCACTATATGTTGATGCCGTCGCACTAAGCTTCCACCTCTTCTCGCTCATTGACAGCTCTCTTAATCCCTTTGCCTTATTGTTTTAAGCGCCTCTTAGTAGTCCTTGATCCTCTCAGCAAGTGGCTATAAAAGTTGGAACCGATGACGAGGCAACCGCTGTAGATTTTCTCTTCCTGATTAACTGAGTAATATCCAATCATTGGAATTGGTGGCTTTGTCTTTCAGCTCACTGAGCTGCCTGTGTTTGTGTTTTGTCTGATTGAGGATTTTGGGAATCCTGACCGTGACCTCCATGTTTCCAGCTGTAGAAAGTCCTACTGAGGTTAAAGTGAATTTGAGAATTCTGCAATATGTTTAAAAGAAATGTCTCATGTATCATCATACAAGGTCATGATAATGAAATCAAGGAGGTGGGCAGCCATTGCCATCATTACCCATACCCTTTCCATCATGTCACATTTTGTATCCCCTGTTCATATTTTGGTTAAACTAATGTCTGTTTTTCCATTCTGTTTTTTGTGTCTATTTTGTTATATTCGTTGGCTGCGGCTTCCCCTCCTGCTGTTGATGCCTCTGCACACAAATGCGTCTGCCATCATCGGGTCGACAACGCATGGTGGATGCCACCCGCCTCCTAACCCCGCTTTATCTACATTTGTTTCACACACTTTATCCATCGCTCATTCTTTGTCACGCTGCCCATTTCCTCTTTCCTGTGCTTCTCTTTCCCCGTCTCTCCACCCTTCACACCTGTTAGCACCTTACAGAGTTGAGCGAGCCCCATGCCACCTCCGGTAAGCCAGTACACCTTTTTTTCCTTTTAAGAACGGGTTAAGTGCAATCATGAAAAGGACCGTTATGGGTGAAACTTGCAACATAATGTGTGCATTATGTGGGAACTGGACCTGATAGTTGTTACTACAGTACACTGTATTTGCGCCAATATTGGTCTCCACTGTTGCCACCGTGTATCACACAATATGGCATCTGTAAAGCTGAGAAAAGTGCACCTGGCTGGACAGGACAGATATCAAAGTATTAGTGACGGAAGCCTCAATACACCACAGAATTGTTATTACCGTAATTGTTGTGATTATAGTGTACCTAAATCGCAAAGAGGACGGGACCTTAATTGGAAGCAGGTGATCATTGGAGATTATTATTATTTTCATTTAGTAAAGATTTGGAGTGCATGAGAAACTGGAAAGAAAATGGTAGCATGGTCAATTTTTATCAAGTAAATTGTACAACACTGCAGCGACAGAACCCCTGTTGCAATACCAACCAGGAGCAAGTTCCTCAGATAACATTAATTGCGCTGATGAGTTAATTTTAAATGGCAATTGTAACATGCATGAGTTTCATACCAGCAGCTGCCTTGCAACATTTTAAAGCGCATGCAGAGGTAGGTAAAGCTGCTGGATTCTGACAACTCATGATACTTCAAATGCAGCTTATGCAGCTACACACGGCAATGTCTCCACTAATTAGAGACCTTGGTGATGATGTGCTTTTGTAGATCACGCACCCGGCAGCAATAGGGGATTTAGCGGTTCATTTAATTGAGGTTTTAATTGGAGGATTCATGTTAATATTATTAGAAAAATGCAAATGTACAATACAAAATGTCTCAACACTCATAAACGTCATACCCCACTAATAGTGGTGTCCCAAAATCTCGTAAGATCAAAACGTGACAAAATTTCTCGTTCAGAAAAAGATGAATAAATAAAATGAACTGGAAAATTAATAAAATTATGCCAGCCTCCATATATTGCCATGTGCATGTTTAGGACGTTGGAAATGCTACATGCACAATTGTGAATTAAACAGGCATCCTAACACAATTTTTGATAGTAATTGAACTTACTATTAATTTCTATGTACATTTCATTTGGCAGTGTAATGACATGTTTACGCCAGCAGAGGGTACTGCATGGCGCTGAGCGATTCAGCAGGGAGGCTGTGCAGTTATCTTTAGCCATGCACCGCTGGTTAATAAACGAGCTCAGTCATGACAGGACGCTAATTTTGAACATCTCTATTGTTTCACAGTCATTTGTATTGGATGCGCAGTGCTCCCTTTTCTATGTAACATTTGCTACTGGTCCAGAGTCCCCAAGGGCTGCGGCTGTAACACATGCGTGTCTGTTTTCCTAGTCTCTTGCCTCCAAACAGGCAGGAAGGGCGTTCACTCTGTGCATTGGTTTCGGCACCTAGATGAAAATGGTGTGCGTTCACAGAGAGGGTAGTTTAATACATTACAAAAGAAATGCTGCTCTTAAATAGTTGAAAACCCAGCATTTCAAGAAATGCTCCAAACGTTTTATAGACCGTACGAATTGGCTATGATAAAATACATGTCACAAACAACAATTCCACAGCTTTACAGAGTGAAAGATGACATAAAAGTGGTCGTTTATTTGGTCTCAAAAAATGCTGAATAATATCATTTAGCAACATTGTGTGGAAAAATAAACATTTCAAAATGCACCCGCATTGTTTTGTGATTCGGTAAAATAAAAATAAAAAGTGTCTAGTCCAGTCATTTTTCATTGTACTTTTTAAAAAGTCTCATTTCGTCCCGTTGTTGTAGACCCAATTTCCTGCATATTCGGGTCTTGTGAGTTGAGTGTCTATATGAGGAAAAACCCTTAATTATACAGTACTCAGTAAGGTCAATGAACATTCAAAATTCTATCCTACAATACTTCTGTCTTTTTTTTTCTTTCCATTTTTAAGCATCATTACATTCATAGACACTTAATGTCCGATGAAGTATTGATGGGTTCCAATGTATCCACATGTGTCTGTCTCTGCAGCAGCCATAGTGTCCGGCGATGAAACGGTCCTTCTGACACCAGGCAGGATGAGCCAGCGCCAGGTGAAGGAACGGGACAAGGACAAGGACAAGGAGAAGGAAAAGGAGGCAGGTCTCCAAACACCCAACCGGGAAAACATAGCCTCTCCCTCCTCACTCAGCCCGGGTGTCAGCTATAGCCACGGTATGTTTGGAACATTCCACTGCATTGCAATAATATGCTACATCAATACATTAAATTAGGACCTGCTGTGTTAAGTATTTTTTTGTGATTAAATTTAATAAACCCAGTAAATAGATAATTAAAATAGGATTTAATTTATACGAAATTGAAATTATGTATTTAATTGTCAATTAACTAATTACATTGTAAAATGTAATCTTCAATAATGATTTGAACCTGTTTTTATTAATGATTTATTTCATGATCAATAACAATTTTTTTTTTACGATTTCTTATTTAAAAAATTTTTGGATTTTAAGTTTTTTTTGGCCATTAAACATAAAAATTAAAAACAAGGACATATATTCTTAAAAAAAAAAATTACCATGACATAATCTGCTAATTTCCACTAAACTTCAGTTTATATACCCCATCAAATCACGAGTGAATAAATAAATGAGTAGATGAACATAACAAAATCCCAAACTCAAATGTTGATGCCAATTTATAACCTATTTATGTATTTTTCGAACAATACTACAAATACAGTATTAGTGGACATTTGATGTGGCATGCTTTCACACATAACACACTCCTATCATATTTCTCAGTAAAATAAAAATGCTGGTTTTCCCGTATTAAATAAAACACTGCACTTGTATTTTATTCCCTTATATTTTTAATTGGTTGACAAATGATCACAATAGCATCACAGTCACAGCAGCGAGGTTATAGACGTACCCTGAAGCTATGAACAAGCCAAACTCCCATGCAACAAAATTAACATATTACACACACTTTATTTATGGAGCATTTGACCTTAAAGAGACCTATTTTTTGCAGCCAGCTGTTGGGGTTGTTCTCATGTCTGCACCTTCCCCCAGACAATGACTCATGCAGTCTGAAGTGGTTTCTTGCAGTCTGCCTGCTGCTCATGCAAATGTTTTCAGCCATACCTTGTAGGGATTGTTTTAAATTTAGAAGATTTGGGGATTTTTAGAGAGCGTGTTGTGCTTTTTGGTCTTGTGTCCGAGCGCCCTCTGGTGGATTACAAGTGTTAATTACTGTACTGTTTTTTTTTTTTTAACTAAAGCAACATAAAATATAACATTCAACTGACCTGTTGAATGAGTGTGTAATGCTTCTAAATACATTTTGTGCATTCAAGATGCTAAAACCAATCCAATGTATATAGGTCAATATATGCTAAGACTCCTGAACAAAACATCTTAGATTTTTGTGTTATAGGCGACAATACAAATTACTGTCATATCTAATAATATATCTCATTAATATTCACCTCAATTTTAGTCTTCAAGCCCGAGCCCTGAGTCATAATTTAGACGCGCCTCCTGTATGGCACATTTTATTATGCATATGGTTACTTGTTTATGCCACTAGAGGGAGTACAAGGAGCAGGAAATTACATGACAAGCTCCCAATGACTAGTATGGGGAGATACTGCATTTAGCATTGTCCATTAAAATAAAACCAAAATGGAATTATGATACGACCAGTCAAAGGTGTACCTCGCCTCTCACCCGAAGTCAGCTGGGATAGCCTCCAACATACCCGCGACCCTAACATGGATAAGCGGCATAGAAGATGGCTGGATGGACGAATTACATAATACGTGATAAGTAATATAAAATAAAAATAAATAAGTTGAGTGTCTGACACTGTGTGGTAAGTAGGCGGTTTGAGATATTGGCCATGATGGCACATATATTTGCACTGGCACTGGCGCCAAAGATCCCAGATGCCCCTCTGTTATTATTCCGGCCTTGCAAAGCAGCTCATCGGGTTCCACTACATCCAATCTGCTGCAATCAGCAAACAGGAGATGACTGAATATCACAAACTCATAAAAGTCAGCAACAGGACTTTAATGTAAGAGCTGTATTAAATATTCCGTAATTACAAAGATGATAGTGTTCCAGTTTGATACCGATCTTTTATTGGCTTGTGAGAACACTTTTACAATTGCTGAAATTTGGGTTATGAGCTGCTAGTTATGGGCAGGCACAGCCGAGGACAGCTATTTTTTTCACAAAATTTCCACAGAAAATAATATGAAAATGTAAACTTTAAATTCAATTCAGTTAGTTAAAATGCATAGTGATAGATGTGTTACTGTCTCAATCATTGACTGAAGGATAGTTTTTCTTTCCTATCGCTGGATGTTACTCAAGTTGTTCCACATGTCAGCAATGAGTGTTGTAGATTAAAATGAGATGGTTGTTGAGTTTGAGCATGTTTTTGTTGGTGGAGTGTATGCATTATCACTAATCACCAGAGTGTCTGTCCATGGTCTGCCTGCCAAGTACTGTCATTATGACTCACTGAAACCAAAAGGAACCTAGATGATGGCCAAGAAGCTTTTGAATTTAGACTGAAACTTAAAAATGGCATTTATAGAAGAAAGTCCATAGAAAGGGGCGAGGTCAATAAATCGCGTTGGCAATGAAGGGCAGCTGGAGTCAGCATGGATTTAAAGCTCAGCTTGCAAATAACTGCCAGTTTGCTTTTGGGAACACGACAAATATGAAAAACCACATGGCACGTTGCCAGTCGAACGAGGAAGAAAAACAGCCACCTGAAGTTGCTGCCGACAAAGAAACCATCAAGCAGGTGATAACTAATTTTCCACCTAACTCGGAAAATGCGCTGTTATGTCACCGGTGCACGGTGCACTTTATTACTGATGACTGGAAGCTAGCGTCTCATGTGCTACAAACGAGAGGAGTGAACAAGGGCCATACGGGTGCAAATACGGCTGAGCTGTTCAATAATGTTGCAGAGGCATGTTGATTTCTTGTGGCCTATTCATTTGTATTTCTTGTATTTGTGAATAAGGGCAGCCTAGTTTTTTGAGTTATTCATAAAATACTGAAGTCTGCAAGCATTATTCTTGAATGAGAGCAGCTGGTACAGAAATCTATATTTTATATATATATTTTATGAAAGCTGTTGTCAGATATTCTATGCTGAGGATTTTTGGTTGAATTCAGAAGTCTTATTAATTTATTAATAATGGCAGATTTTTTTATGTTGGTTATTCAGAATATGCTGAAGTGTGTGTTAATTTTATACATGCTGCAACTGGTGCAATTTACTTTTCCTGCTGGTTCTGTACAATGGGAAATATGTTGGTAGCTGTAACCTTTCATTTATTAAGATGATGGAAGTAAATTCATCTGTTTCATGTTCATTTTAATTGTGGCTCATTACAAATATGCTTTGTTTTAGTACACAGTGAGTAAAAAGTAATTGTATATAGACAAAATTCTGCATTAAAAAATTTACAAACAAAGCATCGATAATCGTATCATCGCATCGCAGGCCTCTGAATCGTAATCGCATCGAATCGTGAGGTTGCCGGAGAGTCCCACCCCTAATCTACATCTGGTAGCTTTATCTACCTCTGCATGCGCTTTGAAATGGTGGTTTCAGCACGCAGCTGTTGGTGTGAGCTGTTTACGCTTTAGCGGTATTACAACATTGGTTGTGTCGCTGCTGTGTTGTGCAGTGTACTTGTTAATAAATGACCATGGCATACACTGTACAAGAAAACCCATCGAAAGGGATGAGGTTAATAAATAGTGCTGGCAACAAAGAGCAGCTGGGGTCAGCATGGATTTAAGGTTCATCTTGTGGGATTACGGCCTGTTAGACGGGGTTAACAAGATGGCAGTTAGGAGGCCGGGCTTTATCCTCACCCTCAGCCAATCTCAATCCACTGCTGCTTTTTTTTACATCTGATCTCATCCAATGAATGTGAATAGTCCCTAAGAGGGGAGACTAGGCTTGACAGTCAAGAGCCAAACGGCACAAGTGGAAGTAAAACAGGGCGGTAGGATGGGAAATTTCCTGGTTGCAAGGAATTGGATATGCTCGGATGGCCGGAGGCTTGTCTGGGCTGACGCTGTGTGGATCTAAAGTAAGCATGTTTTGATCACAGGAGATTAGGCTGTATTTATGTGCAAAGGCTGTATTTGGCGACTTGTATCATAGTTGTAGTGACAAGGTAGTAAATGTAAATATAATGACAGTTGTCCAAGAGTTAAGTGGAATATAGCAGAAGAAGGTGCCTGTAGGATGACAGGGTTCATAAAGCTTCTTTGTTTAAAGCTAATCCCAGGCTTACAGGGTCTACTAGGAAACTGGAGTTGTTTATCTGCATGTGACCACTTGTTTGCACCAAAGTAATACTGGAGCTGTATTGTATCAAGACTTTTACTCCATAAGTCACAGTGCCATTGATAATTTTTTTTTTTTTTTTTTTTTTTTTTTTTTTTTTAGCCTCTCATTTTCTGGATAGATTATTTTCAACATTTCCTTCATTTATGAATGACTCTCAAGATGGCTACGCTAGCAAATCCCAAAGACCTGATGCTTAAAATATTCTGAATACTGTATACTCAATACATACTGGCACACTGCAACATGACAGCTAAGGAGATGCAGGACAAGAGAACAAAAACTGGGCTCTCACAAAGAAGATATTGTAAAGTTTTAAAATGAGTTTAACGTGCCTTCCTAAATTACACAATTGAACATGTTCATTTTAAATTTGATAATTCATGAATTTACTAATTCATAAATTCATTGAATTACTAGTTCATATTATAACTTAAATAATAAAACTAGTGGTGTCACGAGACACGAGATTGGGTCTAAGACGAGATGAAATTTTAACATTACTTTTAAGAAAAGTACAATGAAAAAATATTAGAAATATATGGCAATATATTGCAATCTACTAATTTAATTTCTACGTTACACTCTTATGCACTCTGTGTGTATGCTAGCGGCCCCGCCTCCACCCACTAAGATGAAGAGACTGACAAAAGGGCTCACTCTGTTCATGCCGTTTGTTCTATGGAACAAACACGCCAAGGTGCTGAAACCAATGCACACAGTGAACCGACGCCGGACAAATTGTCGACTTCAATATCATTTATTGTGTGTTTTATAAAAAAAAAAAAAATTACACTGTAGAGCCTACCTTTTTAACTTTTTAAATTATGGTTGTTACATAATTGTTTTCATTTTGATAACATTACTGCCAACAACCACTTCAGATAATCAATTAAATTACACACCAATAAAAACCCAATCATGAGAGAGGTCGTCGTTTGAAGTGGTTGAAAATTTGAAGTGTTAAATTAATAACTTACAACTACAAACTAATAAAAGTACCATTTATTCCAGTGTCAATCAAAACGCTGCATTATTACATCTTGATTGATGATATATATGCATATAGTCTATATATACTGTACATACAGTATATCATCAACGTGGCAATTAATGCTTCTATTCATTGAGTCTTGAGTCTCCTATCGTCACTGGGTGTGTGTGGTCGATAACAGCCAAGAACCGCAGGTGGCTCTACTTAACTCCTCATCAAAAAACATTTAAAATGTGGCTGCGGGCAACCTCCTGTTGGCGGTGGCTACAGTATCATGACTGGTCTACATCTGGCAGCTTTATCTACCTTTACATGCAATTTCAGTTTGCCGCTGTGCAACTCATGCGTGTTACTTTCCGTGCTGTTGTTTACAATGAACTCATCAGCAGTTTGCTCCTTACCGGCATTACAACATTGGTTCTGCTGTTGCGCAAAATGCTTGTTAAGAAATGGCCAGAGCTATGTTTTCCTTTCCACTTCCTCATACACTCCAAATCATTAGGTAAATATAGGTGTGAGTATTAAGGTTAAAAAATGAAGGTGTTTTCTATAGAGGGAGTTTACACAGCCTCTGCTATAATTAGAGTATTTATGTTATTCTGGTATTAGATGTCATTAGATTGTTCCATCCATTTGACTGTATTCAAGGCAGGGAACAATGTCATGGAAAATGTAAATAACAATTAGTCAGCTCCACATTCTTAAGATTAAGCTGTTTTTGTCGTCAATTCCCACCCCCATAATACCAATACATTAGGGGACAATATATGATTTGATGAGGAAATGACTGAGCTGGATGGAAACGATGTAAATCAGCGTCCTTGGTCAAGCATAAAGCGGTAAGATCAGTGTGTTTTCTAACTTGCATGCAGCTCTCCTCCCCATCCGGAGGGGAGTGAGTAGGAGGGGCTGTGAGGTATTTACAGGCTGCTGCGTGTGTTCTCACTCCCAGTCTGGAGTGTTCATTAGAGAGAAAGGCAGCAGTCGAGGAAAGCCGCAATACAGCACTAGAATCTGAGGTCTGTCTGTCTCTTTTGGTCCACTGGCTTGGCTCACTGGCAGCATCAACACAGGACTTCCCTTCACCCTCTACCCTTGGGTTTTCTTAACCACACCCTACCCTTTTGTCCCGCCCTCAACTGACGGATCACCCGCCCGCCTGTCCGCCCGCCGGCCCCATGATGAAGGAGGAGGGCCTGCTCGGGCGTCGCCGTTTCTCCACATGTGGCGGCACGGCCTCGCTGCGACCTCCGCACCCGGACGGACGCAAACTCATCCGCAATGCCTCCTTCGGGGGCTATAATGAGCTGTCGCCAATTTCGCTGCCAGGTGGGTTGTCAGCGCTTTTTACCAGAAAGGAAGTAGATGTAGTTTGGTTCCACCTTGTGATTGACACGTGTTTGTAATAGAGTTGTTGAGTCATCTGGTAGTTTTCTGTTAGTGTGATGGTCGTTTGTTGCATTTTGTACTAAAGATCACATGTTGAATGTGAAAGTAGGATGTATCAATGTCTGTCAGAGTGACAGTATGGTAAACTCTACTATGGAGAGTAGCGTCGCTGATATTGCCATGGCAACCCTTCATTTACTTCTGGATACCATGTGTTTGCATTAGTAGTGTGCAGTGCAGCACATGCATGTTGTATTTTCTATCTTGGCTCATTTTGCATTGTTTACTAATATGTCTCTAGATTGAAATGTCATTAGTGCCCTGTATATAAATAATGTGCTAATATAATAGAAAAATCAGTTAATAAAATAATAAACTAAAGCACACCAATATTAAGTTAACTTTCAGAAAATATTAATTAAATAATATACTGTAATTAAAAGTGAACTTAAACAGTTTTTTATGTAAATGTTGACATTTGATAAGTTATATTTATAAAAAATTACATTTGTTTTATTTTTATGGCGCTGATTGTAAGATTAGTAGTAGTACTTAATGTTGTGTCCTGTACATAATAATGATGTTTATGTATGGGCTGTATCATGGGAAACGTGTGTGGATTGTGGTCATGTGCCATGTGGGTGTCTTCTAACATTGACCAACAATGGTGTCATTCTTTTTATTTGATCTTATTTTATGTTGTCTTCTCCTTTTTTAACTGGCGTGTCTTCCAGCAGAGCACATACTTTGAGTCATTGTTTTTGTCTCCCAGTTACACTCCCAGACTGAGCGCCACTCTTGTCTTATTTTAGATGCTAACAGGCAAATTGCAGCAGGCAACATCTGCTGCAGTCACACTCGCTCTGTTTTGTCAATGCAAATGTCGGCTGAACTGTCAACACTACTGGCGTCTAGCTTGAACTAATTTCAATTTGTTGGCGTAGAAAACATGAGGGAATTTTGATGAGCCGTGTTTGTTTGTATGCAGACTGCAGGGTCTTTGTACTGGCTCAAAGTAGCGCTGAAAGTCAGTAATGGTCATGCATTTTATTTTACGCCGTGAAAAACCATTATTAAATTAGTATTTTCCAAACCGAAACCTTTAACACTGCCACCATGTCAGTTACGCATGGGCCGGTTGTCGATTTAAAGGTATACACCACGGAATGAAAAAGTCACAGTTTCAAAAGCACTAAAATTTTCTGTCATACCGTTCTTGCAGTATGAGTGGAGGTCCAGTGCGGGCACTATGTCACTTTGTCACGTCCTCTGTTATTCCTCGCAGTCTGAACTGGGCTTTGATGTGTTGAAACCACGGGCGTGGGCTGTATTGCCAAAAGTCGGGCATAGATAGTGCCTCGTTAGCTGCCTCGTTAGCACCGGGCGTCACCTTTTGGAAACATGGTTACCAATTCCTGCTACGGCCTCTCCGACCACCACCTAACATTCATACACTGGTGTGGGCAGCACTGTGGGTGAGGTGTCTTGCCCAGGTTATAAACAATACTGACTGGGTGGAGGGAGTGAGGATCAAACAGCCAGCCTTCCAGTTTCTGGACAACCTACTCTGCCCCCTGACGCCGAGGGTCACCAAATTTGGAGATGCGATTTAGAACAAGACAGGAGTCGAGGATAAGTGGTACAAAACCGTTTACTCGCCACTGAACAACAAGCAACAACCACTACACAACGTCTGTTACTAACAACAATCACATGACCCGGAAACTGAAGTGAAACTTGGGGAATGTCATCACTCCAGTATATTGTCAGTATATTGTGGGTCCCCACACAAGCAAATTAATCAAAACTCAGCAAATACACAATCCAACAACTCCAAAACACTCTTGTGGACAAGTTGTGACCTGCACTTACACCACTATGAAGTAATAACGTATCTTTATGAGTGTTTTACAATTATGTTGTGACCTTCTTGAGCCCCTTAGTAATTGAATTTTCTTGCATTTTGCTTTGTTGTTGTTTATTATTATTATTATATTTATGTCTATGCATTGCATGCATTGTCAATGACTATGCATTCTTTACTTGTGTACATACTTGTGTATCTTGCTTGCTGCTGTAACAGATGAATTTCCCTGCTGTGGGATTAATAAAGTACTACTACTACTACTACTACTACTACTATTAAGAAAATATGTATGGTGTTGCAGGATTAGCCTCAGTAGACTGCATTGAGAACTACATTTTATTTTATATTTAGAAAGAATTAAGTTATATATATTTTTTTATCTTTTTATATTTGTTTTTTATATTTTAAATGCAGTTGTCCCTCGCTCCATCGCGATTCGAACACGGCGCCCTCATTTTATCTTGTTTTTTCAAAAATTAATAAATACGGCTTATTTAGTCAAAACGTGTGCCTATATAAGCAAATTGTACGTATTATTAGCCCAAATGAAGCATTTTAAATCATAAAAATGGCTAAATGAACGAAAATACAAAATAGGGCATTTAGAAGATGTTCTATGTTGTGTAATATCTGTGAAGTTGTGTGCGCCTTTAAGAGAAGCGATGTGTGTGATGTCAGCTAGCTACTGTAGAGTTGCAGAGTGTTAGCATGGTTAGCAGTGTGCAGAGTGCCAGTAACTGTCGTGAGTTGTGCCTGGCAGCAGCTCCAGTGTGAACGTTCACAGTGCCATTGCAGTAGTATTCTAATACACTGGACACTAGGTGTTGGAAACATTACATTGAGACAATAGCCACCAGGAATCCTGTCAATGATAACTTGATAGTCTATGTAATTGTCTTATTATGTATTATTGTGTGGTTTTGTGATTAAGTGATTTAAGTTCATGATGACATTTTTGCAAAGCTGCTGGAAATGTGAATTTCTCTTGGAGATCAATAAAGTATATCTATCCATCTATTTAGTCAACTGTTAGGTAATGTAAGAGGAAAAGTGACTTATAGGGGTAACCATATTTAGAATATCCTAAACAGGTCCTCTGTGCTCTATCTATGAAAATATTCAATTTCTAAATAAAGAATCCTACTTGAGAAAATTCACTTATCGCACTTGGGTCTAGAACAACTTAACCGCGATAAACGAGGCACAACTATATACAGTATGTGTTTCACTTCCACTGTGTTCTGTTATATTCTGACTGTTTTGATTTGACTTTTTTTCTTTTCTTTTCAATAAAGATATTTCAAAATTACACATTTTAGAACTGTAATACAGTGAAACCGTGATAGTTTTGCCGGAGGGTATCATACTGTCAGAATCTCATACCCGCCCATGCCTAATCTCAGTCTTTGTCACTGCTGTTTCTAGATTGTGACATGGTCGCCTAGATTAAGGAGAAAATAATAAGCATTAGACTATTTGTGTTGGTCTATGTAGCTGTCCATTCGATGGAGCCTGTCCCAGCTAACTTGGAGCGAAAGGCAGACGACACCCTGGACTGGTTTGCCAGTTAATCACAGGGCACATATTTGCGCTCCTGTTTCAGAGGAATTCTGCATGGCTGTAGGTGAACTTCCCATAGCTGACATCCTGCTGACCGCAAACTAGCTGAGACGGAATCAACAGCGCCTCTGCTGGTTGGAGCCAAGTAGTGCACTCCAAGTTGCCTCAATTGCTTCAAGACATGATTAATGTCCAGTGAATTTAATGGAATGGAAACACAGCTTTATCTACCTCTGCATGCGCTTTCAGTTGTTGGTTGCACGACATAGATGTTGTTGTGCAACTCCCGCGTGTTACGCTTACCATACTGTTTACAATAAACTCATCCGCACTATTAATGCTGACTGAGCAATTTACGCCTCACCACTATTACAACATTGGTTCTGTTGCTGCTGTGCTGTTCAACACACTTGTTAATAAATGACCACGTGTTGAAAGAGCTACATTTTCTTCCCGCTCTCTCATGCACTCAAATCATTATTGAAGTTTTCAGTTTAGGTAAAGAAACACCCCAGCAATTAGAGCATATATGATACACAACGTTGTTAAACAATACCTATTACTTTTACTTTTATCACAATGTGAAAGTCTACAAAATAATTGCTATTAGATAGTCATCCCTGGACAGTATCTCTGTTGTTGTGTATTAATAGAGCATGCCCCAGGATGGGATTATTCCCAATTTTCGTTTTAGAGGAGCTGCCATATTTTTGTTTTCGACACACACTGACAAAATAATGGCGAGGCTATTGCTATGGCAAAATTACTGTCAGTTTGCTCCCTATGATGTGTTGTTTTCATTTTGATAGCCAGCCAGCCCACCAAAATACACTGCCGTTTTTGCCAAAATCTACAATATTTACCATACAGTAATGATTTAAGATTAGTTGTCATACATCAACAATTGTTTTATTTGACCTTGTATTGTGTACACTTGAAGTGGCCATTAAAGAAGCTGCACACTGTACATCAGCTATACCATTGATTAGTAGGTGGTTAGCATGTAGGCCACACAGTCAGGTATTGAGGGTTTGAATCTCTTTTGGAGCATCTCTATGCAGAGTTTGCATATTCTCCCCGTGTGTGGGTTTTCTGCGGGTACTGCGGACTCGAAATTGTCCATTGGTGTCAATGTGAACAGTTGTTACACTCAACAAATATATAAACGCAACACTTTTGTTTTTGCTCCTTTTTTTATGAGATGAACTCAGAGATGTAAAACTTTTTCTACATACACAATATCACCATTTCTCTCTAAATATTGTTCACAAATCTGTCTAAATCTGTGATAGTGAGCACCTCTGCTGAGATAATCCATCCCACCTCACAGGTGTGCCATATCAAGATGCTGATTAGACACCATGATTCGTGCACAGGTGTGCCTTAGACTGCCCACAATAAAAGGCCACTCTGAAATGTGCAGTTTTGTTTTGCATTCTATTGCGTTTATATTTTTGTTGAGTGTATATGTGCCCTGTGATTGGCTGGCGACCAATCCTGGGTGAACCTCGCCTCACATCAGCTGGGATAGGCTCAAGATTACCTGTGACCCCAGTGAGGACAAGCTGTATAGAAAATGGATGGATCAGGAACTAGATCAGGGGTGTTCAAAGTTTTTTTTTTTTTTTTTTACTGTAAACATTTTTCATGTGTAAATGAACCCTACTTATATAAAATGTATAATTAAAAAACTCATGTACAAATTTAGCACACAACAAATACAAATATAAATAAATACAAATACAATACACAAATGATAAATGTAGTGAAATACTAATAGTTGCCCACAAATTTCTGTGCACACTGAAGTACTGTACTTGATGACAGTGTTGGCTTGCCCTTCCACCTCTCCTTGTAAACCTGTAATGCTTTGATTGACTGATGCAAAGCTTTTTTCCACCCGTAGGAAGATTGTGCCGTGTTTCGTTGTCAGCATTACTTTCACTTTCACATTACTTTCCCTCTCAATTCGTCGTGTACCAAAACGTATACAAGTGAGCAGTAAACACAATTACAAAATCATGGTGAATATTATTGAGCATAAGTCTGATTTTACTCTCTGGATTTACACCCATTTATATACTCGTAGGCAGTGAGAAGTCTGCACTTTCGATTTGAGCTGAATTGGAGCGTCTGCGTGGCGGTGTTGCACCATCACAGACCGTGGATATGAGGTTGTGGAATCTTGAGTTATTAATGAATTAATTACATTTTCATGGGCCAAAAATGACCCTCAGGCCGTACTTTGGACACCCCTGATTTGTGTAGTGGGACAGTCTCTCGCAATATCGTGGTTTTAAATAATAAATGGTCGCTGTTTCATGGTAGTCTATGGTCTATTATTAGTCACAGCATACTGAAATACAAGTGATATGTAGTATTGTGGTCACTAGTCAGCAGTAATGACACAAAACATTGAGAAATTACCTTACATTTCATTAATACTGCATGAAGTCAGCTATGGCATGTCCCACATGAAAAATGTTCTCCCATTCTGTGTGGAAGTGGTAAATTTTTGGCTTTTTTAGTTTAGAAAATTTAAAGCTAACGGGTTACCCCGTTAGCTTGTTAGCTCGCTAGATCTCCAGTTTACTAGCGACCGGCCATCTCGACTCCCTGCAGCATAAGAGTTGTGTAATGTGTTGTAAACAATAGATAATAGTGTAAAAATACAACTATATTGGAAACAAATACATGCGTTAAATAATCATACATTCATTAATAAATGATAATACAGTAATCCCTCGCCACTTCACGCTTTGTTCTTTATCACGGTTTTTCAAATATATAATAAATAAACCTCCAGCTTTTCCTCAGTGCAAGGGTGACTGACAAGTACCTTCCAGTCCACGCACAACTCCACCCCTTCAGGATGCATCAGTACCACAAGTGGCTCCCTTATGACATTTCTGTGTATTTTATTGTCTGATTAGCAAGAACAATGATGTCACACTTACATTAAAGACATTACACAGGCTGTAGAAAGTCATGATGTGGAATACATTTTCCTGCAACATATTATTGGCGACATGCAGACAAACAGACACCGGCAGGCGCCATGAGCCAACTCAGTGTGGACTCAGACGGTAGGTGGAGCTTGCGCACTAAGCCAAGAAGCCATGCTCCCGGTGGCATCACTGTAGATTTCTGCCCTGTGTTTGAACAGCGATTTTTACTTAGTACAATGTTGAAAACAATTGGAATCATACTGAAAATACATTTGTAATACAGTTCAGTGGACACATTAATATTAATTTAAAAAATGTTATTCCCGACTTCCAGACTTACTGCTTAATGTCTAGAAAGGCTCAAAGAGGATCTTCTTTGCACTTAACTATGAAAATACCATTTGTAAATAAGGAAGCTTACTTTGCTGAAATTCACTTGTCACAGATATTAGGGATTATTATGCTTTTTGCGAGATAATTTAAACCTGCAATAAAAGCTTTCGTCTATGTCACCATACATTACAGTAACATTACTGACACCTAGTGGCCAGTGTAGAATACTACATATCTTCCATCTTTGAATGCATCTTTTGAAAGCCTTATATTTGTATTTTAGTTAATTTTGCCATTTTTATGCTTGAAAATGCTTGGGCATTTTGGGCAAAAAAAATGCTTAGTTTTCTTCAACATGCATATTTTTTCACAAATAGGCCGTATTCAACCACAAAGCAGCATCATTTAGTAATACATTATTGAAAAACCTTGATAGTATAGCCGTGAAATTTGAACCACGAAGTGGCAAATGACAACTGTATTCCAACCTAAATTGTGACGGTATAAGGTAGCAAAAATAGTGGTACTTGCAAAGCAAAAAATATTGGTGTAAACGGTTTAGGAACCATTGACTATACTGCTTATTTAGTCTACAATCTGCACGTCCTGACTATGCACAGTCCCTCATGCGGGATTGCATCTAGCAAGCCCTTTTTTTTTTTAAATCCTTGTGTCGAGATGGCTGCATTCAAAATAAGCACTTTGTGCACCAGCCAATTGTGGACATTTCCTTAAAGGTTATCCTTTCTACCAGTAGTTCTTATGTAATACAAGAAAGGACGGCGCCATCCAGCCACAGGCCTCAAACCAGACCATTATGAGGACAGCAGAGGCAGAAAAGTCTAGACAGGGCTTTGACCTTATCTAGCCTCTGAAATCTATCAGCAGTGTTGTCATTAGCTCAGTGGCAAAGGACAAATAAAAGCAAACATCACCACCTAAAACAACAGTGACATCTGGTTTGAGATCGGGCTCTCTGATGGCAAATGCATCAGAGCAAAAATATTGTGGCTTTCTGAACAGGAAGAGACATCCTCTCCGTTAATTATTCCACTCTCTGTCTACATTGAAACTGGAGGATGCTGAGTCATGCAACCTCCCTCGCCTCTGCTATAGTACGTGAATTGCTCTTGAGTTGTTTACCGACAGATGCTGGCTTGGAGATAATCTGTCAAGTGGGTGCAGGTGGTCTGGTGGGAACACTCAATTGTACAGAATAATATTTATACAGCACTTGTCAAAACAGAGTTACAAAGTGCTTTACAGGACATCAGTAAAATTAAAAACATCAAAGACCTTCAACAGCAACAAAGGATACAAATGTGAAACAGCATAGATAAATACTGTAGGTACCCTAAAGGTAAATGGGGAATTTAAAGCAACCCAGTAAAAGCAGATTTGTCAAAGTGCATCATTTAAAGTGATATACATGAAGAGACGGAATCTTTTTTGGAAGGTTGTTCCATCCCTCCTATATCCTTCACACAAACTACAACATATTAACAACCACTCTTGTGCATTTCTGCTTTGTCACAATGTCATGCAAAGATAAAGTACTGTAAATAAATCATCTTTAAATTGAAATTAATAACGGGGATTATATAATGTCTTTTTTTTTTTTTTTGCTTCTTGCAGGGTTCGAGAGAGGGAAGGAGGACCTTTTGTCTCTGCCTTTGAAAGAGGACTCACTTTCCATATCTAAAAGCAAGGTGCACACATAACACTATCAAAATTGCACAATGAATATCCGTCTGACAGATTGTACAGGCGGACCTAATGTTGTGGAAGTAGTCGCCGAGTGCACCCCAGGTCTTCACCTGGGGTGTCCAAAGTGCGGCCCAGGAGCCATTTCTTCTTATAATATATTTTAACAGGAAAAGTAAAAAAAAACAAAACAAACAAATTGAAAAGTCAGCAGTCATTTTACAAGAATAAAGTCAATTAAAGGGATAGTTGGGATTTTTTGACAGGAAGTTGTATGACATCCCCATCAGCATCGTAGTGCATCAATAGTGACTTACCCTCCGAATTGGTCCTGTGAGTCAGGTCCTGGTCGGAGATTCGTGACGAGGACCGTAGTTCCGCTTAGTTGCTGAGGCCATTTAAGTAAAGGGTTTGGCTTCTTGAAACAATATGCGTTCAGAAGAGTTAGTACATTTGCATCGCAAAAATGCCTCCTCAATAAAAGCAGACCTCACAAATCACTCGGCGTTGTATTTGTCTCCCGCTGTATCCCTGCGCACTGTCGCCTCTCTATTCTTGTGTATGTGATGAAGATGCTCGTATCTTCTTCTGCTGTGGGACACATGTAAACAAGATGCCCGTGGCGCTCCCATTGCGGAAGAAGATAGAAGATAAATACATGCGTGTATGTAGTAGAGAAAACTGACAAATACATTGTATAATGAACAGATAGTATAAATATAGTAGAATAGATGATAGATCATACATTATTAATGTAGTTTATTAACTCTACAAGATGGCAGTAGCTGCCATGAGCAGCTTCACATACCTCTGTATGCGCTTTAAAATGTTGCTACTGAGCTGTTGGCATGAAACACGCGTGTGTTACACCCGCCGTACTGTTGTTTACAATGAACTCATAAGTGGTATTAATGCTGACTGAGCAGTTTGCTCCTTACCGCTATTACAACATTGGTTCTGTTGTTGATGTGTTGTACAATATACTTGATGATAAATGGTCTCATCTTTCTTCTCTACTTTTGTCATGCACTCTTAATCATTATTAATGTTTTTTTTTATTTTTATGAAGTTGCTGATGTTTGATGGCGTAACTGCGGTGATATCAGTGCTCATGATGTATTATTTGTGCATTTGCAGTCGGAAACAAAGCTGTACAATGGCTCTGACAAGGATGTTTCATCGTCTGGAGGCAAGCTCACAAAGAAGGAGTCCCTTAAGGTAACAACGATCTTACATCAGCTTATACATTGTTTGTCCAGACAAGTCTTATTACCTGGTCTAAACAAAGTAGCCAATTAAGTCATGCACTAATGTTGGAAAATGTGTTAAGATTGTAAGAGCAATGCATATTAATAGCATCTGTGTATTTAATGCATTACTCTTATCTTGTAAAGCCATAGTAGAGAATGGGCAGGATGCTATGCAAAGTCTGATTGTACACCACCGTCTTTAGGTCCAAAAGAAGAACTACAGGGAGGAAAAGAAGAGAGCAACTAAAGAGCTGCTCAGCACCATCACTGATCCTTCTGTTATCGTCATGGCCGACTGGCTTAAGGTGAACAATAAGACAGTGAATAGTGGCTTTTCGACAGGTTATATGTCGTATTTTGTTAATTAAACAAAGTATTGAGTTAATTGTAACACCAAACACATAAATTATTTGGATTTAAATTAATACATTGAAAAATATTTCTAAAATTAAAGTGAAATAATTTGTATGGCGAAGTTATATAGGGAAGGACACTAAAATTAATTCAACATGATTATTTCTAAGTAAAATAACAAAAATATTAAATGTTATCATGTTCCGTTTTTGCGCAAGAAACACTTAACACACACACACACCAAAAAACCCAAACTTCAATGATGTAATTAATAATTAATAATTAATTCAATAATTTAAATCGGAGTGTTTGTTTGGGCATAGACAGGATTTTTAAAATCTTTGTAGAAAAAAGAGGTAGTAAATACTATCTAAATTGAATAAAAGAAATTAAACAATACAATTAAATAAGTCAAAGTTAGTTAAGTCAAAGTTATTTTGTTAACATTCAAATTGGGTAAAAAAAAAAAAAAAAATTCTTAAATCTTATTCTGAATTAAATGAATAAATTTTAAAAAATGACCTAAAATGAATTCAAGTTATACTGAGAACGAAACTAAAGTAAGTTCAACACAAACATTAATAATTCAATGAAAAATGAATAATATGAAATAAGTTAGAAACACTTGTAAAATTAGAAAATCTTATCAATTAGCATTCAATAATTTAAGTCAACATTAGCATAGGTATGATTTTTTTCATGTTTGTTGAAAATACAAAAATGAAATAGAGGGGAAAACCTGGTTTAATAGACATTTAAATAGAATAAACAATAAATTGGTTAAAATTTAAATAAGTTGAGTATTCAATGTTTTGATATGTTACTATGTCAAATAAGGGAAAAAACAGGTGTTAACTACAAACTGCCTCTTAACCATTAATGATCCTTGTTCTGTCACATTACCATTAACATTTTTATTATGTCAATAACTAACCATAAAAAGGCCATCCATAAAACAAAGCAAGTTTTTTGCGGGAAAAAAACAGAAATGAAATCACCATATGAGTATGTAAGTTGCAATACATTTTGTTGAAGTATTAAACCTGTCGTGTGCCTGCAGATCCGCGGAACCTTAAAGAGCTGGACCAAGTTGTGGTGCGTATTGAAACCGGGGGTTCTACTCATTTACAAAACCCACAAGAACGGCCAGTGGGTGGGAACGGTGCTGCTCAATGCCTGCGAGCTCATCGAAAGGCCCTCCAAGAAGGACGGCTTCTGCTTCAAGCTCTTCCATCCTCTCGAGCAGTCCATCTGGGCCGTCAAGGTCAGAATGTGTTGCCACATATGCCCTGTAGAACTTAAAATGAACCCTTTAAAGTGTCAGAAAGCATCCTGTCCCACTCATCATAGACTATACAGTAGATTAGGCCTCGTATCAACACATTCACCGGTGCACAGAAGGTATTGAAATAGTGTATTTTATTTATTACCGGTATATATATATTTTTTTTTTTGTGCACCATATCATTAAAAAGTGAGCTTTATATTATAAAAGAAAACAGAATTGTGATCATCACAATAAATTACAACCCTTTGGTTAATATAGATTTGTGGAGGTGTATTGGTACACGCGTCTGCCTTTCATGGCAGAAGGCATGGGCTCAATTCCCGGTCAGAGTTGCGTCAGGAAGGGCATCCGGTGTAAAAACTAGGCCAAAACCGTTCATGCGATTGACTTGCTGTGGCGTCCCCCTCACAGGGAAAAGCCGAAAGTGGTAAAAACAAAGTGCCCTTTCATCATCATTATTTATTATAGTGTGTTTTTTGTTGTTAGCTTATAGCTCAGATGTATTATTTACTGCATAGTGATGTAGAATTTTTTTTTCTGAAGAATAATAAACAAAACTTTGTAGATTAAAAACATTTTCAAAGTCTTTTTTTTTTATATATAAATAAATAAATAATCCATTTAATACTTTAATTCCAGACTAATATTTTTCCTTAATAAATTGTACTTTGAACAATATCAGTCAAGAGTAGTGTTGCCATTTCTATTTTGTTGGAGGGCTTCTCATTAAATACATTTAAAAATTGTCACATTTTTGAGATATAAAAGCCCCAACAGCGTATCGGATTTATTTAGTTTTTTGACGTCAACTAGTCTTTCTTGTGACTGAACCTTTTATCCAAAATCCAGAAGTAACCATTCAGTGATGTAACACATGACAAAACACGATGACCACATAATGCCATGCAAGATTATTTAGTCATAAGAGCTGGAAATGTGACCTTTTAGACGAAATGGTCTTTTCACTTCAACCCAAATCCCCTGTATCCTGTGAGTGAATTAAACATGGAAACAGATGTGAATGTCAAGTGCAAAATGAAGGGTTTGTCTCATCCACTCTAATAGTGATTTGTTATTCATTGTTTAAAGTGTGTTCCCTTTTGTCTGCACTGTGGCAATCACAATTGTTGCTGATGTTTATTGATGACACATTTCATCTAGTTTTCCTGTCTGCGCATTATGAATAATTCAACGCCCTTCCTTTTGTCTGCAGGGTCCAAAAGGCGAAGCGGTGGGCTCCATCACTCAGCCCTTACCCAGCAGCCACCTCATCTTCCGTGCCGCGTCAGAGTCTGATGGTAAAACACAAGCTGCCGTTCATACTTGCAGCCATTAGGCTACTTGGATTGAGTGATATGTTTATTGACACATACTGTACTCTCAACACTAATTCCAACCTATGTTCATCAACTCGTCAAGTCCCAGTCAATTGTGTTGTTATGACTAAAAAGGGCCCGTTAAAGTCAACGTCAACATACACGGTCGACCGCTTATGTCAGGGGGGTCCAAAGTGAGGCCCCGGGGGCCATATGCGGCCGCAGCTGGGTTTTTTTTTTTAAAGAAAAGCATGGCGGTATTCACCTGGATTGTAACACAGCAACTAACACAGTGCACCCATGAAAATGATTTTTAGATTGTCCGCTACCTTAAGATATTTAGTATATTAAAGATGGTGAAACCAGTCCAGTATAGGTCAATGTATGCTAAGATGTCTGACCAAAACATGTTAGCTTTGTGTTATGGGTGACACAGTAATGATATATATCATGAATAGATGAATTTTATTTTTATAATATAACAAGGGCCACTGAAAAAAGAAGCTGTGGGTTAAATATGGCCCCGGGGCCGCACTTTGGTCACCCCTGATTTAGCTTAACAAGCTTGCTTGTCCTTTGTGACTCTGTCCTTGGTGCTGGAACACGCACTGGTGTTGTTTTGTATCTGTCCATGGTCCTGACTCATACACATTTTGTGTGGCTGCACTGCGTGTCTTTGGTCCCTGTCCTTGGTGCTGAAACACACACCACACATCTCACACTTGTCTGTGTTTCAACAGCAGGAGTGCCAAAGCTTTGTGTGAATATTTTTTTGGTCCTTAAGATACAAATATTGTGCAACACAAACACTAATACACACAAAGTCCAAATGTTATTTTTGATCTAAATTACACAATAATGGTTAGAATATAGAAATTGTCTTTAACCTTCAGCATAGATTGTTCGTGGACCGGTTAACCTTTAACTTGTTCAGTTTTTTCCCATATGGAATAATGACAATGATCTGTTCCACGGTCAAACTGTGGCCATCATAAAACCTTTCTTAACTGCACATGCACAGTAACGTTTTAAATTGATTACCTGTTGATTACAAGTCATGTCTTCACCCTTAACTTTGGCGATGAACATGCAGAGGGAGCATTACTGCTTGTGCTTTGGGTGGTGATGCGTCTAATTTTACGGTGTTAATTAATGTTGTTGTGGCCGTATTGTACTGACCATCATCTATAGCTATCATCACATTTTTACCCACAACATCAGCACCATCCAAACGTAGTTTTTGTTCAATAGAAAGTCACTTCATTAACCAGTGGTCACTTGTAAACAAAAAGCCTTTTGGAGCACTTGAGCTAAGTTTGGTTATGTGTCCCACAGGCCGCTGCTGGATGGATGCCCTCGAGCTGGCGCTGAAGTGTTCCGGCCTGCTAAAAAGAACCATGATCCGTGAGGGAAAGGAAGACACGAGCACCGTGACATCTGGAGGAGACCATTCCCTTAACTTTTACAGCCTCCTGCGTGCCCACAACATGCAGTCAGTAGAACACACACACACACACACACACACACACACACACACACACCTCGTCCCTCTCGTCCTGGCTGAAGTTTGTCATCTTTGCTGTTCCTCACACGGAAAGGTTCAACGACAGCGACCATTTGAAAGACCCGGATCTTTACTCTGACAAGTCCGACAGAGAGGGTGAGCAGGACCACGAGGAGTCTGACCCGGAAGGCTTGGAGAAGAGTGAGGAGAGCGACAGTGACACATCGGAGCGGCAAGACGACTCGTATATTGACTTGGACCCCAATGAACATCTGCGGGAAACTTCTTACCTGGAGCAGTCACATGAGGAATTGGGAGAGGTAGGGGCACGTAAGAGGACAAAAAATGTTCAGCTTCCCAAAAACTGCTGTAAAAAATTTCTTTCAAAACTACTTAACCCTGAAATCTTGATCTAAAATAATAATTGTATTTTTTTTCTTTAACCCTGTAACAGCCAGTGTGCGTGCATATCTCTGCTGTTTTTCTTTTATTGAAAAAAAATGCATAAAATCTGTTTTAAGGATTTATTTTACAGTCTTAGATTTAAAACAAAAACTCACACTTGAGATCCTAGGGACAAAAAAATGTCCGCTTCCCAAAAGCTGCTGTAAAAATATCATATTCATATTTTTTCAACTCTTAATGAGTCAATCTAGATATACATATGAAGCATTGAATATATTTTTGGAAATTACATTTATGATTACATACATAGTTTTTCATGGAACAAGATAGCTAAAGTACAAACACACACACATACAAACACTGTATTTTATTTAAGTTTATTTTTTTAAATGTACAGTTTACATGGCGGTTCAAACATCGCTGCCTCGCTCTATTGCAGTTTTTCAAAAATTCATTAATAAGTGATCACTGTTTTGTAGTTGAATACTTATTCTTGGCCAAAATTACACATTTTCAAGCATTAAAATGGCTAAATGAACTAAAATACAAACACAAGGCAGAAGAAGCATTCTAATTGGGAATGTGGTATTCTACATTTGCCACTAGGTGTCAGTAAGTGCTCGGTGGGACAAGCACCAGAGGTGATTGCCAGAACAGGCATTTATTGCAGGTTTAGATTATCTCACAACAGGCACAACAATAACAACAAAATAATCATAATAATAACACAGGCTACTATTGGGGCCACAAACCCCCAACATGCTAAAATTCAACTCTGAACCGCCGACATTACTTTCTGTCCTCTACACATCTGTTTGCCCGCCGCTACAGATTTACTGTGACACACAGGATCAGTTTTATTAACGTCAAGAAAACAAACAACAAGGAACTGCTAACGTGTGACTCTGTTATTTATGTCTAAGACAATATGTCTTATTTTTTCTAATTATAGCTACTATTTTGGGTAATACAGATGCAAAGGTGACTCTATGGGTGTTATTTCATGTCTGGAGGGCTCTAATAATGTATTTAGGAGATCGTAAACAGGTTTTCTATGTCATAACTACAAAAATATTGCATTTAATAATATTGAGTCTTATTTTGCGAAAATTATCGTAGTCAGGTCTGGAACTAAGTATTATACTGTATGTTAAATGTGGGGTGCATTTTCACTGGGCTTCAGTGGGACAGGTTTTCAGTTTTTGTCACGAGGAGCAAATGTGTCGGTTTTTGGGTAGTGTTGCCATTATATTTAAGATACATAGGAACAAAGTTTGCAATTATAAAATGTTTTTAAATGAATATTCGGTGGCAAATTTCACCTGTACTCATTCATCACGGCTAAAATGTCTGCAGGATATCTTAAAGGGCAAGTCATTTTTATGCACGATTGGAAAACATCTCTTGTCAAATGGACAGACCTTGTGTGTGTGTGCATGCGTGTGTGTGGGATGATGTCTGGAAGTGTGATGACAAGTGTGAAAGTGTCTTTTCATATTGATCCCGCTTTGACAGCTTAATAATTAAACACCCACAGAAGCCCAGGTTATACTGGATGTTTTCTAGTTAGAAGCTAATTCAAGCATTTCTGTACACCAATGAAATAAAAGAAGGGTTTTGTCGATTACTTAAGGTGCGCATAGTGATTATGTCTGACTTCCTTCACAGGCCGGTGAGGCAGCCCAGACTGAGACAGTGTCCGAGGAGAACAAGTCTTTGATCTGGACTCTACTGAAGCAGGTGCGGCCTGGTATGGATCTGTCCAAGGTGGTGCTGCCCACGTTCATCCTGGAGCCAAGGTCCTTCCTGGACAAACTCTCCGACTACTACTACCATGCAGACTTCCTGTCCGAGTAAGCGCTTCCCTTCTTTTCCCTGTCCACCTCTCTATAAGGCCTCAGTAGACGGAACACATCTCACTATAAGCAGCACAGGCATGCCATTTCTCACAGCCAATCAGTGAATAATGAAAAGGTAATATTTAAATACTTTATTGCTGATCTTTTGTATTAATATTAAAATATTGAAAACGTAAAGTACCAAAAAGGGCTTATTACTAATTTTCTGAGTTTAGCTGAGTTTCCAAGATACTTAAAAAAAACACTTGAATCTTTATTAAAGATAGCTATTAAAAGAAAAACTTGAATTTTATTATGAAGAAACATATGATTAAAAATAATATATGTGATATGTATGCGAACTAAGGCTGTCTTCGACTTTCATAGAACCTTTTAGTGACACTGAAAGCAAGACAAACAAACCTGAAACACGGTCGCTGTCAGCACACATCAGAAAAGTGCACATAGAATAGCAACAACACGGCTTGAAAATTCAAATTATATATTTAATACAATTTTTGAAGGTATTTTAATTGTTTCATAATTACTTTTCCAGTAAATTATATTCAAAATAATATTGCTATAATGTATAATGTATTTCTAAAATCAATAATTTTTTACATTGTTTATTTTTTTTTCCTGAAGTTTCCTGTACTCTATAATGGCAAAACATTTATATTCTTTATATTATTTATTAATAATTTAATGTTTAAAAAAAATGCATTTCCGAAAGAAATCCTATTTATTTGCTTTGCGATAATTTCATATTTTAGCATCACAGTCATAATTATTTCTGAAAAAGGATGCTATACAAGATTCTGGGAACTTCCCTCCTTTTTCTGTCATCATTTTACCTTTAAGACAGCAGCAAGAATTCTCAAAATTGTCTGAGAATGATCAAACACTTGTTTAAAATCTAGTTTGATTGTTCTCTGCGATGTTTTAAATAAATATTTGCAACAGATAAAAGGAAGTGTGATAAATTTGTGCGAAATGGCGAATGTTGTATATTTTCCTATCAGGGCTGCAGTGGAGGAGAACGCCTATAACCGGATGAAAAAAGTGGTAAAATGGTACATCTCTGGGTTTTACAAAAAGCCAAAGGTCAGGATTTGAAACCTATTTCCCCACACTATTACAAACTAAGTCTGGTTTGACTAACATGCTTCCAAAACCCGCAGGGCTTGAAGAAGCCTTACAACCCCATTATTGGAGAGACGTACCGCTGCATGTGGCTCCACCAAAAGACGACCAGTAAGACCTTCTACATCGCAGAACAGGTAACAGCACCGCTAATACTGTGAAGCCTCCAAAGTCGTACAGTTCTGAGCTCAACCAACCACAAAACAAATCATTTTGAGTTTTATTATGTTACAACTTAGAAATCAGCCATTGTGTTTGACTTTGCAGGTTCCACTGCAAAAGCAGCTCTGATACAATGAACAATATCATTATATTTGTGCCTAATCTTATATTGTGTGGTTTGCATTATGTTTAGGTATCCCATCACCCACCTGTGTCAGCCTTCTATGTCAGCAACAGGAAGGATGGCTTCTGCCTCAGTGGTAGCATCCTTGCCAAGTCCAAGTTCTACGGTACACGTAATCTTTTTTTGCCAGTTACCTGTCTACTGTGCTCTCATGCATGTCTTTGCTATTACCATTTAGGTAACTCCCTGTCAGCCATATTGGACGGCGAGGCTCGACTCACTTTTCTGAACCGAGGAGAAGACTATGTGATGAACATGCCTTATGCTCACTGTAAAGGTCAGCATGGGCGTCGTCCTGGTATCCGCTTCCCTGTGGCTGCATTTCATAATTAATGTCATTATTGATGACTCACTTTGCTCAATGCACTGCTTAAACGGAATTACGATGCAATTATTTGTGTCAAATACCATAAATCAGGGGTCTCGGAACTGTCCGCAGACTGAAAAATGAAGAAAATGAACGAATTGAGTGGCCCTTTGGATATTTTACATTTGTAAACGGGCTAAAACCAATCCAACGTAGATATGCTAAGAAGTTATATATTGGTGTCAAAGTGTATTATCAATTTTTCAACTTTTTCCTAATTACTTTTCTGCATTTTTTTCTCTTTTTTTCATTTGTGCTGTTGTTTTTTGTTAAGTTTTCTTGTTTAATTTTATACCACAGACCACAAAAAAACAAGCTGCTGGCCACACTGGACACAACTGAATATATGCTCCAATTAATGCATCATAGTTGCTGCGAACACTTAATTCGCACCATGTCAAAAAATATTAACAGCTGTGGCTGAAAAAGCCTCCTGATGTAGTTTTTAATTAACTCCACAAGATGGCAGATGCTACATTTTAAGTGTCATGAGAAGCTTCATGTACCTCTGCATGCGCTTTAAAATATTGCTGCTCAGCTGTTGGCGTGAATCACATCCGTGTTATACTTCACTGGACTGTTTTTTGCAATTTACTCCTTACCGCTATTACAACATTGGTTCTGTTGCTGCTGTGTTGTGCGATATACTTTTTAGTGAATGAACATATGGTCAAAGAAAGCTGTTTTTCTTTCTACTTTCTCATGCACTCCAATTGATTAAGGTTAAAAATGACGTTATATTTAATATAGAGCTTAAATATGAACATTGATGTTATTTTGAGCATTTACGGCATGTTTATTTTCATATTTCTCTGTAGGCATCTTATACGGCACCATGACATTGGAGCTGGGGGGTCAGATAACAATCGGGTGTGAAAAGACAGGTTACAGTGCTCAACTTGAATTCAAACTCAAGGTATGACAACAGATATGATTTGATGTATTTTACCTATTTTTTTTTTTTTTTAATAACCTCTTACCGAATCTTATGCAAGTGTGATGAACATTTTTCACTCCCGCAATCATCCTCTCCGCCTTTTTGCTTCTTCCCCTCCCTGTATAAAACCCCACCTTCCATTTGTCACATGTTGTAATAGCGACAGGTACTTAACTTTAAAGCCACTGCAGATGCATTAAGCCTCTAAGAGGTCTAGTGTAATTTTGCATAGTAAAATCAGCTTTATTTATCTCCTCTCATACCCCATCTGGCATATATATCTCCTTTCCCCGCCGTTTTTCTACCCCGATCCTCTTTTTCTCCTTCCTAGCCGTTCTTGGGAAGCAGCGACTGTGTCAATCAGGTGTCCGGAAAGATCAAGCTGGGAAAGGAAGTCTTAGCAACACTCGAGGGACACTGGGTAAGAATAACCTAGAAAATTTCCGAAGAAATTGTGTGTGTGTGACTGCTGAGAAGCCTTCAATGTTGGTTCATGCATCACATCATGTCGTGGCAATACCCAGACACCATGCAAACATGTCCATTAGCGGCCGGCAAACATAAATGCAAAAAGGACAGCCCAAACAGAATTGAACATAGTTGATGAATTGCAGTTGTACACCACTGCCGACGACATCCGCGCTAATGAACTTTCTATTGATTTCAAAAGTAAGAATTATTATCTTTTTAGGTAGACTTGTATACTGCTCCTGTGTTTTATCTCATTCTAAAGTACATGTATACCTAATAAAGTGTCCAGTGAGTGCTTTTATTTGAACCATGAAGAGGACAGGGGCGTTAATTAGCAGCAGGCAAAAGCAGGCAAAAATTTGACCATTCATTATATATAACAACTTCATTTTTTTAAACTTTAACCCCTTCAGTAACGGCCGTTTTAGACGATTTTGACTGATCGTTTAAGGCACACTGAATATTGTGTTCTATGACTATATGAGCATGGAACATACCAAAAGAAAGATTAGACTCAGTTTCACACAAGTTTCAGGAAAATATCAGTTCCCGACTAGAAAAGGAAGAAAACCAGCTTTTTGTGAAAACTAACTCCCACTTTGACACAAATATTTCAGGCTTTTGTGACAGCTCAAATATCTAAACAACTATACAAACATAACACAAAAAATGTTGTTTTACATTATAATAGCAATTTATTTACAAATATAACACCATGAACTAATTACAATTTCCACATTTGCAACTGAAGTGCACGCGTGATTGTGCATGTGTTAAAATTGCCCTACAATGTGTAACCTTCTGCACGCTACACTCCTTCACGCTCTCTCACTTCCTCCTCCTTGTCATATGTGGTTTTTCCTGTCCACTCTGTTGAGCTCTTATCAAATGTGGTCGCTTTTATGGCTTAATATTACAGTACTCTGAAATGAAATCCATTAGTGGATAGTTGAATCATCACCTCTTTTTGCCTCTTGCACAAAAAAACATAAAAACATACCGGGTTTATAAAAACGTATAACTACGTCTTCAGTATTGAATGCGTTAATAATGAGTTGGAGTGCATGAGAAAGTGTAAAGGTTTGACTCCATGGTCCAACAGAACCAATGGTCTTGACCAACACATTAATACCGCCGATGAGTTTATTGGAGACAACATTACGGCAAGTGTAACAGTGTAACATGATACTTCAAATACATACAGTACTGGGCAAAAGTATTAGAACACTCCAATTTCTCTGGAGGAAAAACGTATATTTTTAAGTGTTAAGTTGGTCTGTCTCTCTTCCATTGTTAATTCTCTTTTTTATTGCCATTTTTGTAGCAGCAAATGACTTTTTCCAGTGCAGTGCTGTTGAACTGATGTTCACGAGGGTATACAGTAGTACCGCAGTGTGTTCCGAACACTGTTTTTATGCAGACAGAGGAAGTAGTAAGCACTCCAGAACTTGGAATACCTGTAGGAATTAGTTGTACCAACTGCCAAGACTTGATCAACGTCCATTTCTGCAGAACAGTTTTAAATTGTTGACCCATTTGGTGGTCCATGAAACAGGCCTTTTTGTATAATTCTGAAGTACACATTATTTATAAGTTTTGGGTAACCTTACTTTTTTAACCTCTGGCACTTCACCACTTACCTTTTTAACGTTTTAAACTATTAATTGGATTTGAATGACTTTAATTTAAAAAAATAACTGGAAAAATTGTGGTGTTCTAAAACTTTTGACTGGTAGTGTAGCTTGGAAAGTCACAACCACGGTTGTCAGTGCCAGTGTTTTTGGACCCAGCACTAATTAGAGACACTGGCAGTTATTTGCATTTGCAGACCATGTACCCGGTGACTAAGAGACTTTACATTTAATGGAGCAGTCGTGTACAATGGAAGCGCTGTAGTCTATCTATATTTTGCTATCTTCAGGACAGTGAGATCTTCATTAACGACAAAAAGACCGGAACAGTGGACACCTTCTGGAACCCTACACCGGACCTGAGGCAAAGCCGTCTGACCCGCTGCACCGTCCCCCCAGAGGAGCAGGGGGAGTTTGAATCCGAGAGGTTGGCCTATTGACATCAGTTAACGTCTTTTAAGTTGTAAAAGTCTTCACATAATGACTCATCCGCCCTTTTTAGATTGTGGCAGCACGTGACTCGTGCCATCAACAACAAGGACCAGACGGAAGCCACCAACGAGAAGTTCATCCTGGAGGAAAATCAGAGGAAGTCCGCACGAGAGAGGAAAGCCAAATGCGAGGAGTGGATCCCCACTTTGTTTGAGCAGGACCCCGTCAGTGGAGAGTGGCATTACAAATATGCTGAGTGAGTTCCGTGTTATGAACGTTTTCACCCAGTAAATGTACCTCTTATAACAAACACACAAGTCAGCAGCTGTACATAAAGTAGCACTTAACATTAAAAATGAGACTATGAAGGCATTATTTTTGCCACAACAACTGTATTCCTTCACAATTCCCAGACAAAAAGATATTTTTTATCATACTGTTACAATAGAAGGTCATTTCTATTGAATAATTAATCATTAATACTAACTTATGTGTATTTGTTTGTTTTATTTTTATTTCCAATAATTTTTAATGACTTTAAAAATATAGCTTTAATAATACTTTTTAATTATATTAAAAATAAATATTAAAAAATACCTTTAAAAGTAATAATAGACATTTACGAGTATTATTCCAATACTAGAAGCATTTTGGCATTATTGTAGGAAAAGAAAAATCATACCTTTGAAAAACTGTACTGCGGCTGTTGTTGTAAATGATAAGTTATATTATATATAGATTATTACAGTCACTTGTACTATAGCCTCGATACTATAAACACCTATGCTACATATGTAAATTTATTGTAGTACAATTTAAAAATGTAACTACAAAAATCAAACTCTCCCCTAAGTATGTTACAGACATAAAGTATCGATTTTTGGGGATTTATTCTTTTTAACTGACTTAATTTTCCAGTTGTATTATTTATTACTATATATTAATGCATTTTTATATTACTATACGATACTATACTATTATAATAACAATGCACTGTGTACAATATTTTCCTTTTTAATTTTTTAGACTTATTATTATCATTCTTGGCTGATTGGTTGGGCATTATTCTATTGTCTTATAGTGAGGCGCCCAAGTTTGAGAACCAAATATGGTTCCTTGGCCTATGAAGTTCATTATGGTGAATGTGGTGGCTGACATATTGTGGTCGTTTGCCCTCTAGTGGTTATAATTTGTCATTTTCATGCACAAGTCGTCATGATGGTTGTGCCTTGTTTTGTTATCGTGTTATCCTTCTGCAGCACAAGACCGTGGGATCCCCTCAACGACTTGATCCAGTTTGAAAAAGACGGTTGCATCCAGACCAAGGTCCGACACCGCACCCCTATGGTACGTTCTGGCAGTCTTATTAGTCTGAGTAACCAGGGGTCGCGGAGGGACAATTGCAAGTGCCAGGTAGGTTGTCCCCTTTCGGAAACATTTTTCAGCCATCCATGCAGCACTTGTTTTGTCTTCATTGCTTTGCTGCCACCGCTTGTCATCGCCTCCATTTTTTTTTCTTTCATCAGCAAGCTTTTTTTGCCCTTTTTTGTTCTTGCCTGCCTTCTTGTTTTGTCTGCCTGGGAGGAAAGGAGATCAAACTGCATCCGATGATTTGCTTTGTCTGGCTGGATGCATCATGAACATGTGCCTTATATCATACCTTTTTGTAAATACCCCACCAAAAACTTCATAAAAAATGTTTTTCCAGCATAAATTACTGTGTGCTTATTATTATTAAAATTGCAGGTCACATTTACATATTTAACATTATAGATACATATTATAATATTTCAACATTATTATATAAAAATATATTTAATGTGAGTATTAAACAGAACAACGTTGCCAAGTCTATGAAATTAAGGAAATTATAATTTAGAATTTATCCTACACAAATGTAATTTTTTTCTATGCTTTTAGTTGTGCAAAATAATGAATATATTTTTTCGAAATATATTTCAACTTTAATAAAATACATTTATTATGAAAAGATATATGAAAATCTGAATAAAATATACGGATGTCCCGATCCGATCTTCGCTCTATTTGGATCGCTCTGTTTGGAAGATCGGCTAATATCGGCTTCCACCACTACATCAGACCGATCCAGTTGGCGTATAACGTTGGTAACACGGGGCCACACTTCAACAAGGTAGGTGCAGTAAGGCGCCTCAAAGCTACTTGCCACTGGACTCCCGCCACCTGCAAGAAGAAGAAAACCCAACACCACCATGCAGACATGTCCGCGGTGTACTGTGGTGAATCACATTGGACATTGGCTCTGTAGCTACAGTGGTAGTCCCCCCCTCACTGTGCCCGGACTGCTGTGTCATGGTGCGGGGAGCTCACACGGGAAGTGCCGCTGTAACTGCTGGTTGACCGTCAGTAAATTACTATTGCATTGAAGAGAGTTTGTTAAATATCATATATTCTAAATCACACCACAAATTGATCTATAACCCTGTCAAATGATTAGTCCTACCCTAAAAGCATTTTGTACGCCCATTATTTCCAATTTTATCTTCTATTGGATGGACTTGGATTAAGTTAAGTATTAACTCACAGAGGTTTGCTACAAAAGCCAAACAATATTGTTGGTCATGCTGTGTAATGTAAATTCAGCATTACTTTGGTTGCATTATTCTGAAGAGCTACTTTCATAACCATATTAAATTCCACAAATTCATGTTTGTAACAAAAGCTTATAAAAAAAAAAATCTGTATCGGATCGGCAAGACTATAAAAAAATGGGACATCCCTAATAAAATAAATTTAATATGAAAAGATAATATGAAAAGATGAGTAGACACAGTTGCACACCTTGTTACGATTACATAAAAATGGCACATTAAGTTCATGTAAATGCTGCATGAATAATGTCCCAGCATCCCTTGCACCAGTGCTGACCATGTTTGTGTATGTAAAAATGCATGCATCAAGCATCAGTATACAGTATGTCGCATGTTTACTGAGCAGTCTTAACGTTTGTGCTGTTCATGGTTTGTGTACGTGTGTGTGTGCGTGTAGGTAACGGTGCCAAAGAGGAAACACAAGAGCGACAAGCCTAAAAGCCCCGAAAGTGGCTGCTCTTCACCAGAACTTGACCGCCAGGACTCTTCTGGAAGTGAAAGTGAGTGTGACAAACACACCCCCACTAAAAAATAAAATGCTTCCATGAGTTTCTTCTACTTTTTTTTTCTTGATAATTGGTTGATCCATTGAGTGCTGTCAAATAAAGCCTGTTAGGCTGTCAAAGAAACGACAAGTCGCAGTCAATCATGAAAGAACCATTCAAATAAATCATGACATACTGTACATGACCATGAAGAGTGTTTGCAAACCGCAACTGTACACAATCATAAATCTAATTACAATAACCATAATAATCATTAATATTTGGGACAAAAATAAAAATGTACAGATACTAGGGGTGTCACGAGACGAGAACATACACGAGATTGGGTCTACAAGAAGGAGGCGAGATGAGATTTTTAGCATTATTTTTAAGAAAAGTACAATGAAAAAATATATTGCAGTCTACTAATTGAATTCCTACTACGTTACACTCTTGTGCACTCAGTGTATGCTAACTGTCCCGCTTCCACCCACCGAGACAAAGAGACTGTATGACTGACTAAAAGGGCTCACTCTGTTCATGCTGTTCATGTTGTTCTATGGAACAAATGCGCCAAGGTGCTCAAACCAATGCACAGAGTGAACCCTCTTTCTGCCTGTTTGGAGGCGAGAGACAAGGAAGACAGACAGGCATGCACATGGCAATATATTGAGGCAGGCAAAATTGTGGAGTTCATTTTAATTTATTGTGTGATTAATTCTTTTGTCCCAGGCCGAGTGCCCACAAGGTATTTTTTTGTGACCGAGAAATCACGTTTTAATCTTGCGAGATCTTGTTGCACCCCTATAGATATACATTTTTGAAATTAATTTGTATTTGCAGTGTTTCCCACTGCTATTTATTTGTGGCAGTGGGTTGCTGCGAGGGCTCTTGATGACACTGTCTAATTTGCATAATTTTCCATGACACGTGCCTGTCATTTTTATGGACGCTTTGGGAGACGATAAGTGAGCAAAAAACATGAAAAAAAAAAATAAATATTTTTCGACATGCAAATGAACTTTATTCTCTTGCTTCTTTTTGTGTGGTTTTTTTTTTGTCACAAGCAAGACGGAGCCCCAGCTGTATGTAATGTAAAGATAGTTATGTAAATGATGGCATTTGAGGTATTAAATCCAAAACGGCAAACCTTTTACTGGTCTTTTAGTCTTGTGAATAACTTGGAGATGCGCCTGTATGTGTGTTACACACTTTGACCATTTGTAAAATGTGTCATTCCAGGACATAAAAGTAAACATAACAGTCGTCTGCGTAAGAAGGGAGCAGACCTGAGTGAACTACAAAGTGCCATTGAATCCATAAAGCAGACACAGGAGGACATTAACAGGTGAGATTTACTTGTTAACCTACCTGTGGCTTATGTGTGTACGTGTTTAGACCCATATTATACTGTTGAACTAGTTTAGATAATAATGTCATTGACTTCTATTGTCCAAATGTACCTTGATCCTGAAATTAATAGAAGTATTTCAGTAAATCCTAATTAAAAACAGTAAAATACAAAAATTGAATTAAAATATATACACGAAGGGTGTCCCATGTGAATTTGTGACTCGCAGCTCATTTTTTATTGGCCATGAGAATATTTTTAAAAATATAATTACAAAAAAAACCACGACAAAAATGGGGACAAACGAGCAAAAAGTGGTACAGAATGACCAAAGTTGAAATGATGACGAGGAGGGTGCCATGTTCGAACATGGATGTAGCGAGGGACAACAAATGATGCCACACATAACATGTGAACAGCAGCATCATACTAGGTTAGTCGAGTCGCTGAAGGAAAAACAATGAACTGACTGGTGAACAGTTGCAGCTCCAGGCTTTGTTTTAAGATGTGTAGCGAAGCCTTCTTTTCTTTTTTTCCCCTGTTGTTGCGAGATTAAGATGTCCTCCGTGTCTTCCCAGGAGCATGAGCGTGCTGCGGAGTCGCACCGCGAGCCGAGCAGAGGGCGCCTCCTTCCTGCAGCAGCGCGATTACGTCGTCATTGTGGCCCTCATCCTCCTGCAGGTCCTGATTAACTACGTCTTCAAGTAGCAGCCATAACACACACACACACACACACACAGATTGGTCATCGCACATTCCAATGTGGGTCACAGACTTTTTTTTTTCCCACCCACAAAGTGATGACAGCATTGTCAATTGAATTTAAAGTCCCCTTCCCCCAAAACGTGAAACTAAATATATTTATTTCTAAGCAGTCCGTTCCAAAATGCTCCACAGATTTCAAAGCAGAGAGCATGGCCATTTTCAAGTGGAGAGGAAAAGGCTCTGTTGATTTCACATTTCACTCCGAACCACAGGGGACATATTGAACGCAAGAGCCATGGGACTGTTCAGGCTAACATACATATATATATTTACATTTTTATTTGTTCTCGTCATGCGGATGGAGGTGACAAACACATTGCTAAGGGAGGGGAAACAAAGTGGTCCAAGCTGTGTTTTTATCACATGAATGCGGGTTTGGAAAACAACAAGGAAAAAGTCCATAATGCCATGTTTAAAAAAAAAAAAAAAAAAAAAATCCAATGTCATTGTACAGGTGACATGTACAGGTTGAAGCACATTAGAACTTTGTACAGTATTTTGTCTTCTGCACAAGTGCACTGGAAACGTCCAAACTGTGATCATTATTAGAATTATTATCATTATTATTATTAGCTGGCAAACCACAGTGACCAATGCCCTGCATTGTTTTCCGACAAAGGCTGAAATTGCGGTTTTAAGTGTTCTTATAGTGACAAGTCGGCGGAATATTTGTTCAGCGAAGCTACAATTCTGTACAAAAAAAAAAGCCTTCCTTGTCTTAATAGCAATTTAATGTTTGCTTTTCGGTAAAACATTCCTTCATTCCGTAAACTCTACAAATGACAATTCTTCTAACTGTAATAAGCGATAGTAAGTGGTGGCTTATCTTCATTTATCTTAGCTTAGCTTATTTTACAGCCAAGGTCAGGGAACAGCGAGCTATTTATTCATGTAAAAACGCCTTTGTGGAGTTGATAGAAATTTAAAGTACATAGTTTGTGGTTAAACATTCCTTAATTATATACATTTGCGTATACTGTAATACCCTTACCTTATCGTTATTCGCTGTTATTGTAAATTAGCTTATTTTAGCATATCCTAGCTTAGTTTAGCCTATCTTAGCTAAACTTCTTGGTTTAAAATCAAGGCCAGGGAAGATGGAGACCAGGTAGCTCTTAAAATAATTAATGACTGGAGTTTTTTGGTGAAATCATGGCATTTTTATGTCAAATTTACACAACGATATCAATTTTGACATTGTAACGTCAGTATGAGTTCATAGTCAGCTTTTGCTTATCTCAGTTAACCCCAAGAAGTCCTAAACATTCACTCACACGTTTGACCCTGATGACAAAAAATGTCAAATTCTCAAAAACTTAAAAAACCAGCATATACAGTATTATTTCTTTCTACTTTAAATTAGAAAATGAATCTTTTAAAGTGATTCAGACTGAAATATACATTTCAAACATGAAATACATTTCTAACCGTTTAAAAGCCAGTATGTTTACGTAATCCGTTTTTTAATTGAAAAAAAAACAACCTCTAAAAACAATTTCTATAAAATACATTTCAAGGAATATTAAGTACAGAGATTGAAGGATTGATACATTGATTTTCATGCTTTTCTTTTTTAGAGTATCAGATTTAAAAGAAAAAAACAGACTCACACTTTTGACTCTGATGACAAAAAATGTCAAATTCTCAAAAACTTAAAAAAACAGCATATACAGTATTATTTGTTTCCACTTTACATTTGAAAATGAATCTTTTAAAAGTGATTCAGACTGAAATATACATTTCAAACATGAAATACATTTCTAACCGTTTAAAAGCCAGTATATTTACATAATCCGTTTTTTAATTGAAAAAAAAACAACCTCCAAAAACAATTTCTATAAAATACATTTCAAGGAATATTAAGTACAGAGATTGGATGATTGATATATTGATTTTCATTTTTTTTACAGTATCAGATTTAAAAGAAAAAAAACAGACTCCACGTCCTCAGGACAAAAAAATGTCAGCTTCCCAAAAACTGCTGTGAATATATTTGAGTCAATTTTTTTTAAATGAATTGTACCTGAAATACACATACACAAGTATTAAATATTTGTAACATGAAAATATGTTTTATGATATTTAAAATATTTTAACACTTTATTTTAACAATATTTTTTTAAACCCTTAACATCAAAACGAGCACAATCTGTTGGCCAAATACAATAATGTATTTTTAAAAAAGGCAAGTCGTCCAAATTGATTTTTGAAACATAAAAGGATTGCGTTAGTCTATGTTAAGATGAATGTGGAATCAAAAATAGCTTCTTAAATGGTTTTGAGTGGGACATTTTTTGTCTTGGGGAGCAAATGTCATTTTTTGTGTTGTGTTGGCATTTTAGGCTAATTGAAGGATCACCTACACAACCAAAAATGGCTTGAAAATGATTTTTTTTTACGTGAATTGCACAAAATAGCTTGTTTTTGTCAACATAGCTCCTTATTATTGCAATTTTTCTTTTTTTTTTTTTTTTTTACAGGATGGCTTTAAGATATAAAGTGTGGGCAAAAATGTAGAATTACAAAAAATCCTCGCTTCCAGTGCTTTGTGCCGCAGTGCGACCTAGAAGAGACAATTTAATCGTAGCTAAAAATGGAGATATGAAGCTTTTTACCGGTTCCAACAATCACTTTAGTATACAAAACTTCCGTAAGTAGCAGCAGTGTGTAGATTGGTAGTTCCTGTGTCACGGTGTAAATAATAACAATAATAATAATAATAATAATAACAACAGGACTTTTTACACCCCTTGTGTCCAAATTTTGGTGAGAGGATATTATTAATGATGTGACTCGGCCAATGAAATGTATCCAAACCACTCTTTTTATCCAATGACATTATGATGTAAGCCTTGTCGACGTTTACATATCCTGTTGCCTCCGCCGTCAGCAGACTGTTACGCCATGAAAAGCAAGACTGGTAGCAGCATCATCATCACCACCACCACCCCCCAGGGTGTCCCACCCAGCTGGTCCGTGCGTGTGTGTGCGTGCGCGCGTGCGTGTGTGTCACATCTTGTGTATCCTCATTGCCTCGTTCATGTTATGAAAAAGACATCCAGTTGTTAGAATGTGGAGAAATAAAAGTGCCTTTTACAGTTTGGAGGGGGATGAAGAAGGTAAAGTACTGTTTTTTGGTTGCGGGGGGGGGGGGGGGGGGGGGGTTAGTGGTTTTTAGAGCGGACGTGCCATACAAAGCCTTAGAGTCAAGCCTGACTCTGCGTGAGCCCCCCCCCATTGTGAAGGTGTCGCCATAGTAACGCACTCACAGGTGTCCGGATTCGTTGTCTCCCATCCGTCACATTTTATTTATTCTTTTCTATGTTTTGTCAACACTTTTTACACTAAGTACCACCTCCAAAATATACCAGCGTTTTTGCTACCTCTGCTTTACCATCACAGCTGAGCGTTGTGGCTCGCAGGTAATTTGGCTTGTGGCTCAATTTCAGCAAATCTTTGCTCAATAAATGTGTATTTGTACAATAATTTCATATGTACTGTATATGTCTGTAATTGTACTAAATTCCGAGTACCACCAGATGGAGCCGCGTGCCGCCAGTGGTACTTGTACCACAGTTTGGGAATCAGCGTGACTTGGTTCTATTCCTTTCCTTGATAGTGCGCCTCAGAAACTGCCCTCAAGATTGTGTAGATTGTCAACCCTATTATATATGTACACACACATACACGCAACACTGTGTACCTTAAAATGTACTGTCCTCAAGGCAAGTTAATGGTCATATGTGAAATACCCACAGAATAAAAAACTAATAACACCCAGTGTGTTTTTTTTAATGTTATAATATACAGTTGTACAATTATTTGTTTTGTGGCACGTTAAAGCCTAGGGATGGTCTGACAATTCATGATCAAGGAGAGCCAGGAAAACGCTGCTGAGCAAAACACCCAAACCTTTTAATCACCAATTACGTATCGTCGAATACAAAAAATAGTACAAACATAATTATTTTAAATGGTAGCATTGCCTAGAGTTAAAGATGTTTGTCTTCCTAACATTAATTGACACTGACACTCCCTAACTGGATTGTTTATTGATATTCCCTAACGGACGATACAGACTTTTTTACTTGATTTTCAAGACCATTGAATGATTTTGTAATTTTTTCCTTAATTTGATGACCATCAGTACAACGCAGGACTAGCAATAGAGCATTTTTTTTATCAACACAATTATTTGTGAGCAGTTTAACACTATATAGATGCCAGTGGTGTGCAGTTAGGGCTAGCAAGGCTTTCTCTGCTAGCCTAAACACTATCAGAAGGGTCAACGGTCTGTTTTATTGTTACTATTAGCAATGTAGCCAGCCCACAGTCACTTTTCGGTCCTCTTGAGCAAAAGCATCACAAGCCAAGTTACACCCACAATGGCTGGCTGAGGAGGAGGGATTGACATCTCTGGTGAGTAGATGTATTTTATTTAAAAGGTTTTATAGTTTTGTCGTGTTACTAGGTAAATACAGTGCACTGCTTCAGACGATGTAGTGTAGCTGTTTGGAGCTGTCTAAACCCTTAATCACCAAGCCGTTCTATTTAAGCTTGTTATATTTGGTGGACTGCCAACTGTGGAAGCAGCGTGTAAAATTAGTCACTACCTCGAAGTTAGAACCAGTAATGTTGGTCACGCGTATCGGTGATGATGTATTCAAAGATAAGGAGACTCATCATTGCTGCGATCTGGCAGACACATTGTGTTGGAGGTGCCTTAAGTTGTATCTGGCAGCGTGGAGCAACGGTAATGTCGCCGGTGGTCAATATGGGCGACTGTAGTACGAAACTTGGTTCCACATTGTTTTTAAATCAGTGTCTGTCAAAAAAAAAGTTATCTAAAGTCCCTACTGAAGGCCCACGTACTAAGTGCACCACCGGCCACTAATAAATGCAACAATATACAATGATATAACAATATCAACAAAAAAAATCGAACATTGAGCTCATTAGCTACACTTTGATCCCAAAACTGGGATCAATCTTCCCTAGTGATGGAAATTTTTAGAAAGCCGGTTCTTTTGGCTCGGCTCACTAAAAAGAGCCGGCTTTTTGGGCTCCCAAGTGGCTCCTCTGATTTTTTTTGTCTTAAAATTATTACCAGATTATGTTTATTGTGTGAAATGAATTACTAATTAAAAAAACAATACGTGATATCAGATTTATTTAAATGGATTTATTTAAACCTCAATGAACAGCTACAAAAAATATAACGTTATATGATCAAATTCAAAAGCAAAGACCCATCTCAATGGACAAATTAGGTCAAAATAGGTCACATCTCGATGCAAATTTCGCACGAACGAATCGGCTCTCAGAGCACCACAGCGTGTTTAAACGCGCCCCTGCACCTGCTCAGTGTGAAGAGATGACGACACATATCTCGACCAACGACATTTTCTTTTAACAGAGAAAAAAGACGAAGAATAAACTAATCGGCTCCCAAATGGCGAACCGGCTCCTGTCGTTCATTTCAACGAGCCGGCTCTTCTAGCCGATTCGTTCGCAACCGACACCTCACTCATCTCCCCCTCCCCTAACTATAAATTGTATTATATACACTATGTTTAAGCGCGCTGTAGAACAGCAACAAAACGCTCTTTGGACTTGGCAAAATTGCCAAAATGAGGTAAAGTTATCTTTTAATTTTGGCAAAGTATCATTCTCTGTAAAGTTTACAAACCAATGAAAGTATTACTGGTGTCATATTTACATGACTTGGACTATTGTATAAACACCAAAGCCACGAGGACCAAGAAAATTTGTAATGAATGTAAGCTAAGAAAATAACTTCGAGCCCCCTTTTTTAAATTATTTGTTTTATATTTTTTTCGTTGGATTTAGAAAAAAAGTCTAAACGGTAACTAATGCTAATAATTAGCCCTAAAATCTGACTAGCTAGTGGCCACCTTGCTAGCCAAGTGTTTTGCCTTGCGATTGGTATTTGATATGGGGGAAGTAACTCGAGGTTTAAAAAAAGAGAATACAATTCATAGGTATTTTGTTACTGTATTTACATTACTAGATGTCTGTCCTGTCGGTGTCAAAATGCTATAAGACGTCATTACGGGACAAAAACGATTACACTGAATGACGGAATAGTCATCAAGTGATATACTGTGATCTGTGACTACTTTTTTTTTTATCTCATTGTTATTTTATTTAAAGTTAATATTGGAAAAGGGTTGAAAAATATGCTCACTGATTTCACTCAGGTGCTGGTTTCACAGTGGCCACCAGGTGGCAGCAGAGCCGATCCACTGAGTATATTTGGTGAGTCGTGAAAAACTTGTAATATCTGCCGAATTTTTTAAATGTTTCAAGGATTTCAAATGTGAACTTCAAAATTACTGAATTCAAATAGGATACATAGGATACATGATGGTGGATATAAAATGTAATGGAAACAACAAATGATCAGTTCCAGAGTCAAACTGTTGCCATCATCAAACCTTTATTCAAAGTGCAGGCAATTTTAAAGTAACATTGTACATCCTTGACTGTCCTAAGTGTGAAAATAATTTAAGCACCGTTGTTAGTAAAGCGTCAAAACAATAAAACCAAAGTTTTAGCTCTATAAATGTCAGTGTTCTCAACGTAGATGTAAGTTACCATAGTTGGAAGGTGTTGATAAAGCTTGCTTGCTGCTGATTTGTCATCGCTATTGTGGCTCAAAAGTAAGCTCCATGGCTGTAGGGGGAGCCCTTGAGCAAAAAAAAATTGCTGGAATTATTCCTAAATGTGACTTAATAATTGTTATTCCAACATGTTTTTTAATTGTGCTTAACAGTTTTGTTAAATAGATTATTGTACAGTATTAAAAATTGCACTTTTTCTCCATGCATTTTCATCATCCTCAACGGCCAGCAGGATGTCCCTTTTGCTAGGAGACAACATGCAGAGGCCTAGCATGGCATTGAAGACGGAGAGAAGCAGGGAAGATTGAGGAAAATAGACGAACCCGGTGGAAAGGTGGGTCAAAAGGTAGGATTTTGTGTCACCATGGAGACAGGTTGAGGGAAGCGCCTCGTGTTATGTAATGTAATCCTAACATAGGCGCCACCCCTTTGGCATTGTGGCAACAAAGCAGGGTGACTTGCCTTCTCCATCATGCAGCACATGATATGAACAAAAATGGCAGCGTTGTTTGTCTAAACAGACCCTTCCCGTCACTCACACGTGCATACACACAGCAGCTAGTTGTCCCAAAAAGGATGCTCATGTTCAAGCGCTACCTGGAAGCCCCGATGGGCATCAGTGAGTTAATTGATAAACAGATGAGGTCATGTGCGCCGCTTGCAGCGCAGCAAGGCTGGCGAGGTTGCGATGGGTGCTGGCTCAGCATTGTGTTTATCCCCCGCACCCCCCCCCACCCTTCCGCATGGTATCAACAGAGCATGAAAAGAACTGCAGCAGTGAGCTGCTCTCATTCACAGCTGGATTAGTCGTCTTTTTGGAGTCTTCCTTTTCACCGTCGATGAACACACTAAATAACATTGTGGCTAGAGCTCTGCATCATGTTGCCAAGTCTCCTTTATTTGTCCTGCAGGACAGTGATGCTCCGTTCCCTCCAGCTTCCATGTCCGGGTGGATGGGGGTGCTGCTATTTTTAGAGAGGAATTACTTGGGGGAACACCCAGAAGTAAACCTGAACACACAGTATCTTGCAAAAGCCACATTACAGCAACCGTCTGATTACAGTATATACTGTAATATAGACATAAAACATAGATGTACAGTACTTCAGAGTAGTCAGTGTAGATCTTGTGTAGTGAAAATCTACTGAAAAAGAGCTTCACAATTTATACGGATATTAAAACGGAGATCAATCACCAGACTAGAGGGCATGGGGGTGCTACCAATGTACATGATAGCAGACAATAGAAGCAGTGGAAAAAGTTTGGACACCCCTCCTCTAGAGCTTGCATCCGACGACTTTTTTTTGCTTTTGAGTGCAAGCTGACAACTGTTGGATACGTCATCAGTTGTATCACAATAACAAAAGGAGGTTGCTATTTGACCACTAAATTGGTTGGCTGTTGGCTGCTCATTACATGTGCAACATAAAGGTGGAAATGTGGCCTTAAAGGTGTTTAATGTCTACTCTCCCCTGCAGTGTTACATCAGCGGGGCCATAAATAACTGCTGCAACCTGACTAGGCTTAAAGTATTGACATCTTCTCCTCCAATAGTCTTATTAGCACTGCAATTAATCCATCGGCACTCAAGCAAACCTCCCAAACCCACCGTGGAATAAACCCTGACTGGCTGGCATTCAAATAAAATAACACAGGAAGAGGCGCCACCAGGATGAAAGGGGAGGGGGGGGCCGTGTTTGCTTCGCAATCAAAAGGACGTCAGGCGATGACTCAGATTTCTGAGGCGCTGTCTCCTCCGGTTGCCAGCCTGCCGGTCTAGTGTGGCAGACAATGTGCTGACTCGTCGGCCCATTATCAGATGTTCACCATCCACACAGACGTATAGCTCAGTCTTTCGGTATATACTTTGTGTTTAGATGCATTTGTCATGCTGGTCATATGTTGCACCTGAATAAGGTGACCAACAATTACACCTTTTTACTGATATACTGATAGATTGATCCCTCTCTGATGGTATCATTCCAAACTATTACCAGCTATACAAGCACTATTTGAAATAAGATTAGTGACTAAATGAGAAAGTGTAAAAAGAAGTTAGCCACTGCTGTTACTGAAAACAGTCGTAACTTGAATGGCAAAGGCGCAATGCGAAGGTTAGTTGTCAAAGATCTCACTTGTGACAGTGGGACATGTTAAGTCGATAGCCCGCTCGGAATGGCTGACTCACAGCGACATAAGCGGTTGTTGACAAAACGAAAAACTAAACTAAGCTTGCGCATTTACTTATGACGTTGGCCGGAGACGTAAGGAGAATGGGTGATGATAAAGGATTTTTGTCGACATTTTCATCAATTTGCGCATATTTTTATTTATTTTTGAAGTTTACTTTGCACTGAGCCGAAAGTCAGTGTGTATATTTTAATGCTGTGTAACCAGACGCTAATAATGTAGTGGTTTTCATTTAGCGCTGCTTAGCGATAATGATCAAGTTAAGTCATTTAGGGCCCGCGGCTGGTTTTTTTTTTGGTCATTGGAACTTTATAAACAAGAAAACTAAAAAAAGCAAAGCAAAGATGGGAAAAAAAGCTAGTAATTTTACAATAACAAAGGGTTAAAGTTAGAAAAAAATTGCATAAAGTGGGAAAATGAAGTCGTAATATGAGTGACAAACCAAAAAATTGAAATTTTTGGACAATAAAGGTGGAAAAAAGTTATGTCATAATACAGGATTATTCAAAAAGAATGAACCGATTTCATTGCGGAATATTTTATTAAGGAAAAGCAACAGAAAACTCCGGCCAAGTCACAAGTATTGTACTCACAATCAAGCTTTATTTCCTGTCTTATAAGTGTTCAATGTGGCCACCACTCTTGTAGGAAACGGGTTGTAAGTTTTTGCGTTTCGGCTCTACGGGTGTAGAAGGGCGTGGCCACGTGTGCACAGGTGGCGTACGTGCTTACGTACACGGAAGCCAAAAAAGGCACGTCTTTGCTTGTGCCGGGAGAGAGGAAAGGCTGGGAAGCCGTGATTTTTGTTAGACATTTACATTCTTATTGTCACGTTTCCTTACACATCAATTTCACAGGCAAGCATCTGTTTGCGATCCTGGTTTGGTCTGATCATTTGTCAAAGCTTATTACAATAAACCTGCACCACATCAAATTCTGTTCAGCGTCTTTGTACAAGCACGTCGTCAAGACGGAGGACCCGTTCCAACCCTCTCAGTGGCAAAAAGGTAAAAGAGAAAGGTCTTGGGCTCCCTTCCGACCAATGTTGCCAGAGGAACGACCCGACTACAGCACCTCTGTGGCAGCCATTCAAACCTTAGAAAACTCCTCTTTCAAACCCTCACTGACTCATTCCATGTTGATGCTTGAGAACTGAAGCAATGCCTCATGAAATAGGTTCATTCTTTTGAAATAACCCTGTATTATGAGGAAAAAAATGTACAGGACAAAGTTGACATGTTTGGAAAAACAAACAGACTACTTCCAAGCAAAAGGAGGCAGGACAAGTACATGAGAGTTGTGCTGAGCAGGTGGGAATAAATAAATCCCTTCTAATAATACTGCTGAAAAAGAAGGGGAGTGATTAACATTGCTAACATCAGAAAAATGCTCTGCAGCTTCAGTTGGACAGAATGATGGGTTTATCGTTAGCTTAGTCACACTCTGGAGAAAATAAATGTAATGAAAATAGAGCACTTGAAGAGAAATTCCCCTTACTGTCTAAACGGAAAGGACGAGGACAGATGATGCGGCTGTCGTGGACAGATAAACGTGTGATGTAACATGCAGAAATCGTCACCAACCACTGTGATGAGTCAGTAGTCGGACGCCACAGGGGTGCTTTTTTTTTATTACCGTAAGGCCCAGATGTGCAGTAGATCTGGCGATATCAGGATTAAAGACGCAGAAGACTACGTGATTGCTTTTGTTTGAGGGCCGGCAGGGAAGAGCCTCAGAAATAGGCTTGCATGCAATTGTATGAAAGAGCTGATTCATGGAAAGGACAAGTCAGATTTAACTGTGAACAGTGTAAAAATATGTGTGATGGGGTGGGAAGCTGTGGCCACCTCACGATTTAATGCGATTATGATTCAGATGCCTGCGATGCATGATAAAACAATTATCATTGCATCTCGATGCATCTTTTTTTGTGTTCAATGGAGTTTTTTCATGCATAATTTTTTTTCTATATATAATTTCTTTTTACTCACTGTGTACTACTAAAACAAAGCATATTAGTAATGTTCCACAATTAAAATAAACATGAAACTGATACATTTACTTGTATTATCTTTTGATAATTGGAAGGTTACATCTAGCAGCATATTTCCCATTGCACAGAACCAGCTGGAAAAGTAAAGTGCACCAGTATAAGCATGTATAAAATTAACAAACTTAAGCATATTCTGAGTAACCAACATAAAAAAATTGCTATTATTCACAAATAAATAATAGACAGCTAAAATAAATAATAAACAGCTATCATAAAAAATATAGATTTCTGTACCAGCGGCTCTCATACATCAAGAATAATGCTTGCAGACATATTATGAATAACCAAAAAAACTACGCTGGCCACAATAACAGTGTCAGTGAAATAACGTTGCAATGGGACGTTGTATCTGGGTTCCGAAGTGCGCAACAAGGCACAAAAGCCCTGCTTCTCAACAAACGAATACGGCCACAAATCCTTTGAAATAAAAGTTGCGATTGACTTTGTGATTCGCTTCGCCTTTTCTGAGTTGGGTGGAAAATTAGTTATCACCTGCTTGATGGTTCTCTGGTCGGCAGCAACTTCTGCTGGCTGTTTTTCCTCCTGGTTAGGGTGGAAACGTGCTAAGAGGTTTCTCACATTTGTTGTGTTACCAAACTATTTTAAGCTTGTATGACAAAGCTTGCATATTGTCTGGCTCTTGTCCAGCTCATTTTTACCTTCCACTACGTGAAAGCCAAAGTGCTTCTATGACATCAGTGACTCGGGACTTGACTCTGACTTTAGTCTGATGACTTACAAATACCTGAGTAATCAAAGTAATGTGTAATATGTAATTTCCAGCAAGACACCACATTTTCCCACAGAATCCGCCTCATTGAATTGAATTCAAGCCGACCTTTACTCAACCTGTCTTGTCTTGAGAGTTGACTTGGACTTGAACGTCTTTACTTGATACTTGGGTTTAAAGACTTGAAACTGACTTGAGACTTGCAAAACACGGACTTTCTTCCACTCCTGGTATTAATGTACAGCTCCCAGCTTGATGCAGTAATGTATGCAGTACCCAGCACATAGGTCGACCCCCCCTCCCCAAGGCCTATTGCATTCCTGCTTTTGACCGCTGACAATCACCTCTGTCAACCCAAATGGGCCGACACGACACTTTTCATTGAACCTCAGGATTAAAAAGCACTCCATCTTCTCGGAGGCCCAGCCCACTGCCCGTGTAGGCCGCCGCCAGGCCTCACACTACTATCAATGGAAAAGTCTGACACAGGTACATCACTGTTGCGTGCTCAGTCATTTTCGTGTCAATGTACTGGAATTGTAGTGGGGGGCTGGGGGGATTCTGGGAGCCGATGCCATATTTACAAGTAAGGGTGCACAGAATAAATGAGCTAATTCAAACAAACTATACATGGACATGTGGTCCTCGGGTTACGAACCAGTTTTGTTCCTAGACTGTGATGTAAGTCGAGTACCTAAAAGTACACAAAGTAAAAGTACACAAAAAGTCTGAAGCCACCATTTTTATGTGGTTTTAGCATGACCATATAGAACTAGAACGTCACTCAATAAATAGAGCAGTGGATTGTGACCAAAAAGTAGTTGCCGATTAGGGATGTCCGAAAGTATCGCCCCGATATTGCCATAAAAATGTAATATCGGTTGATATCGGTATCGGGTCTTTCCCTATAATGAAAACCGATAATAAAAAAACGCTGTGTATACTGTATATAGGCCTATGGGCTCCCGTACTTGGCGTCATCGAGGCATCCAGCGGCGCCAATACATGGAAATACTTAGTCGCATCCTCTATTATTCCGCGCTGTCGGAACTGGGCTTGATGTGCTGAAACCGCGGGCGTGGGCACCGACGTTACCTGGTTGTTAGCGCGTAGCGGCCCCGACACGGTCTCGTTGTCCCTGTTGTCCTATAGATACATGGATAGATATATAAATAGATACTTTATTAATCTCCAAGGGAAATGTCTAAAACAATATTGTGGGCCACCACAATGTGTTAATTCTATGACATCATATGTGATGTTACACATATCGGTATCTGTTGATATTGGAATTGGAGATTTGGACAATATCGGCATAAAAAAGCAAATCGACAAAAAAGCCAATATCGGACATCCCCATTGCCGATCCATTCTGGTAGAGTTGCAGACAGCAAGTCAAGAATTACATTCAAATATGTCATATACAATCGATGTCGGACTATTTTGAAGTAAAATTTAGCAATATTTTACTCATCTTCCCCTCTAGTATATATTCATTGCACAGTTGAAAGCAAAATATATAATTTTTTGGTTTTAATTAGTGCAATTTTGATATTTAATTTTGATTTATACATTTGTAACATGCATCGTGTTCTTCCTTATACCTTTGACATAATGTATTCATAAATTCCTCCATAATGCACATTGTATATTTAATTATGTTTCAAAAGATGGCATAGGCAATTCTAAAAAACACATGCACTTGGTTTGACTTAAATACAAGTATAAAATAAATCATACGAATATCAAAAATAAGTGATTTAAATAAGTGTCATACATAAAATAAAAAATTGCTCAAATAAAAGCGGGTAATTACTTCATGACCATTGGAAAATGAGGGTCCTAGATTGAGAGCATTTGAGAACCCCTGCAAAAGAGCACAGATGCAAAAAAAAAGCAATTATGTAGTGTTGATCCTGAAATTTCACCTGAAAGTGGAATATCCCTTAACTCTTTATTTACACTGTTGGCACAAGCCATCAAGTGACTGGACATTTCTGCCTTCACGTCTAGTACTGTGTGTCCTCGTCCGTTTCGTTTGCCTTAACATGCAGCAGCTGGCTATGTTTTCATCATATTGCAGCTTCAGAGTTCCAAACTCATTTGCAGTAGCAACTTTGGAAATAGCTTCTTTTATCATATATTTTAATCCCTGTCAGGACAGATTAATGTCAGCGGGACAGATGCTGGTTTTAACGGGGTCTGTTAAGTGAGTGTGTCGTCGCATGGTATAGTGACACCAGTGAACAGGATTACAGAGCAGCTTGACAGCACAAAGCTGAGCCTTTTTTCATTTCACTGCAGGGCTATTTTTAAGCACTGTTAAATCTGCCTGGAGTGACTGGGGCGTGTATTTATTTATTATTTTATCTTAATTAATGATAATGGAATCGCCATGATGTTGCAGCAGTGACAGCGGCAGATTAGATTAAACTCACTTAGCTGGAAAATAAAAACCTTTTTCACTTTTTCAGATTGCTTCCATCCCCATTCCACTCTATTTTGGGCAAGCACTCTCTGTTATGTACAAATAATCCCATTGCATCCTGCGGAGGATGTTTAATTCATCATTTTTTACATGCACAGTTTACATTAGTAGTAGGCAGATTGATACAAATAGCCACAGTATCGATACCAAGGGTAGTATCAGTATCACTAGCATATTTTTCAGATCGAGTTCTATTTTATTTCTCTGTTTATTTTCACAAATATCTGTTTTTTTATGTGTTGCAATTGTTATCGAGCCTTGCATTTACTTGGTTGCAGATCGATACCAACATTTGCAGTATCACTCAACTCTAGTTTACATGTTCCAAAGTCTTAAATGCCCCAAAAGTGGTACATTTCGGACTTCAATCAAAGTTTTCTGAACAAAATATGCTTAAAAAGCCTACTTTGCACTGAACAGGAAGTTATTGTGTGCACGTTTTAATACAGTGTAACTGGGCAGTAGTTAAGTTGCTGTTGTCATTCGAAGTTAACAATACTACCACAAATATGGACATAAACGTATCAATTTTTCATATAAATTACCCTTTGGGTCTCAAATTTTATGATGACAAAAGCGGTCAATTATGTATATCGATATCGACTTACTGTAGGCGTGTACTTTTTAGTAACAAGAGGAACATGGTGGACCAGGACTTGAATGGTTGTCGACAGAAGCATAACAGCTTAAGCTGTATTTCTTATTTTGAGAACAATTTGGAAGTCAGCCTTTAACGATTGCACAGTGTTCAGCTTCAGATCCTCCACTGGTCTAGACGGCAGTGACACCTTTCACTTTATTTGACTTGACATGATTAGCATGATATCGATTAGCTTGACTTCGTCGACCTTCAGGCATTTTCTTCAGATTTACGCAGCTGGAAAAGAAGCGAAGGCACAAGACTTGTGATGCAACATCCTAACAATACTGAGAGCATCACAGCTGGCAGCTAAACTTGTAACCCTTGGCTACCATTACCCCATCTTCCTCCTCCCTCCCTCTCCTGCCTCCCATATCTTATTGTTATGCAACAGGGGTTTACGCCATGTGCTACTGACTAGTTAAGTATTTATCAAGGCTCTTGTATAAGCGGCGGACAGGAGGTGGCTGCTAGTAGACCCAGCTCTGTCTTTCCTATGTGCTTGATCAGTTTTTCTCACATTCTGTGTGCGTGTGCTCCCCCAGGAAGCCCTGACTCATCCCGTCAATTCAGCACTCGTCATGTGTTGTGCCCGCGTGAGAGGAGCTCGGGCTCCCATATTTCCTGATAATGCCCATTTTCGATGCAGTGTCACAACTTGGGAGCTGTGTGCCACACTCACTCCAAGCTGAAAATCACACATCAAGGCGTTTTGCAACCTCAGCATGAAACTCCCTGTTGGGTATGCAAACATGCAGGAAAGTGAGCAAAAAGGTAAATCTTTTTCCATGCTGTTTTTAACAACATGAATCTTTATGCAATTCCACCTTCGTGCTGTATAGCACTCACAAAAGCCTAAATTGGGTTAGACTTGGGTTATAATGGTATGCCATCATCACGGTTCGGTTTGTACTTGGGTTTTAAGGTCACAGTTTGGTTTGTCGTGGGTACAGTAAGGGAACACAGTGCAACACATAATAACAGTTTTTTTTTTTTTTTTTACAAATTTTTAAAATGAAACAAACAAAACTGCTGGAATTCTCTAATAAATAAAATTGTCAAGAAAAAGAAAGAGCACGGAAAAATGCATTCATTTTCTATGCGCTGGCGCCTATCCCAGCTGACCCTGGACTGGTCACCAGCCAATCACAAGGCGCATATAGACAAAGAACCATTCATACCTATGGTCTCCAATTGAATGTGGGAGGAAGCCAGAGTTCCCGGAGTAAACCCATGCACGGGGAGAACATGCAGACTCCACACAGAGATGTCGAACGGAGACTCGAACCCAGATCTTCCAGATCTCCGGGCTGTGTGGCCAACATGCTAACCATGCGGCCCAGTGATTATGCAATCCTGTTCAAATTAAATATGTCATGTGGTCAGTACTATTAGCTGAGACGAGACGCCACTCCTTCCTCATCTCCTCCCTGCTGTGTTTGCTCAGCCAGCTGAGGTTTGGCTATCATCAGCCCTTTCTGATAATCCATTTTAACTGACGAAAGGAAGTAGGGCGAGAATAAGACGACACATCTGTCATCGTTCATGGGGAAGGGTCAAATGAAACTGGTAGTCGCCAGCATGAATATTTCAATCTGGCGCCCCGGCCGGCCATCTCTCTTCGCAGCTGCCAAGGTGTTGGCGACGAGGATGTTGGTGACGAGGGGATTGTTATCAGATGAGATACGATCAAAAACCCTCAGGTGGATTGGTTTGACACATTGGAATGTGCCTCAGTAGTGTGCATGGCCTCCACATGCTTGTATGCGCTCCCTACAATGTGATACTGATGAGACCATGGATGGTTGCCAGGGGGATCCAGAATGATTTCTCCCATTTCACAAAAAGAAAAGTACAGAGAAAATGTCATAATTAAATCTTACTAAACCAAAGTATTTATTGTAAGATATGATTAAAATATGTTCAAATCTTAACGGCACATGTGTTGGACAAACAATTTAGTTGGCTGTGAGTCTTAAGTTATGACAAAAGACATTTTCATCATGCAACAACACTCTGAAACTCTGTTTGTCAGAAAATGGAACATTTCAGAAGTGGAATATTCACACTCACACGCCAGTGCTTTTGGCTTGCCGCTTAATCACAACTAAGGCCTCATTTGCAATTGATGGTCGCATTAAACAATCCATTAGGAAGCCTAGCCGTGTGGACTGCAAGCACTGCTTGGCAGTTTGCAGGGTGACTGCCACAAGATGTGCTCCCATGACAGCTGTTTGTTTTTACAGTAACCTTTATTTCTGTTTGTCCGTCCATCCATCCATTAGTCCGTCCATCCATCTATCTATCCATCTATCTATCCATCTATCTGTCCACCCGTCCATCTATGTCTATGCCTGTCCGTCTTAATGGCCATCCATCTGCCCGTCCATCTACAGTATCTATCACCCCTCTGTAAGCCTGTCACGATAATCGATAAATCCATTAATCGAAAACAAAGTCGATAATTTTGCCAGCCTTGATAAATTGACAGGTGCATGTATGCATGGTTGTTTTCCACGTCTCTCTTTACCACACAGGCTGGATGACAAGATTTGAGTTCACTCTGCATGTGTCTGTGCACATTGGTTGTATAGTAGAATGAACGGAGAGAGTGAACCCTCTTGTCAGCCATTCAGTCTATTTGTCCCAGTACATGGAGGAAGGGCTACTAGTGTGTGGCTACACAGATGGAGTGCTAGCAGCAAGTTAGCAAGCAAACGCTAACATGAATGAAGGCACAAAAGCAATGGTTTCTAAGCCGAATGCCACAGCTCCGGTGTGGAGGTGCAGCAGGGCCTTTGTCCCGACAATCAACGCTTACTGAGGTTTTTGGTCGGCAAAGTAAATATAATCAAAACAGCGCAAAATGGTGCATGCTCACAGAAAGTGTTGTTCGTTACATTGCAATGTAACGATTGCAATTACAGTTGAAAAGCCAACATTTTGGGAAATGTTTGACAGACGGCACTAATTGCCTGGTAGAACGTACATGTTACAAACAGCAATTCCAGATCTCATCCCCGACCTGGAGATGGCACGTAACCCTTTTCCGACTTGGAGGTGCTGATTCTCATCCCAGCCACTTAACACTCAGCCGCGAACCGACCCAGATTCTGCCCATTAAAGTAATGAACAGAATCGGTGACAAAGGGCAGCCCTGGCGGACCTTCACTGGAAACGCGTCTGACTTATTTCCGGCAATGTGAACCAAACTCTGACACCGGTCATAGAACGAACTGCCTGAATTAGGTAGTCCGGTACCCCACCGTAGTACTCCCACAGAATTCCTCAAAGAACATGGTCGAATGCCTTCTCCAAGTCCACAAAACACACGTGGACTGGTTGGGCAAACTCCCATGCACCCTCAAGGACCCTGCCGAGGGTAGAGCTGGTCCATAATTCCACGAACAGGACGAAAACCACACTGCTCCTGCTGAATGCGAGATTCAACTATCCGGCAGATCTTACTTTCCGGAACCCCTGAATAAACCTTACCAGTAAAGCTGAGAAGTGTGATCCCACGATAGTTGGAACACACCCGTCGGTCCCCCTTCTTAAAAATTGGGACCACCACCCTGGTCTGCCAATCCAGAGGCACCGCCCCCTATGTCCACATGACGCTGCAGAGTCGTGTCAACCAAGACACGCCCACAGCATCCAGGGCCTTAAGGAACTCCGGGCGGATCTCATCCACCCCCGGGGCCCTGTCACTGAGAATTTTTTTAACCACCTCGGTAACCTCAGCCCCAGAGATAGCAAAGCCCACGGCAGAGCCCCCAGGCACTGCTTCCTCATTGCAAGACGTGTCGGTGGGATTGAGGAGCTCTTCGAAGTATTCCTGCCAACGGTCCACAACATCTCGAAGTCGAAGTCAGCAGCACACCATCCCCACCATACACGGTGTTAACCATGCACTGCTTCCCCCTCCTGAGACGACGGATTGTGGTCCGGAATCTCTTTGAAGCCGTCCGGAAGTTGTTCTCTATGGCTTTTCCGAACTCCTCCCATGTCCGAGTTTTTGCCTCAGTGACCACCAGAGGCACAGACTGCTTGGCCTGCTGGTACTTGTCAGCTGCCTCCGGAGTCCCATGGGGCAAAAAGGCCAGAAAGGTCTCCTTCTTCAGCTTGACGGCATCCCTCACCACTGGTGTCCACCAACGGGTTCTGGGATTACCGCCATGACTGGCACCAACCACCTTACGGCCACAGCTCCGATCAGCCGCCTTGACAATGGCGGCTGATCGGACCTGATCCAGGTCTCAATGTCGCTGCCAACGTGAGCAATGAAGTGCCCCAGCAGAACAAGGGAATCCCCCGAGGGAGCACTCTCCAGCACTCCCTCTAAGGACTCCAAAAAGGGCGGGAATTCTGAACTTCTGTTTGGCGCATAACCACAAACAACAGTCAGGACCCGTCCCCCTACCCGAAGGCGAAGGGAAACTACGCTCTGTCTGTTCAACTCGAACGTACAGGCCCTGAGCCGGGGGGCAACAAGAATTGCCACCCCTGCCCATAGCCTCTCACTGCTGGCAACGTCAGAGTGGAATAAAGACCAACCTTTCTCAATAGGACTTATTCCAGAGCCCATTCCATCTATCTATCTATCCATCTGTCTGTATCTCTATTTTTATATAGCACTGAAGCAACCCTCAATATGTTCTTGCTTCCCAACATCCCTGCTGACCCAGTTTCCTCTCCTGGATATCACAGCAAACCACCTCCCATTATCTGGTGCAATGTCTCTTCCTGAGTCAGTGGCTGACGTGACTCAGCAAAAATATTTATTTGTGGGTGTCATTTATGGATGTCAGCACGTGGGCATGCTTTATATTATGGGATAGAGCTGAGTTCTGACTTTTTGGGATTGGGCTACAGTCATCATGTTTACTAATAACAATAGCTGCTAAGTGCCTGCCTGCAGACATGTTTAACTTGATGGAGGCTATGTTTTTCAACCAGTCTTCATCAAGTTTAACATAATTGTGCTTGTCAGCCCCCTAAAAGTGTGTACCAAATTTTGTGGTCATTCGAGTAAAGACCCTAAAGTTGCAGTAGAGTGCATTGAGCTACAGTATGTGAGAAATTTCAAGAAAATCCAACTCCGAGGAGCACGATGCTGTGCATTTGTCAGTAAAATAAAAGCACAGGCAACACAACAGGCGTTCATGTTTTGCCTATTCTTTGCCACTGTCTGTGCAGCGGTTTCACTACACAAAATAAATCCATACAGTCCTGTAAAAATAATTAGGGCAATGTATTTTTTGTCTAAACCAAGAGGCTGCTGTTTTGTTGCTGATTAGTTGGTTTGTGTGCGATTTACTGTCTATAAATTTGACCCCAAAATTTTTTATCTTTGGCCAAACAATCTAACAGACTGTGTTTTGTTTCCAGGTTGTAATTTGTTCGGCTTATGTTGGCTCTTTTTACATTTTATTGTTGTTTTCTTGTTTTGTTTGTGACCAATGTTTAAACCCTTGATTTATGTTTGCTAGCTATTACTATTGTGTTTGTATTTTTTATTGTATATTATTTATATCAACAAGTAACAAAAAAGTCTTAAGAGGCCTTTGCAGTTAATTTTTTGAATTTTGGATTTTTATTAGCTGTAAATTGTAAAAAATGTTAAGAAATTAAGAAATGCATTATTCAGTTATTTTACTCTGTGTTCACAATTTGAATTTCACCTACTGAAATAAATGCATACTCATGAAGTTTTCCACAATACGGTATTAGAATTTATTTAGATTATTTGTTTTAAAGGAAAAATAAGGTTGCTCATTTTTTAATGTGGTTATGTCAATGTTAAAATGAGATGGTGATATTGTTTTAATCAAATTTTTATTAATCCTCGTGTTCATATTTCTGTAATATATAATGTGTATATATAGTATTATATATAACATTTTAAATAATAGTGTATAATATATGTTATTATTATTATTATCCATCCATTTTCTATACCGCTTCATCCTCATTAGGGTCGCGGGGGCATGCTGGAGCCTATCCCAGCTGACTTCAGGCGACAGGCGGGGTACACCCTGGACTACAACCATTCACACTCACATTCATACCTATGGACAATTTAGAGTCGCTGCCTCACCTCACCTGCATGTTTTTGGAATGTGGGAGGAAGCCGGAGTGCCCGGAGAAAACCCACGCAGATAACATGCAAACTCCACACAGAAATGCCCAGGGGAGAATCGAACCCAAGTCTTCCCGATCTCCAGGCTGTTCCATTATTATTATTATTATTATTATTATTATTATTATTATTATTATTATTAATGAATATTCCTGTGGTGGTGGGATGGTGGCACAGAGTAATGGTAAACACGTGTCCCTGCCCCTCCAGGGACCCTCACAACCGCCGCCCCACCCATTTCCAGTGTTACCCGGGTGACTGCCAGTGTACGTGATGACGTCAGATGTATATGAGCGCAAGCGGCGGGATCTCTTTCCTTTTTTACCGCCATCGGAGCGGAGTCTTTTTCCTCCATCCCCCTCCCGGTACGGACACACTGCGTAGCGCCGCCTCACCAGCACCAGCCGCCTGCCACGGAGCGAAGGTAAGCGGCGTCGTCGCCACCGCCCTAGAAATTCAAGCGGCGTTTTAGAGGAGACGTTCAGACATTTTTTTTTTAGCGACATTTAATAACACGCGACGGTGGCGGGAAAGACGGCTAATGCTAGTGAAGTAGCAGGCATTGAGACTGTCCTCCTCCATGTTAAGATTCCACGCGTTTGGAAAACAATGAGACTGCCATGCTTTATAACCGTCTGAATAACATATAGCGAAATATCAACACTGGTCACCATATTTCGACTTGTTGTTCACATGTGTTGTGTATGTTGAGGTTGACCTTATTTTCGATTGGAAGGAATCGCACTGCGATAAGTCGCGTGCGACGTTACGGATGGATGGTACGCTTAAAACAGTGTGAATTATAAGGTTAGTGGTGGGCACGCGTTTTCAACACTTGTTTGGAAAGGGTTTAAACGCCGTTCCTCCCAGTAGCCAAACAGCAAGCTAGTAGCGCTTAAGCTAGCACGCGCAAGTGCATTGACAATGGCAGCAAGGCCAGCTAAAGTTAGCTTGGACACTAGCTTCTTTCGTGCATTAGCTTGTTGATGATACGTTTCGTTATGTTTCCTGGCAGTCAAGTGTGTTCCACCTCCATGACAATGGTTTAAAAGTGCACTCCAGGCAGTCGGCTAATGTATTTTGAAAGTCATTGATGCTTTGCTGCACTTGAGTGTGCAACACGTGGTCGCAGGGCAGCATCCGAAGAAATGACAAAGGTCAGTCACTTGCAAAAAATGTCAATCTTCAATTACGCCACGTAATTGCTAAAATGCTTGCTAAATGCAAAGGTTTTGCTCGGAAATGTATACTTTCATCACCAGAGCCGTTTTAATTGGCCATATTGCATGCCGATGTCAACAATTGATTGCATTGGTGCATAATTCCTTTGCAGCTACAAAGGTAACTTTTCCTCACAGACTTGAAATGCCTTTTAAACATTTTACACAACGTATTAGAACAAATGGCCTTCGCCGGCTACTAAAAGCTCTTTGCCATCAATAATTTGGTGTAGTATCATGCAAGAAGTATGGCTGTGGTGCACCATTTCTGCTATTTTTCAGCTTGTCTGGATTTTTTTAAGATGTCAAACACAATGATAATGTGAGACCCACAGGCTGTGTTCATATTGCACACGTCCGCACTTCACTTAGCATTTTGGGTGCATAGGTGCATTCACACTGAGTAGTAGTGTGTGTGCACAGCGATGGACACTAACCACATCATCACCATCTTTGCTTCGTAGCAGAAAAGGAGGGACTAACCCGAGTGATTGCAATTCACAATTTTTAAAAAAGTTCATCATAACAGTAATTGATTAGGGACAGCACTACATCGTCAAACGAAGTATGCAGTGTGTACATTGTATACTTAATGCAGCGCAAGTGTGGAAGTACACATTTTGGAACAAAGCCCCAGAATGCTGCTTCAGTGCAACAAAGCCAGAAGTTTGCCCCCTCTCTCCATTATCCGTGCACTTCCATCTCTTGCATTTTGATCCAAATATGTCCTTGAGAAAGGAGTGTGAGCTACAGTGCTAACATTACGGGCGCATGTGAACATCATCATCATGCTAGGTTAGCCTATTTGCTGAAAAAAAACCTCAATGATGCTGACTGACAGTTTGCAGACTCAGCTTATTTTTAAGATGTGTAGCGAAGCCTGGTGGGTTTAAAAAAAATAATAATCATAATAATCTGTCCTCCATGAAGTTGTGGCCGTATAATGGGGTGGGTCAGGCTGAAAGGACATACAGTAACTGTTGCATCATGAAAATGAGTTAATGCTTCTCTTATTTTGGTTGTGAACATTCAAAATCACGCAGTCATCTCAATTTTAATTGGTTGCATGGGCAAATGATGAAAGGCACGCGCAATGGAGAACTAAAGTTACAGTGCGAAAATTCTCAAATGTTAACAGACACCAAGCTGGCTACTTTTGTAGTTTTGGGCCAGACATCTTCCCTGTGGCCACTACTAAAGCTAAAAGTTAATAGTGCGTACTCTAAAATGCTGTCATGTCTTCAAGCGTTTACTGTAGACAGGGACAGAATTCCCATGCACCACCACAATGAAGATGGGTTCCATGTGTCGTCAATAATTCAAGAGGCTAACGTGTTTGTCATCCAGTACGTCTTACTCATTGGTTTCTTTTTTTTTATTATATATTTTAGCATCACTCAAGACTCAGCAGAGATGGCAGACATTGACAAGTGAGTATGGCTGAATATCAAATTTGGACAATTCAGGGTATGCGCTTGGCTTACCAATGACATGATCGCATGATGAGCAACTGTTTGCTACTTCCATGCCATGCCACATGACCACATCCAACCAAATATGCACACACAGATGCTTAATTTGACTCTGTTCCGCCCTATGTGGATGAGACTCCTACTGTTGAAGCTGTTGAATTCAATAACCCTGCAGGGCATCCATGTGTTGGGGTGTCATGTTTCAGTCAGTACTTGCAAGAACATCATGGCTTCTCTCTGAACAGTGTGAAATAAACTGGTCATTTCTACACAGTCAGCAGAACCAGCATGTTAGTTTGAAAGTATTTTGCGGATTGAGCAAAGAGCAGCGTTCCTTGCTTGCATGTTGGCCGACCTTTCCCTCCTGTTTCTCCCCGAGCAGCAAAGATCAGGCCGAGATGGACCCGGCAGATATGGAGGATGTGGAAGAAGTGGAGGAGGAGGAAACGGTAGAAAATTCCAAAAGCAAAGGTAAGATGACACAGTTTCTTACTCAGAACTACTAGCTACGATGTTACAATTCAATGCTGACAAGCCAACTCCACCATGATAACTTGTTTGAGTTGTGTACTTCAATACTTGCTAAGTACAGTACCTTTTACACTTAAACTGGCAGAGTTTTTACTTTAATGAAAGTAAATAAAATATTGGTTAATTAAATGCAAAAATCCTTTCATTTATTGATGCAATACATCGCTGCCCATTTTTTTGCCCAGTATTTCAATGGATGTAGCCTGGCTAGATTTTCTAATGAGATGTCTGCTTCTGGACACATTGCTACAAAATCCTCAACTGTTATGCCAGTGTTAAGGAAGACATAGCTGATGCAATTCCAATTGCGTTAACGTAAGACATTTTTATTTTTCATATTATTACTTATTTCGTATACACAGACAGGATGTGGCAAACAGTGCTTTGACTTTGAAGTGTTTGTTGAATGTCAGTTGACGCTTAAGACAAGCAGAGTACAAGAATGAATGTGCCTCTCGTCCTCATTTCACTCAGAACACAACGTCAGCAGGCATGGTAAAACACTCGCTTACATCAACAAGTGGTAGAACGCAACATGGTGTTAACACACTCATACAGCCTAAGCTGCACTAGCATGCACGCTAGCTTCCATTCACGCTACATGACAGCCGTTTGAAAGTTTTTGTGCCAACTTTGGCCCGTGTTTCAGGTTGCTGTTTCGACATGGTTCAGGAGGGGGCATCCCTTCTCCTCACGACGGCAGCATTTCATTCACATGTTTGCAATTCATTGTTTGACAGCAGATCCAATTTTTATGGGCCAATTCAACGATGCCGTTAATGTGGAAGTCATACAGATGGCATTCCCACCCACACTAGTGCTGACGTGTTGGTTGTTGCAGACCCCTTTTGGTAATCTGGGGTTACTGTCGCAAAGACTGAGGCATTGCAGCTTGTACTAAAATTATATAAAGGTTGTTTTTTTTTAAGATTTTGACTTGGACATGATAGTCAAGCAAACTGCATTCAGTTCTTTCTAATTAGTTTGCCCGTTTGTGACAGCACTTTTGTGTGTCCACAGCTCGTCAGCTGACAGAGCAGCTTATGCAGAATCCACAGATCCTGGCTGCGCTACAGGGGGGGCTTGAGGGCCTGAATGGTTCACCATCGGGGTACATAGAGAGGTGAGTGCGTTTTGGGCTTTTTTCGCAAGCTTTAAATTGGTTTACAAAGTCATTGTCTTGAAACTAGAATTTTAAAGACAGATGACTGGTTGTCTGTGGTTTTTGAGATGCACCCTCTTCACATCCCATGCGAGCGAGTATTTGACAGTCTCAGCTCACAGCCTCCAAGTGCTTTGGACCAAGCAAGTATTCCCTGTGCCAGGCTAGTGCAGGCATATTAATTTACCTCGCTGTGCAGAAATTTGAGTCTGTGCTGCTTCAAAAAATTTCCTGGCCGCTACTTCAGGGACAAAACAATAGTGGCTTGCAAAGGGATGAGACATTTTCATCAGAAGCAGTGTTAAGTTGTGTGATAGTGCTGAATAGCTCCATTTAAGTGCCAGCCACTTTGAAAGCTCCTAGTGAGTAAACAAGAATTGGACAAAGTACACTGTCTTGCTCTTCAGTCACAACAGGAAGCCTTGTGGGTTTATTGCGTCTGCAATTATGTCGGTCATTCAGATTAACAATGTGTCTTGTGCTAAATGTGTCCTCTGCATCCATTCATTTTATCCCTTCCAAACAGTAGTTGTCTTGTTTTGGGGGTTTTATCTACAGATTTTCCTCAGGATTGGTGCAACTTAATTTCCATTTGTGTCCTTCCACAGTTTACCAAAGGTTGTGAAGCGGCGCATCAACGCCCTCAAGAACCTGCAGGTGAAGTGCGCCCACATTGAGGCCAAATTCTACGAAGAGGTCCACGAACTGGAGAGAAAATACGCTGCTCTTTATCAGCCACTCTTTGACAAAGTATGTCACGTTTTTTTTTTTTTTTTTTAATTAATCAGTTTTGAAAATGTTTTTTATTCTCAGTATTTTGTCAGTAAAGCAAGATGATTCCACTTTGATAGGAGCAAAAAACTTAAATAGGAGGCTTTTTAAAAACCCGCCATCCAGAAGTGATACTGGCTGTCCTGTATCTCTGGATGAATAAAGCGAAGTGTCTTCTGCTGACGTTACTCCTCTTGCTGCACACAACTCGGTGTTTATTCAGTATATCACATGATGTAGAAGCCACTTATGTTTTGTTTAGTTTGCATCACATACCAAATGGGTACAGCCATTGCTTGGGGGCATAAACTTCTTTATTTGTTTTTGCAGAGAAGCGACATCGTAAAAGCAGCTTATGAGCCCAAAGATGAGGAGTGCGAATGGAAGGCGGATGAGGAGGAAGAGCTGACAGTAAGTAAGCAGGTACAGGTGACTTATACACTTGCATGTCTCCTTATTTCACTTTTTTGTTCGCTGCTAATAAAGTGCAATTGTCATCACTTAAAATTAAAGTACGTACAGGGCGTGTGATGATTTAATAATCATGCAAGTATTATTGTAAATTTAGAAAATGTTCACCCCGCAGGATGAGATGAAGGAGAAGGCCAAGCTAGAAGAGGAGAAGAAGGACGAGGAGAAAGAGGACCCCAAAGGCATCCCTGAGTTTTGGTTAACTGTTTTCAAAAACGTGGACCTGCTGAGTGACATGCTGCAGGTACGTTCACAGCAAAGGTGTGCCTCCATCTGCTGGAGAAGATGAAAATAGAGCCCCACAATGAACGTGAGGGAGGTGATGGATTTTTCTCACAATATGGTTCTCATAAACAACCTCTTGGGACACATTCCTGTTACATCCTTAAAAAGTCCATTTGCATAATGGGGACTCCCCCCCCAAGTATACATGACTGATGTTGTGTTGTCTCCTCAGGAACATGACGAGCCCATCCTTAAGCATTTACAAGACATCAAAGTGAAATTCTCAGATCCGGGACAACCCATGGTGAGCAGTTGTGATACAGGGGAACCCGCTTAAGCTGGCCCTGTATGTCAACAGCCTGTTTTTATCAGGATCAACTCATCAAGCCCCGGTCCACCTTGTTCTTATCACTAAAAAAAGTCAAGTGTTGACGTTACAATTAGGGATGGTCCAATCAGGATGCTGCCGATACTGACAATCCATGAGTGAGATGGGCTGATACAGTACCGACCACATAAATTAACATTTTTTTTTTTCAATTTATTTATGATGCGTGATATTGGCCAGGGGTGCCGTACAAGGGGGCAAAGTTAAAAAAATTCCAAGGGCACTCGACTGCCAGAAGCCCCAAAATATACATAATTATTAGGGATGTCCCATAATATCGACCCACAGGTATTATCAGCGCGGTATTGGCATAGAAATGTTATCTCGGTGTATTGCTATTGTTTGTTTTTTTTTTCTCCACACAGATGCCCAGCAGAGGGTGGAAGCCAGATATTTCAGATCTTTTTGTGGCCAACGTGCTAACCAGCAGGGCAGCTTGCGGCCCGCTATTGGCGAAATGATCTGGGGGGAAGGAACAATAAAATCACCTTAATTTAGGCAGACATTATTTTACTTTGTTTTTCAAAAGAACATATAGAACTCGTGAAACTTGCAGAGGATAAGACCGCTTTGTTTAGGAGACTTTGGATGTGAGGGTGCTTTGTCTGATGGAGCTCGGAGTTCCAGGTAGCAGTAGCAGGGGCTCCAAGTGAGAGCAGTCAGCAGAACCCGGTGTCTTCTGTCTAGTCGGATGAATTAATTTTTCGGCTTATTTGCTTAGCCTTCTGACTGCCACGCTCGTATGGGCGAGTGATGCCCACTGATTGTTTGCTGCCGTTTGACTGATGCTGCACTGTGAGCCTTGAAAACTCTCCATACTCGGTCAAGTGTTTGTTGTATTAAATTAAAGCTTTTTCACGTGCGACCACTGCAAGATTTTTCATGGCATGTGTTGCAGGATGAAATCTCAACATACGCCCGGCCAATGTCAAGTAAATGCAAACAATGGCTAGTTTTGGTTATGTAAACAACCACTTGTGTTGACATCAGTCAGCCAGTCTGAGGGGTAGCCGCTTAAACGGGTTCCACTGTACTTTCACTTCCACTATGCCTGTACTATTAATCTATTGAATGTTGTCTATTGAACACAAGTTTTTGTTTTTTTCCCCTCTTCAGAGCTTTACGCTAGAATTCCACTTTGATACAAATGACTTCTTCACAAACGCAATGTTGACAAAAACCTACCAAATGAGGTCGGAGCCCGACGAAAGTGACCCTTTTTCCTTTGACGGACCCGAGATCATGTCCTGCACAGGGTGGGGAAACTGAAGATATTTTCTTTACAAGATGTAAATGTGTTTTTTTTTCCCCTGAATGATTCCCGTGTACTAAACCATGTCTCTCTTGCTTTAACATCACAGTTGCACGATCGACTGGACAAAGGGCAAGAACGTCACATTGAAAACAATCAAGAAGAAGCAGAAGCACAAGGGGCGCGGCACAGTCAGGACGGTCACCAAAACAGTACCCAATGACTCCTTTTTCAATTTCTTCACTCCACCAGAAGGTATGCTTACAAAGGTCTCTTACAGTGGAACGTGTTTATGTTGACGCCCCTCAAACGGGCTAACTGAAAGTAGCCACACCTTGCACATTGACTAGTGACTTTGGCCAGAGAGATAAGGAGAATGAGTGATAATTAAGGATTTTCCAACCTATGGCAGTTTTGACAGTTCTCTTCCATTTGTGAATTAAAAAAAAAAATGGATTCTTCCCTTTTTATATTTTCTACTCTAACAAAGCTACTGCAGTAATTTTGTACGTCTTGACTAGAATGATAAAGCTTTCGTACATGTACAAATCTTACATCCAGTGGCTAACGATCTATTAAAAAAAAAAAAGTGCATTGCTGTGGTACAATCCAGGTGAACAGTGCCATGCTTTCATTTAGAAGCTTATTTTGCAGTGACAACATGTCGACAACGATAGGGACGACCTGATCTGATGTTGATATCAGGCCAATGTAATAAGGTTGGGCATCGTTTGAGTTTGGACAATTCTGGTTCAGATTCCTCGTTTACATTCCGGTTCATAACAATTATTTGTTTCGGTGCTTTTAAAAGGCAGACTCATAAAGTTTTCATGGTTTAAAATGAGGGCGCTAACCAGAGGTCTTGTTGGATGAAATGTCCATGAATTGTTTAATGATCAACTTTACTATGAATTTCTTACAGGGTTATGTTGGGACCAACCCATTATCAAGTCCCACCCAGATCCGTAGAAATGACCCCTTTTGGGTCTTACTGTTACGTTGTGTCAAAAGCGGTCAACCATGTATGACGACTTAAGTGGGCACTTTTTTAGTAATAAGAACAGTGATTTGATGAGTTGGTCCACATAGACGGGTTGTCAACATAAGCGTGTTTCACTGTAACACATATTTTGTATGAATATCTTTATCTTATGTGCACATGTCTTTGTTTCTTCCCCCAGTTCCTGAAAATGGAGACTTGGTAAATTGAGTTTTGCAAAGCACCAATCATCTGCTTACTTATTTTTATTTGTAAAACTAATGCATCCAAAATGTAATCATCAGGATGAGGACTCGGAGGCCGTCCTTGCTGCCGACTTTGAGATCGGCCACTTCATCCGTGAGCGTATCGTTCCTCGGGCCGTGTTGTACTTCACGGGAGAGGCCATCGAGGATGACGACGACGATGTAAGTAGCGGCTTCTCCAAATTTTGCCACTGTTTAAAAAAAAAAAAAAGATATAGAGATAGATAGATAGATAGATCTATCTATCATCCATCCATCTATCTCTTATTCTATTCTATCTTATTCTATTCTATTCATCTATCCTATTCTATCTTATTCTATTCTATTCATCTATCCTATCCTATTCTAATCTAATCTATCTATAGTTATAAAAGTGTCCCCGCACCCGGCCATATTTCCAGTACAACACTGCATTGCTACCCCTTAATCCTGATTTGTGGCTAATCTGAGTCCTACGCGGTTGCCAGTTATCACTCATGTAGCTGTCTACGTTTTTGTTCAAATTATTTGCATAATCCGGCTAACCAGCGCACACAGGTTCTAGTTATATGTATGCTGTAGTTTTATTTTGTGTCATCCTAACGAGCAAACGTGAAAACGATGCCTGTTGCTTTAGTGCTTGACATAAGTCTTGGGATGAATCTCTTAAAGCAGTTATTGACCTAGGAAACGGACTAGGACAATTTTTAGTTATCTCAGTCCTGCTTTTTTTTATTGAAATTTGTTGTGGAAGATCTTGACCCAAACGTGCTTTTGGATCACTGGGAAAATCTTGTAAAACAAAGTCCATAACATGCACATTCCTGTAGGTGTAATAGCCATATTGTCTGTTTTGCAGTACGATGAAGAGGGTGAGGAAGCTGATGATGAGGTAAGGCTGCCTTGACTCTAGAAGACTACACAAAATGAGATATCCATCCATTTTCTATGCCGCTTATCTTCAGAATGATATAATCTTTCTTTAATATTAAATCCTGTTTGGCTGTCGCTTCATTCAGGAAGGCGAGGAGGAGGCTGATGAGGAAAACGACCCAGACTATGATCCCAAGGTGAGTGGGCCCCTCCCCATTGGCGTACACTATGTTTTGGTGTGGCCTTGCACAGCAGTTCTCAACATCGGCTTGTGGCATTTCTGTAGCCTGACCTTAAAGCCTTTCGCAGGGCATGAGTTGGAATGTCCTGTCATGACACGAAACCCTCCAGGGCACCTGGCAAGAGAACTGCTGTAGTAAATGGCAATTCAACATACAGATCACATACTATCTAATGCATCTCATTAGTATGTACAGCTGCAGCTTTTTATTTTGTTCACCATCTGGGCTAAAATGGAACACTCATAACACACTGCTTTTTGTCACCCCCATATACTTACCACTTTTATATTTTATTGAACTATCCACGTACAATGTTAGGTCACCATGTGAACCAGCATGCTGCTTTGTAGTTTAAAAAAAAACAAACAAACCTGACATTCTGTGATGCTAGTTTGGCTTTTTTTTTTTTTTTTTTCCTTCTGTTGCTTCTACTCGATGTTTCTTCATCTCCGATCGGTCACTTTTTTTGGCATATTTTGTCAGCTCCTCTTTAAATTTTTCCTCACTAGGTTTAAGTGGTGACAGTAGAAAAATAACCCTGTCCCGGTAGGTACAGCTTGTCAACTGTCGGCTTACTACCACCACCTTTTCACCCCTTCACCTCTTTGGTTATTGGCCATCTTTGTTATTCCATCTGTTTCTGCACTCCACTCCCCAAAAGCACAACCCCTGCCCTCCCAGTCTCACTAACCCACTGGTTTGCGTGGTTTTTTTTGTTTTTTTAACATTTAACCCATAGTGTGTGCTGCATTTGTACTCGTCATTTCTGTATATTGAAGCTAGTATAGCTGGGGGTTTTTTTGGTGTGTCCAATAGTCTTTTCGTATGCTTTTACATGATGGCTGTGTGTTTTTATACCAGTTGGAATGTCACAGCTCCATTTCATTCTTGATTTGTATCATCCTGCCTCACTGATCTCTAGAGTGCTTTTTAATACAGTAGATTCCCGCTATAATGGCTGCACTCATAAAAAGTGAAAATGCCTATTTTTGATACTCTTAAGCCCTATGACACGCCTCGGTTATTAAACGCATTTTAAATTCAGCTTTACATATTCAGGCATACCTGCAGTACAGCTATAAACCTGCAGTTACACGTTGCGTCTTGTCAAAGCATCCACCCGCTTTAAAATGTTGAGTGAGTGAACGTGAGACGGCGCCCTCTGCTGGATTCATAGCTGCAGCACGGACATAAATAACGAATGCTGAAACGTGAATAGACGTGGGTATAGTGAATTTTTACTGTATACTGTAAAATTTCATCATGACGTCCAGCCGTGTATGTATTTTAAGTGCAATGCTGTCGTCGCTTATGTAGTTGCACAACTACACAGTTGAGTGGCATCCAATGCTTGGATGGCACCGGGCCACAAAAAGCACCGAGCATGCGTGCCATCACCTCTGGAAGGACGCCCCGTCCCAGCCATGATTAGACTAATTATGCTGTTTCACACCCCAGTATGTACTTTTGCATGTGGCACCTAAAACTCAAGTTCGTCATTTGTCGTCCCGTGTTTCTTCAAGTATGACGGCTTGAAATCCAATTTTCTCTTCAAACTAAAGCCAACACAGAGCAACTCAGAAATCCCTTTTGAAATGACAAAGCAATTTCACTTCCTAATGACGATTGACTTGTAACGCTTTGATATCGTGGCCCAAAAATCAGCATGATGAGCCTGTCTGCAATCGTTCGTTATTTCCTGTAGCTGATACCATCGGTAAAGCTGACGGCGCGCAACACGCCATAGCAGAAACGGCTAAACATGTCAACGTCGCAGCAGTGTGTCTCAAAAGTTAACGAGTTTGACAAAGTTGTTTCCACAAAGATTATATATGTATTTTTGTTTGTAATATATTGAGTTTCATTTTAAAGGTCTGTTATGCAGTACAGTAAGCGGTCCGTTTTGAAGTAAAAACCATCTTCGTAGTGAGCGTCGCCTCCGACCCGCCCCTAGCTACAGGGCAACAACAAAAAAAACCTTAGAAAGGCTTCGCTATACATCTTAATGTAAAGCCTGGAGCTCAACTATCCGGTCAGCTACCGACGTGCAAGTTTGGTCATTTTGTTTTAATGCGACTCGGCAAACTTGGCATGATCCAATGTGAGTGTAATGCGTGCACTGTAGCTCACACCGCTATGCTAGTGGTGCTAACGAAACCAGGCTAGATGTTAGCCAAGACACGACTGTGGGGCTTATGAGAAATTCTTGGCAAATGGGATAATTTGGGACATTTAAAGGAAAACTGCACTTCTTTTGGAGTTTTGTCAGTCATCCACAATCCTTGTGTGAAACACGAGCACACGGCTTTCTCTTTTCTGTGCATTCTAAAGAGGAAAAACTGCTTGGATGAGGCAGCTAACAATGCACGCAATAGGACACACCTATTCCGCCTGCTGTATAAAGCGCTCTTAAAAATGCCAAGCATGCCCATTTACATAATGTGACCTGCATATTAACCAAGCTACACTGACATTATTATTATTATTATTATTATTATTATTATTGTAGGAGCTAGCACTGAAGAACTGCTTTTGTCGCATAGTGACACAGCGCCTCACTCAACACCTCACGCCGTTACAGATTAGTGATGTGCGATACCATTTCTTTTCCGATTCCATACAGAGTAAAATTCAGCCTGTTATCAGCGATGCTTATTTGATACAGATACTTTGTGCAAATACACGTAACCCGTCGGTAGATTTTAAAAAGTAGTGTATTTCAAATCATAGCATAGAACATATTGTAAATAAGACTTCAGAGGAATTGATTCATTTGTTTTAAACAGCACATCATTTACAGTAGACAAGGTCTCTAGTTACTTTCCACTGTGTCCCTATAAATGATACATGTACATTACCTCAAATGACTGACACATCAAAGTATTGATATTTTTGATTTGAGAATTGATGTTAGAGCCTAAAGATCTGGTATCGGAGGTAGTAATATCTCCGTATCGATCCGAGCACCACTACTACCGAGAGGTAATGTAAGCTAATGGAGTTGCTGCGTCGCCTGTGACTTTGAATTTGAATTTACCAGCTCGGGGAGTGCAAGTCAAGATCCAGCCAGCCCATCAGTTGGCAGAGTACTCTATGTAGGCGGACTAGGTGAACTGCATTACGTGCGTGGTTAGCTGCCTCGTGCTAGCAGTTTTTCCCTATACAGCAGTGCCTTGGTTAACATCAGTCTGTTCCAGAAGGTCCAGCTCAAACCAAAACTGACTCTATAATCAAATCCAATTTTTCCATAGAAAATCACTTCATCCGTGATTTGTTAAAAAATGTTAAAACACAACACATTTTATAGACAATTCTAGTTTTTACATGCAGAAAATGATGCAAAAATAATTGCAAAACAAAATGAACACATTCTCCTGTAACCACTGTTTGCAAACACCCCCCCCCCCCCCCAAAAAAAAAAAAAACGGATGGTATTTTTGAACGCTAAACAAGCGAGCAAACGCAAGCCAAGGCGAAGGTTTGCAAAAATGTTGTACCACTGTATTTAGAACAAAGAAGAGATGTGTGCTTCTGTCTCACAAAAAGATTGTGGATGATGGGCAAAATTCCAAAAACCGTGAAGTTTCTAATATATTCCAAGCATACTTGCTTTACTTAATGTTAAAATATATTTAAAAAAAATTGTAGCTTATTTCAGAGAAATAAATGGGCAGTTTTAATTTTTCTATTTTTATTTATTTTTTTTACACCGCCCTAATAGATACTTTGCAGTTGGATAAACATGTCATAAATGCGGAAAAATAATGTATCTGAGTTTACAGTAATGTGTGCTCCCATCCCCTCCTTCCTTATCGGTGTCTTGCAGAAGGATACAGCCTCCCCAGCTGAATGCAAGAATCAGTGAAGCCTGGCCTTGCTGCCTTGAGTGGATCAACTGCACTGTTAACTTCTAAATTTAAACATGGGATCTATAGATCTTTATATATATATATATATATATATATACATATATAAAAAAAATAGTAACTTACCGCCTTATAATGTTTTTGTATTTTTCTTGGTAGAGAATTTGAAGGGTTTTCGTTACAAAAAACAAAACAAAACATGGTAATATACTTGGAGCTACGTGGCTCATTATATAGTATTTTACTAGACCTGTTTTATCTTCTCTGTACAATATAGAGTAGAGGGGAAAAAAAACCTCCAGAAGCATGTTCACTGCTAAAACTAGTTGGGGTTCTTGTGAAGTCTTTTGTGGTATTTGCTCTTAGACAACAGCTGTGGTTGAGACATCATCCTATTCATTTGTCTTGTTGGGGGGGGCCTTCAGCACTTAAACGCTGTCAAATATGATTTTTGGCCATGGTTTCCTCTCAAAACATTCCAGTAACCAAAGTAATCAGGTCCATGTATTGTAAGACTCTACTAAGGCTGGATTCGACAAGTGAGGCGATCCGCTAACATTCCGTAGAATGAGGAAGGGGGTGACATTGTCTTTTTTTTTTTTTGTGGATAGCACTTTAATGTGGTGTACCAGTCGCTTCATCCCTCTCGTGTAGAACATACAGTAGCAGCACGGCGTGTAACAAGAATACATTTCATCGTTATCCCTCCCTCCATTCGCCTCACACGTCTATGGAACTCGGCCCATTTTGAACACTGTGAAAGAAAAGAGGGCGCGTGCAACAAGTGACCCGCCGACCCTCCTTTGTACCCTAAAAGGCCACCGGCGACTGCTAGTCATGGCAGCGTTCAAATGGGAACTGAAAAGGCAGTGTAGATCACGGGGAGCAAAAAGAGCATAAGAGTGCCTGTTGGGGTTCAATTTAAAGAGCAGCTGTTGTCAAGGCAAAATTGCTATGCTACAAAACAAATACTAATGTACTCAATAACTGTACGTGTATGTATATGAATAAATTGGTTAAACATGTCGCACACCGGTTTTCGTTCGTTTTTGCTGGAATATCAACTTGCATGTCCTTTTGGCATCAGCAGTGGTCGCTATTGCCTCAAGTAAACTTAACATCCACATCTTAGCTCAGGTTTTAGGTGGCAAACGGATCATATTAGTAAATTTCATGTATTTCTGTGCAGTAGTGGCTAGCAAAGCACTACCGTGTTTACTACTTGGCTTACTATCAGTAGCTTCACACAAGGCTTGTGGCATACCAAGTGGAATATTTAATGAATCAATTTAGACTTTAATTTCAGAGAGTCTGCGCATAATATTTTATTAGATTTTTTAAGGTGGTCAGAGTTCCCGCTAGATGGAGCCCACGTACCACCGTTTTTTCTGTTCTTCAATAATTAGGGGAAAACATTACAGTAACTTATAATGGCAAATTAGGGCTTTTTAAAAAAGGTGCATTTTCACAATCGATGCTATCAAAGATATTTTATTTGTATATACTGTTTGTATATTAAAAAAATATTTATGTATAAATCACAGCTATCAGCACAGAGCAATTTTTATGTTGCTTTAACACTTTTAAATCCACTTATAAAAAAAAACCAATTATATCTTTACTTTTGAAGTTGTTTTCCATGAGTTATAAGACCTTTTAATATATAAAATATTTAATGTTTATGTGTAGTAAATTGCTTTTATATTTAGTGCATCCATTATACTAGAATAAATTAGGTTACAGCTGACTGTGGCGGTGCGTCTTGTTTGGTAGTAGCATTGTGTCTCTGGAGCCACCCGTGTGGGCGGTGCAGCACTCAGACCACTCCCGCCTTTCTCAGACAACCAGGCGCTTCAAACAAGCAAGCCTCCACAGACAGACCCCCACCACACACTGCCGCGTGTCCTGTATGCCTTCACCTGCTCCAGGGTAGACCTCCGCGTCTCTGTCGGTCCGCGCCTGGAAGAAGGTGGAGGTGAAGATGTTGGAAAACGGGAGGAAGGTGTTGAAGGAAGGCGTGCTGGAGAAGAGAAGCGACGGCCTGCTGCAGCTGTGGAAGAAGAAGCTGTGCGTCCTGACAGAGGACGGCGTGCTGCTCCTGCCGCCCAAGCAGCACGATCACCCGCAGCAGCAGCAGCACCACCACGGCGGCGGCGGGGACACGGGGAAAGTCAAGGAGCTACACTTCGCCAACATGAAGACTGTGGACTGCGTTGAGCGGAAGGGGAAGTACATGTACTTCACCGTGGTCATGTCTGAAGGGAAGGAGATCGACTTCAGGTGTCCGCAGGACGAGGGCTGGAACGCGGAGATCACCCTGCAGATGGTCCAGTACAAGAACCGCCAGGCAATTCTGGCTGTCAAGTCCACCCGGCAGAAGCAGCAGCTGCTCGTCGTCCACATGCCCGGTCAGAGCCACAAGACCCTCCGGAGCTCGCCGAATGTGGCGTGACCTGCGAGCGAACCCAGCCGACATTCGTGCGCCATTTGCGGTAAGCGGGAGACAGCAAGGGGGGACGGTTCCCTCTGGTCAGGGGACCACCTGGGGAATCCCCGTATGAATTGGACCGGTTCCTTTCCTTTGTCCTGGGTCTTTGCACTATTATTCAGCACTTAGCTTTATTTTGCATCTAAAGTGGTAGGTTTCATACTTTGATACCAATGCTTGGACATGCATGGATAACATGTCTGCATACGTTATTCACTTTGAGTACAGTGCAAAGAACAAAAAAGGCACAATAAAAAATAAATGTCATTGTGCAATTAGCATAAATGTAAATGGGAAATCACATATTTTTGTCTATGATTGCCTAAGTTTCAGATAAATTAGCCATTATTTTTAAAATCACTTGCTTAAAATGTTGTTTTAAAAACATATTTTCAAAGTAAATGAATTATTTTATTATAAAATTAAAAAATGAACCATTCAAAGCAGGTTAAAATGTCTTTATGAAGACATCGGCTATTGTAAAGCTATCATGAGTGGGTGTCACTTTCCTTACAGTGTATATTGGTAAAAATAGCTAAAAATCCTTTCATTTTGTCAAGTTAGCAGTTTTAAAATGCTTTTCTTTGTTTCTCAAGCTGCTGCACCTCCCTTGGAGTGTGGCTCGCCTCACTCTGCGGAAACCACCGGTTTCCCAGCAAAATGGTCTGAATGTGTTGTTTTATTGTCGTGTTAAAGTCAAATGGCTGTCAAAAAGGCCCATAAATGAAGACAATAGCAGCTTTTGCTTATCGATCATTTGACTCAAACATGACTTCAATGCTCTTGTGTATTCCTCCCCCCCAACCGTAACCTTGCCTTATTAGCTGTCCAATTGACTTACTGTATGGACATTGGACCTAAAAACACATACAAATGACACAAAAAGCATAAAATCTGAGTCAGAAAAAGGTAAAAAAAAAAAAAAAAAACAAAAATGACTGAGGAAAAAAAACAGCCATGTTGACTTAAAAGGCAAATACTGAATTTAGTCCACCTATATGCAGTTAATTACATTAATTTTATGATTTTTGGAAGTTATTTTATTACGTTTTGCCTGGTAATGTGTGAATTGTAATAAAAACCATAAGATTTTACTGCCACCCACTAAAAACTGCACCATTAGGTTGAATTTTCACTCAAATTTTCCCTGTGCATCCAGTGTGTCTAATTGATTGCATCCACAGGTTATTTGGACACTGGAGGACGAATATGGACCCCCACCCCACATTTTGCCGCATCAGCACCAACCAGTTCTCCGGGACAAGCCCCCTTTTTCCACGTCGTGCTCTCTCCAAGCTCCCCTCTTTTCAATACACGGACTTACTTCACTAAAGACTGACGGACTAAAAGCACGTGAAAGTGTATTGTCACGTGTGATTATTTATTAGATGTGTATATATTTTTTCTATAAAAGTGTAGTTGATGAATGTGGTTGTTAGATGAGCGCAGGAAGGAAGTACATGTTTTTATTTGTCTCATTAGGGTGGTCGTCATTCTGAAATTGTGGTACAGGCTGCGTCCAGTACTTTTTTTTTTTTAAATAAAAATAAAATAGAGATGTCTATGTATGAAAGTCCCGGTATCCACCGTTAGCAGCAAACAAGGTAAGTTGAATGACGGCAGCACCTACTAAATGCTTAAAGGTTGCCATTGAAGATGGTTATTGCCGACGTGTATTGATCATATCCGGCCTGTACAGGGTTAAAGGCCGACTTGGCCGAGCTCCGTTGCTAACAGCTGCGTGTCCAAAACAGAAGCTGTTAGTTTGTTAGCTATGTATCACCCTCCCCGACAAACACCCCCTTTATGAGAGTTTCAAGTGCTCCGCTGTTCCATATGTTAACCATTTTTATGTTAATTGTCTCCTTTTAAGTTGGCCATAATAGGCTTTTTAGTGTTAGCCTGGAGGTGGCTAGCGTCCTTCTCAGCTTCATGCTAACATGGTTGCTCAAACATTATCCTCTTGGGGGGGAAAAAAAACAGCTAATGTTGTGAGATAAATGTTGCTTTTTGTTTATTCATCAACCTTTTTGATCCTGGCCATCAATAAATGATCCCTAACTTGTTTATAAATAGCTTATGATAATGATATGATGGAGTTCTAAACAGGTACGACAATATGTGTCATTTTTTATTTTATACTGTATTTGACCTTTTCAGCGTTAGCCTGGCGCTAACATGTTCTTGTGGTCTGTTGTTAGCATTATGCTAACTTATTTACCCAAACATGTATTTTGATGCATTTGCTGTCTTATCCTTAAAGTTTTTTTTTGTTTTTGTTTAGCTGGATAGTTCACTGTTAGCTTGAATTATTTAATTGTAAGGGTGTTACAGTATTTGGCAACCATTTGACTATTGTCCTGATAAAGGGTTATAAATAGCGTAATAATGACCGTATCAAGAAGGTTTAAACAGTTAACAGATATAAAAAAGGGTTTGTTTTGGAAAAAAAAGTGTTTTGAGCCAGTTGTTTGATATGTTAGCTATTTTTGCTCTTTTTTTCATTTTAAAGGCGTAGCGTTAGCCTGGCGCTAACCTGTTCCCACCGTCGCCCATTGTTTGCTTTATGCTAGCAATGTTATTTGGCAACCATTGTACAATTGTCCTGAAAAAGGGTTTATACATTGTTTATAAATAGCGTAACAATGACCTCATCAGCTAGTTATTCATTAACATTTGTTTTAAAAAAATGTTCACACTGGATGGCACATTTGGGCTTCATTTGCTGTATTTTGGCCAGAATTAACCAATGAAGTAAAGTTTTTTGCGCACGAAAAGATTTGAACATTGGCAGCAACAAGTATCGGTGAGTCTCTAATCCTGTTTTTACCATTTTTCCAAGTTTTAATGACGTCATAATGTCATTCATGCCCAGTGAGGATACACTGTGGTCGTCGATGGCTGTACATTTCTATTTAAAACAGGGGGGTCCGTACTTTGTCCACCGAGGCCCGCATACTGAAAAATGAAAGTATGCAAGGGCCGCTTTGATATTTTGTAAAGATATGCTGCAAAGTTACATACATTTAAGAAAAAAAGACTACATTCCAGCTTTGTGAAAGCGTATTATAAGTATGGAATGTGGTCTTTGCTATTTTATCCCCATTTTTGCTGTTGTTTTTTCAATTTTCCAAATTTTTCAACTTTATTCTTACGTAATCTTCGTGAATTATAAACACTACGACTTTATTTCCATAACGTTTTAGCTTTTTCCCATAATATTAGAACATTTTCCCCAACGTAATTTTCCATGTATTTTGTTTTCTCGTAATATTAGATTTTTTTCTTTAATATTTCAACTTTATGCTAATAATATTACCAGTTTATTCTTAAAATTGTGACTTTTTTTTCGCTAGAATCTGACTTTTTTTCCTCAATATTTTGACTTCATTCTCATAAAATTACAGCTATTTTTTTCATTTCTGCTGTTTTTTTCTTTACTATTTCCCACCACTTTCTCATTATGACCTTATTCCCATAATATTTTAACTTTATTCTCGTGACATAACTTTTTCCGCAACCTAATTTTCCCCAAAATACAACTTATTATTGTTTTGTTTGTTTTTCATAATATGACTTTTTTTTAAAAAAAAGCATCTTTTTTCAATATATTATTTCAAATTTCAGTATTCAGTAGCATATTTCAATTTTATGCTCCTAAAATGGCGCTATTTGTCCTCATAGTATTACGATGTTATACTCGTAAAATTACGACTTTTTCTTCTTAGATTACAGCTTTTTTCCCTCTTAATATTCTGACTTTATTCTTGTAAAATTGCTGCTGATTTTTTTATTAAAAAAAAAAAAATTCTTTACAAGCCAATAAAAAACTGTTGCGGGTGACAAATGGCCCCCGGGACGCATTTTGGACACCCCCCATTTAACCGCTAACATGTAGCAGCATAAGCAATGTATAAACCTTTCCATGTGTCGTCAACCCTCATAATAATGATGATGTTGATGCGGGCCACAAATGGCCCCCGGGACGCATTTTGGACACCCCCCATTTAACCGCTAACATGTAGCAGCATAAGCAATGTATAAACCTTGCAATGTGTCGTCAACCCTCATAATAATGATGATCTTGATGCGGGCCACAAATGGCCCCCGGGACGCATTTTGGACACACCCGATTTAACTGCTAACATGTAGCAGCATAAGCAATGTATAAACCTTGCAATGTGTCGTCAACCCTCATAATAATGATGATGCTGATTCTAAAATGGCCTTACTTGACAAGGCAGACTTGCGTGTATTATTTATTTGTGTAAGTGCGTCCCTTTTAGAGCGTGTGTGTTGATGTCATCTCCAACACAGGCCTTTTACCTCCTCGCTCTCACATGCGCCTCTGCTCCCGTCATTGCCGTCCTTGAGATCTATTTTCATACCTCCGAATGATACATTCCATTAAAAAATGAGGAGAAAACTGCACTCATGCCTTTCCGTTCTTTCTCAGTTCACCAGGGTCACTTGTGGGCCCTCTCCAGACTTTGGTGTTCGACAGCGCCTCCCGTTTCCTGGTCTAAAAGTAGCAGGTGTGTAGGATTTCAGCGCCAGCTGCCGTGCCGTGTCAAAATGCATCTCCGGCTTGCGAGTCTGGACTGATTGGATTAATGACGACATGTTACACGTGACGGCGGAGATTGTCGTTTTGAACGCAGACGGCTTGAAGGATCACCTTGAGTGCGTAGAAGTAAAAGCGCATAGGAAAATAATGTTTCGTGATTTAGTTGACACGACAGTAGCATTTAAAAACATGCTTCAACGAAGCCCGTAGATCAAAGACGTCATACTATATTGTTCTCGATTGTTTCATCATTACATCTACATCTTTAATTAATACATTTCTTGATCATTTTTTCTTCATCATCATTTTGGTTTGCTTTTTGGAAAAGGTCCAATAGAGTAGCAGTAAATGGATACATTTTTCAGACCTTTTTTTTTTCTTAAATAGCGAACAATTTTCTTCCCGTGATGTTCTTTTTGGCACTAATTATCCTTAATGGTGTTCTGATGCAGGCTGTATATGACCCCAGGGCCACACTCTTAACACCGGGTTTGGTACAAGTATGTATGTGTATATATATATATATATATATATATATATATATATAATAACCTGGTTGAGGATTATATTTCACAACATCATTAATTAATGGACATTTTAAATAGATTATTTCACATTTAATGAATTTATTTTTAGATGTATTTTATTATATTTTTTATGAATTTTTAAAATTATACTTTATTATATTTATTATATATTTATTTAATTATATTTGAGCACAATAACACCTCCACCTGCTTGTACTTGCATCAAACATATATATATATATATATATATATATATATGTATTTGACCTTTTATTTATTTAATGAAATTTGTATTTATTTTCTGGATTTTTTTTTTAGCTATTTAGTGGCATTTTTTATTATTTTAATGACATTTTTTTCATTCCTTTGATGGCTTTAAATGAAAATATTATTTCAAATTTTAAATTGAATTTTAATTGAACAGAACTGTCAAATAGATCTGGTTTTTTTTTAAATTTATTTCTTTAATGACCAATGTGTATATTTCATGATCTTTTTCATTTACTTATTTAATGGCATTTTATTCATTTAGTTGCCATTTAAGAAATTATTTCACATTTAAATGAATTCATTCATTAAAAATTGGCTTCATAGTTCATTCAATTTGGGTACAAAAGTCCATCTGTAGTTGACTTTTAGATGTATTTTTATTGTTTTACTTTCGTTCACTTATGGTAAACAATGATGTCTTTAGTAACAGCCATGCTTGAATCCAGGGCTTCTGAAATAGTGGGGCGCGTCCCCCTGGGGGGCACACGGTGAACTGTCAGGGGGGGGGGGGCCCTTTGAGAGGCAGGGAGTACTTTCAATGTTACTGCTGAACTGCCAACTTGTAGAAATGCATCGTACTTAAAATGCAGTTTGACTCTTGAATACGCTTGGGTGCAATTATTGTGGTGGTAGTTGGGGCGCTGCCCTGCACCATGACAGCAAAAATGGGATGATACGTCCCACAACAGGAAAAAGGTGCATTGAAGAAATCCAAACTAACTAGAAAGTATTGAGGGTATTAAAAGCTGTTATTTGATGGGGTTACTTGTGTTGCAGTTGTCCTTGAAGTAGGACAACACAGGAGTAGAGGACATGATTATTAAGTTACTTCCTCCAAACGAGGCGGCATCTCCCTTTGAACGAGCAGGCAGCAGCTGCTGCTGTTGAAACATTACACAGCACGTCTCTTTAGCGCCGTGTTGGCAAATGCACACTGACCGCCAACGTATTCCTCGCCACTGCCAAGTCTTTGTGACTTGAGCTTGTGACACCGGGTGTGTGCTGACCTGTGAGGTAATAGCAACCTGACAGGGAGGCAACGAGCAGGGGGTGGGCGGATCGCGCCTAGTATCCAGCCTGTCAACGCCGAGGATGACATCGGTATCAAATTGACACTGATGTAATGAGATTGCTATTTTTTAGTTCCCTTCTGTGTATGTTGTTACACTGACGTACTGTACATACAGTACAGCGGAACCTCTGGTTAGCATCCGCCCTGGTTAGTGCGTTTTTCAGTTAAAGTCTGAAATTTACTCCAAAACTTTGCCTGGTTTACGTACATTTTCTGGTTAGCGTACAATGTAGCGCGCGTCTTGCGGTGCTGTTAGTAGTCCAATTCTGTTGTTAATGTATTTTATTCATCACAAAACGACCTTAGCTTCTGACAAAGAAGCTAGCTTGCTACAGGAGTCACCTTGTCTATGACGTCATCAGAAGTTGACTCTGAAAAATGTTAAAACACAAAACACGTTTTTTATAGTTTCACACGCATAAAACAATTCCAAATGCATATAAATGACGAATGAAAGGGATAAAAGAACATTTAAAGTTACGTTTACCTTCACTGAACACGTGATTCTTGATGCGAGTATTCCCAAAGACACCACGTGGACCACATTCCTGTTTTGCCATGCGTTGTTTCTTCAATTCAATTGAAACTTTCCTTGGCTCCGTTATGGGTTATTGAGGTGAGAAACACGACTGTACTGAAGAAATAACTCACCGAAAAACAGGAAGATGGTGTCTGTGCGGTGTCTCGCTGCCACATCGTGTCTTTGGGAACACTCACATCAAGAATCACGCCTCCATCACGAGGTTCTAGGGCGTACTCACTGGAGGGGTGCACTGCTGCGGTTGAAGGTGGCTATGGCTGCTTATGCCTTTAAGCTATGAGTGATGGGTAGGCCCCACTTGTGCATCATGCACACCCGGGGTCTTTAGACCAGGGGTGTGAAACTCATGCCATGGAAGGCCGAGACGCTGCAGGTTTTCTTCCCAGACGGTCATAAAAGCAGGTGATTTTAACGATGAACACCTCTTTCAATTTGAAGGAAGGAGATCGCCAATTAAATCACCTGTTGAAGAAAACCTGCAGTATCTCAGGCCTCTATGGCACAAGTTTGACAAATGTGCTTTAGACACTGAATAAAAACTATTACATGAGTTACCTGTACTCTACAATTGTTATCGTTTGTATAATAACAGTAAGAGCATATATATTTTGAGATGATTTTTATTCAACTATAGGTCATAATCATTGCCCAACCTGAGGCTGTGGAGAGGATAGTGCCATACATCAGACCTCCATTCTAATTGCTCAGTGTTATTAGGCACTTATAGTTGATGTAATGAGCCGTTAGCAAGCCGAGTAGAGGCCGCAATGGGATATAAAAATGCAGAGCAACTCTACGATGCTGCTCGCCATCTGCTTGTAGATTTGGGTCTTTTTCTAAATCGTCGATTCTCAAACTCTTGTGTGGGCTTTTTGAGGTGATGTAAGAAGTTTGAGGAACACCGTGATTCTCAACTGGATGGTTGACCCATTTTCAGTGGCTGGCGGGTCGTAATCTTGCGCTTTTATTCTGAAGGGGATTTTTTTATGCAGCGGGTTGTCGTCTATTAATATTCCTGTAGGTGGCGACAACACTGTGCCGTGCTATTTGACACCTGCTGCCATAGAAGAAGACCAACAATTAGCATGTTGAATGTGTCAGGCCTGCATCTTGTTGAGCCTTAGCAAGTGTTTGCCTGTAAGTATTTTATGCGTATTACATGTCAGCTGTTTATGGAACGAGCATCTCAGTTGTCTATATAATTCTCATATTTGGAGGTGTTGGAAATAGCCATGACAACACAGCCAAACACAGAATGCAGTTTTTAAATTAAACTTTTTATTATTAAGAGAGAATTTTGGCCCACTCATTTTTGCAGAATTGTTGTAATTCAGCCACAACCATTGGAGGGTTTTCCAGCATGAACCACCTTTTTAAGGTCATGCCACAGCATCTCAAAAGGATTCAGGTCAGGACTTTGACTAGGCCACTCCAAAGTCTTCATTTTGTTTTTCTTCAGCCATTCAGAGGTGGACTTGCTGGTGTGTTTTGAATCATTGTCCTTTTGCAGAACCCAAGTTCGTTTCAGTTTGAAACAGGAACAAATGGCCGGACATTCTCCTTCAGGTTTTTTTTTTTTGGTAGACAGCAGAATTCATGGTTCCATTTATCACAGCAAGTCTTCCAGGTCCTGAAGCAGCAAAACAGCCCCAGACCATCACACTACCACCACCATATTTTACTGTTGGTATGATGTTCTTATTCTGAAAAGCGGCATTACTTTTACACCAGATGTAACGGGACACACACCTTCCACAAAGTTCAACTTTTGTCTCATCAGACCACAGGGTATCTTCCCAAAGGTCTTGGGGATCATCAAGTTGTTTTTTTTGTCAAAATTGAGACGAGCCTTAACGTTCTTTTTGTACAACAGTGGTTTTCATCTTGGAACTTGTTTTTTCCCAGTGTCTTTCTTATGGTGGAGTTATGAACACTGACCTTAAGTGAGGCAAGTGAGGCCTGCAGTTCTTTGGGGGATCTTATGTGACCTATTGGATGAGTCATTGCCGCACTCTTGGGGTAATTTTGGTTGGCCGGCCGCTCCTGGGAAGGTTCACCACTGTTCCATGTTTTCACCAATTGTGGATAATGGCTCTCACTGTGGTTCACCCGAGTCCCAAAGCTTTAGAAATAGCTTTATAACCTTTTCCAGACTGATAGATCTCAATAATATTTAAATTTGATGATCTGAACCATTTAAGTGTGACAAACATGCAAAAAAACGAGATCAGGAAGGGTGCAAACACTTTTTCACACCGCTGTAAGTGAGTTCTACTGTATCACTGTTCATTTACTGCCTGTTTTTGCATTGAAAATACGTACAGCATAAGGTTTGAACCCGACTGTACAATATCACACATCTGGTGACTTTAAAAAGTCCTTTGTCAAGCTTGAGTGTCCCGTGCATAAAAGAGTCTATTAATCGCCAGTTAACTGCAGACAGTTCTAAAACAGGGTGGGGATGGTTGTGCAGGCCTCAGGCTGTTTGCGAGACTGTCGTGTTTTTATTGTACACACACATTGCAAATCATCCCTGCTGTCAGTGTGAATGTGCAGGTGGTTTTAACTGCAAATAAAGCACACACACACAAAACACAGCTGCACACCCACAGGTGATACGGCGTCTGCCAGTGATAACAGCAGTCCGGTATAGCCGAAACAACCTCCCTTCGCTTTTTCCTGAAGGTCAGCGACGGGGGCGACAGCTGTCTCACCGCCAGTTGCCGGCCTCCCACTGTTTGTGAGAAAAGCTTACTTCCTCTTTTGCATGCGATAACGCCGTTGTCACAGTGGCGTTATCATCCCCCAGGAGGCAAACAGCAGTTAAGAATAATGCAAATTGGGACGGACGCTGCTTTGTGTGTGAAATAGAGCTGGTTTGGTGACTAAGACGCTTTCTCGTGATTGTTTTTTTCGGTTTTATTTCCCCAGGCAGCCTGGCATTCGGGAAACAAATTCTAATAATACATTATGATTTCCTTCTCGTTGCTTTCGTGTTGCCCTGACTTGTTTTTTTTTGTGTGATGACTCACGTTTAAACCCCTTCATGCCCAAGAGTTTTTGATTCTCTGAAGGTCCTGAGGACATTTTCATGCCATTCAGTTTTTTTAAATTCATTTTGAAGACATTTTGGCTGTGTTGAATGAATATAGGTGAAATACGACTAAAACATTTTAGAATCGTGACCTCGGTTTCTTAAAGCCTACAATGGCAACGCTGCACAATAACACATTTCAACCTTTGGACAAAAAAATCCCATTGAAAACCACATTTCTCTCAAACTTCAACTAGTCCAAATTTCAATTTGGACAAGTGGCCTTTAATTTTTTATTTTTGTATAGAAACCGGATGGATGGATGTATTCGCCCACCAGATGGCCCTGCTTTTTCCCCATTCAAAACATGCAGCAAAACACACCTTTTATGGTTTTCTGCGAGGGTGCCAAAGGCATGTGTCTCTCTTGATGTTCAATTAGTTCTGTCCGACGTATTTTCCAATAAATCCATTTTGACTTAACAGTGCATATTTTATACAGTGTCTGTTTTATTTGTAATTTTACTTCAGCTTTTGTTCACAATGTTTAAAAATAGAAACAGCACCAGCAAAAAGGACATAAACCGGATGGACAAACTGATCCGGAAAGCAGGACAAGTTATCTGCACTCAGTTGGAGGCGTTCGTGACAGTGAGAGGCAGGAGGACGCTGGACTTAATGCTCTCCGTCATGGACAGTCCCACCCAACCCTGTCACCACTGAGGATCGAACCAGTAAGAAGCATAGGAAGCAGCATACATAGATGAAAAATGGTGTAGAATTTTATGGGTGAATGCTTCTGCTGAAAACGTACACTTATCAGGAAATCTTGTGTCATGTTCATCATGACAGCTATCAGGAACCAAAGCAGCTGACCTGACATTTGTACAACATCACAACCTTTTGTTTTTGCAAAGCAGCAACACACCTGACATTTCTCCATTCCGCTGTTTCAGGAAATCTCGTACACGTGTTCATCATGACAGGACGGATGAAAATCATCAAAGACCTTATCCAGTAAGACGCACAGGTCATCGGACAAGTTTGGTTTGCAGGTAAGATTTTTGGTGGATTTGGGCAATTTTTTATTGTAGTGTTTGTTTTCTCTGTAATGTTCTACCGTGGGCCTTGTTTAATTGTGTTTATCTTTAGAATCTTAAAATAAGCTATGGACACCCTGTAAAACAATGCCTTTGGTGTATTTTATCCAGTGGTAACATGAGCAAAAGAAACTTTAGGTTTTTTTAGTCCCTCCTCTTTAGTTTCTGCTTGCGAAAGTGTGTTTAGTTGTTAAGGAGGTCCTCAAGTCAATAATGTTGTTTGCGTACGTGAGAAAACAGCTTGTACTCAAGTGTTTCAAAGGGACTGTTCAGTGTTACAACAAGTAACAAATTACTGCTCCAGTAAACTAAATGTCACGGTGCATAACACAAGAAAAACAAGCCAACATAGTTGCTGTGAGCAATGCTCGACCTAGCATTTTAAAGCCTTGTTTCTTTTCCTTCCTCGATGTGTGAATGCCGAAGAGCAGCACCAAAACTGTTGTATTTATTATTCATTTTTCAGGGTGTCGCAAGATCTCGCGGGATGAAAACGTGACAAGAGTTCTTGTTCAGAAAAAAAAACTGTCTTATGCGCACTAGGCCTTTGTCCGATAATAAAACAATTAACCACACAAAAAATGAAAATGAACCGGATGATTTTGCCTGCTTCAATATATTGCCATGTGCATGCGTATCTGTTGTCCTCCTCTCTCGTCTCCATTTTCTCTCTCCAAGAAGAGAGTTGGTTTCAGCACCTTGGCGTGTTTGTTCCATAGAACAACGGCATGAACAGAGTGAGCCCTTTTATCAGTCATACAGTCTCTTTGTCTCGGTGAGGGGAGGGGCCGGGAGCATACAGGAGCAATGCAGGGGAACGTAGTAGAAATTAAATTAGTAGATTGCAATATATTGTCATACATTTTTTACAATTTTTTCAAAAGTAATGTTAAAATCTTGTCTCATCTCATAGGCCCAATCTTGTATATCGTCTTGTCTCGAGTGTCTCTACTTCCACGTTTTTCAACCGATTCTAAACCATTCCAACATCAAAATGTTCAGGACATGCGGGCCATCCATTAAAACGTTCCAAAAAATCCCCACATTGTCTGTAATTTTCACATTTTCCTCAACAAAAGCTTTAATGCATGCTTTTAAAGCAGCTATTTATAAAGCAGCCATTTCCCCTTTTCGTCTCCTGCCGCCGCTCGGTCATTCACGGCAAAATATTTGTGACACCCGTGAGCGTTGGACGTGCACTTGCGCGATGCGACCAGGCGCCCGAGACCCTCACAGATGGGGGATGGGGGTGTGAGGTGGAGGATGAGAGCAGGATGATGAGTGGGAAGTGAAGAGTGGATGAGTGGAGGGTGGGGGAAAAAGGGATATTGATGCTTCTTTCAATGTCACCCTGGAATACAACACACTTCATCACTTTCCCCTCTTGTCATCCTGTGACTCCGCCCGAGCTAGTATTTCATAACCCCCCCCCCCCCCCCCACCACCACCACCACCACCTCGTAGTAATCAAACGCCCGTCACGCAGACAGGTAGCGGCATTTTTTCCCCCCCTCAAGCGATACTGTCAGCTTTATGGATGTTCCGCAGCCTGCGCAGTGACTCATCCAGAATCAAAACCAGACGGGCTGCGTGAACTTCATTTAAACGGTGGGATTGTCTCCTCATGGCCACTGGCATGCCTCACTGAGTTGGGTTAGATAGGAAATTTTGTGTTTGAGGTTTGCCTCCTTTATCCATCACACACACACACACAAATATGTATGTCGGAGCTTGAACCAAAGGAAAATGATTCATTCATTCGTAGGAACAGCGAGATAGGGGATGGGCACAATGGCGAAAAAGGTCAGCTACTAAATTTAATTATGTTCAACAATTACACACAGGGACTGATAGTATTGCAATAAAGAAACTGCTAGGAGTGAAAAATGGATCCCAAACTACTTTGACCGTACAATAATGCACAATAGAACCTCTAGAGTCAACAGCTTACGGTTGTGTCTCATAAAAGTGAGTGTAAGAGGACAATACTATGAAAATGAAACTTGATGTACTATACTGGTGGATGATAGACACCTTGCCCCACAGGTGCTCAATTGGGTGGAGGTCTGGTGGCCACTCCATCACATTAGCAAAGCACTTGTCATGGGGAGGGGATTTTGCTTGACTTTGCAGTGTCACCATATGTGTTGGAATTCATGTTTCAGCTCAATGAACCACAGCTCCCCAGTGCTGACAGCACTCATGCATCGCCAGCCCACGCCGCCGCCATAACCGTGCTTGATCAGGTAATTGTCTTGGTATACACTTGGTGTAGCCATAGACATGGTGTGACATTGACTCTGGAGCAGATGCTTCCATCATTTCCTATTGGCGCAATGGCTTCAAATCAGAAGTTGAACAGCATCCTGAAACAGATTCAGCCTGGTCTGTCATATTGTTGGGTATTGGGTACATGCTAGGGTTGCAACTAGTGATTATTTTCTTAGTCAGTCAATCTGAAGCTTGTTTTTTCAAATAATAAGACCAAATAAATATGAAACAAACACAAACAGTGATTGGTTTGGTCTGCAACACATCAGAAAAGAGGCAAACATGTTGATCACTGTTTTCCAAAGTACAACCTGATGTGTGTGAATATTTTGTTTAGCCTAAAACACAAAGATAATGGGTGGTCTGCTTTCATGGATGACAAAGGAAAGAAAAAAATATTCACATTTGAGAGGCTGAAATCTGAGGATTTTTACATTTTCATATGAAAAATGACTCAAATACCAAAATAGTTGTTGATTAATTGGGGTATCGATTAATTATTGCAGCACTGTAGTACATACAGTCATGGAAAAAACGATTAGACCACCCTTGTTTCTTCAGTTTCTTGTTCATTTTAATGCCTGATACAACTAAAGGTACCTTTGTTTGGACAAATATAACAATGACAACAAAAATAGCTCATAAGAGTTACATTTTTTGGCAGTACAATGCTTTCGCTATTCATGTAAGAACTTAAGTGATTTTGGTTATGCCAAGTAAGATTTAAAAGCAAGACAACTGAGGCCCAATTGGTCACCAACAACGTCAATTCGGGGAGCGACATCTGCAGTAAAAGAGAAGTGTGGCCTTCCTAAATTAAAAAAATCCTCTTGCAAAAACATTTCTGCTTTAAAATAGAAGCTCCTCAGCAAAACAGCGCCGTCTCGCAATTTATCCCACTGAATAAATCATTAACTCCGGCCTCATGCGGACGCTTCCATGCATCTGCAACCAGCGCAAGTAGGGCGGAGGCGTGATGTTTTTTTTGGGTTATCAAAAACAACCACTCGGAAGAACTTGTTTGAATTTAGATTACGGGCAGTGCAAGTTAGAGATACATAAATCCTACAGTTTATTCAATAAAACAACCAATCAGAGTCCTGCCACTATGTATGGCTTTATCAAAAAAATCCAGGCTTTTGAATGTTAATTTCATTATGGTACAAATCTTGCACTGGATCTTGCTAATTTGAGCAGACGTAGGTAATGCTTCAGCTGGTGAATGTGTGTTGTCTTCGCTGAGCCTCCAGCTCGCTGTGATCAAGATTAAAACAAACTATACTAAAAACAGGGAAGGGGAAAACCATTCATTATTGATGATCCAGTCTCGGTGAAGATGCCCTAAATAGCCTTGTGTAGTAAGAAATGTAATGCTTGTGAGCTGCTCGGCACTTGTGGCCTTTATCAGAACACGTGTAACACCTACATGATCCATTTTCTAGTCTAATTCCTCAATAAATGCATCCCTCACGAATAGCTTAAAGTGCACGTCCTTGAAAGCTTTGTCTTTCAATGCAACTGCTGTAGCTGGACCAGAATACATCAGTAATCAGTCAAGATTCTGTAGACACCAAGCTAAAGATGAAGCTAATCTTAATAAACCATGTATACAGTATATCTGAACTGACTCTAGAGCACCCGTAGAGATTGAGCCCATCACTTTGCGTATGAATATGTGTTTTTTTTCCCTGTGATAATGTGCTGTAACAAGCACAACCTTTTCAGTCCAATGGATGAGACTAGATTTATAGAGCGACAGCATACTACATACTGTAGTCCGGTATAGAACAGGGATGGTCCCATCCGACACTCAAAATTACTGGACGGATATCAGAAATCAAAATATAATCTGTCCGGGTGATCAAAAAGCCCAAATTAAATGCTGCGCATCATGTCACAAACAGAGACCAGATCAGATTGGCATCGGTATCGGCCGATGCTTTGGGTTTGTTGTCCTGTTTTATAAACAAACTTCGGACGCAAGAATCTTTACTTGTCTGTCCCGGAGTGGCGCCAATCAGCAGCAAATAACAAGGACACCACGAGACGTCACCAGCAGGGAGCAGAAGCATAAAACAAGCTTTTCTTTTGTTTCCAGTAACAACAAACCTCATATAGTCAAACTGTTTCATCATTTAACAGCTTGCACTTTGGCATGATAGTGCCCATGCCCGCTTCATTAGTATTTTCCCATAACCACCGGTTTCTATGGCAACAATGGGAGAGAATGACGAGACTGGGGCACGAGTGACTATTGTCAAGCACACAGTGTTTAGACGATGACTTTGATGAAATTTGGACGAAGGAGAGCATTGCGGAAGTTACACATATCGTAATGTACCGTATGTATCAATCATCCTTTTACACGTGTGTCATTTGGTAATTGGAATGGTTTCATTTATTTGAACATGCATACAAGTTACACGGGAATACATCACATGGTACAATTCACAGTTCCGCATGTCCAAAAGGAGTAGGAAGAAGCAACGCTTATTTAATCCCACCCCTGCTCTCTTTCATATCAATTGCAATACATTTGTTCACTTTTGCCAATTTTAAAATACACAGGAAAATGATAAGTCATTATAACGATGTGGTGCAATAGGAGTCAAGATTACAATCACTGTAAATAAATAATGTAACAGTCACAGTAAATAATAATAATAATATATAATGGTAACTGATGAAAAGGATAATAGTTGACAGAAACATAGTTAGATGATGAGTGAGTACAAAGAAAGTAATACTTCAAGTAGTCCTAAGAAATGAAGAATTAGTAAGTAGTAGGTGTAGTAGTGGTGAGACACACAGTACTGTAGCATTGTATGCACACAGTGGTTCAGGACTCTTCTTCCTCTTACTTTGTAAACATCAACTGCTTGTAATGTTTCTTGATATGGCGCATTTTAGTGCATCATTTCAGTTCTTTACTCAATCCGTTCAATAATCAGATTCCTTATACCGGATATGCTGAAGGTTTTTTGCGTTGTTCTAGCATGTACCAAATTTTCGCCACACATAAATAAGGAACACTGTGTTATTGGGCGCAGGCATGGTCAAACATGCGGGCGCTCAAGAGTCAGTGAGGAAGCGAAAGTGCTTTATTTTTTTTGGGCAGATGAAGAACCGAGCTCTCATTCAGTTTATCAATCGGAAGTGAAAAGTGTCGTTTCTGCAACTTCAAAAAATGTGATTTCGTGACAGTGCCGGACTGTAAAAACGGGCGAAAATCGACCGCTCAGAAAAGTTGGGTTCTTTGCCATCTTTGAGTCTTGCCGGGACCACCGATGAATGTTTGGGGGGTTTGGTCCACCTCCCGGGCAGGAAAAGTGTTGTTTCAGCCACTTGAAAAAATGAGATTTCGCGACACTGCCGGCACTGAAAAAACGGGCGAAAATCGACCCCTTGGAAAAGTGCCGGTTTTTGCCATCCATGAGTCCTGCCGGGACCCCCGATAAATGTTTGGGGGGTTTGGCCCACCTCCCGGGCCGGAAAAGTGTCGTTTCAGCAACTTCAAAAAATGTGATTTCGTGACAGTGAAAAAACGGGCGAAAATCGACCGCTCGGAAAAGTTGGGTTCTTTGCCATCTTTGAATCCTGCCGGGACCCCCAATGAATGTTTGGGGAGTTTCGTCCACCTCCTGGGCCGGAAAAGTGTCATTTTAGCAACTTGAAAAAATGCAATTTTCCAACAGTTCTGGCACTGAAAAAACGGGTGAAAATCGACCCCTCGGAAAAGTGGCGTTTTTTGCCATCTTTGAGTCCTGCCGGGAACCCCGATGAATGTTTGGAGGGTTTGGTTCAACTCCCGGGCAGGAAAAGTGTTGTTTCAGCAACTTGAAAAAATGAGATTTCGCAACACTGCCGACACTGAAAAAACGGGCGAAAATCGACCCCTCTTAAAAGTGGCGTTTTTTGCCATCTTTGAGTCCTGCCGGGACCCCCGATGAATGTTTGGGGGGTTTGGCCCACCTCCCGGGCCGGAAAAGTGTTGTTTCAGCAACTTGAAAAAAATGCGATAATATGGACATTCAATTGATTATAATAAAGTGTGTCATCACCCTAACATCGATATTGAATGTTTAAATTGTATCAATAAAAAATAAGGGTTCCAGTAGTGAACCTTTTGGAACTCCATGAATTAAAGTTAAAGACTGATACTGTGTTTTGAGTGAGGGCGCATTCTCATAAAACATACACTCGACTAGAACCAAGGTATTCTATATCAAGTCTTTGATAGCTAGGCAAAAAAACCCCACCAACAAATAAACTCATGCTGTGGGAGTCACGGGGCAGACCCACTCATCTAATATCCTCCAGGTCTTTCCAAGACTCCAAAGGAACATCAACAGGAAGTGAAGGCAACATGTGACAGCCATTGACGACTGGCCGGTTATCATGCATTGCACTCCTGCAGAATTAGATCAGAGAAAGCCGACACACACACACACTGGTACAGGAATACACACACACAAGTAAAGAGGAAAGGAAGCAGAAGGCCAGTTAGAGCCATTTCCTCTCCTGCTGAGTGGACTAATTGGAAAGTAAAGTCGTTAATCTGCCACCGGGCTCTGGTTGCACCCTCTATAAACAGTCTGCTGTGTGTGTGTATATGCGCATGTGGGCGCTCAAACGTTTTGTATTTCTTCAACAGCTGTCTCTATCAATCAACACCAAACAGGCATTTGCGTTGGCTGAGAGACCCTGAAGTGTTTGACTGGCAGGCAGAGGCGGGTGGAGGGGCCAGATGTGAGAAACCCATTTTCATCTTGGAGAAAAAATAACCCAGAGCCATCGCAACACTTTTTCTCTTGCAGTCACGGAAACAACTTGATAACACATGGATAAGGGTTAACATCACTGAGGCCACTGCTGGCATAAGACTGCCAAGATCAGTTTTCAATGCCCTGTTCGAGGATTCTATTCTAGAATCCATCATTTTGCTACTTCTATCTCTGAAGCGTTCAGCAGAGGTCTCGCTCTGATCAATATTTCACTGCTGACTGTACTGAAATGAGAGGAGCATGCAGCTACAAGTTCCCTTTTTACTGATGTGATCATCATCATCATAATCAACATCACGGGACACTTCATTTAACTTCTGCACAATCCAATACAACAATCAGAAAGTCTTCATTTTACAGAGATGAACGTTTTGACACAAACATTATCGTAACACTGTATCATAACATAGAACCACATGTCATAGATACGCACATTTAGGACACATGTGATTTAAAACTAAGCAGGTAAGACATTTATTTGCCCACAACATCAGGTACACCTGCACAATCTAAACAATCCCAACTGAACTCCATATACTGAGAAGCGAAAATGTGACTATTGATTATTGGATCAGTTGTTTTGGTACACCATTGTGAAGGTGTACTTAATGTTGAGGCAAGTGGGTGTAACCTATTTAAACTAATGGTTTTGTTTGATAAAAAAAAAAGGCCACAGCTGGCACGCAGAGGATGAAGGCTCCTTCTGCCTCGGTGTCTTCATCTTGCTCTCCTTTTGATCACCGACAAACGATGGCGGCCTGCAGTTGCTTTATCGCCCTCATTAATTTCTTATCGGACACACAGCAGCAATAAATCCCTCCGTTTTTCTCTCGCCCCCTGCAGCAGCGTTACAGGAGAGGCAATAACTTACCAGGATGTGGTTTTTGCTTTACCACTGTGCCAAATTCCTCATGTTGCCGACACTAACAGTTTCTGATTGAACGCAGCAGACGGCGATTTGTCTGGCTGTCAGATGGGGGTCTGGTGAAGCGCGAAGGATCGAGGAGAGACGTGTCTCCTGCTCAGGGGTCAGAGGGCAACAGAGATGGTGGGAGGTCTCGTTTAACGTGTTATATGAACAAGAGGACACATCTGGTTGTCATTATGTTGCCCTTCACAGATAATTACGGTAGAATCAGACACAAAAGCACAGTTCTACTCTATCCTCATCTTGTTTCTTTTGATTTTCTGTTGATTTTATTCAATTTGGATGAATTGCATCTGGATTTGGTGAATGATGGCGTATATGTTTACCATTTTGACCATGTTTACAATCTTGGATTTAACAAATGTAATACAGTCACCTTTCTTAAACAAGCTAAAACCAGTCCAATGAGGGTTAAGATATGTAAAGTAGTTAAATATACTGTATGAGAAAAATCGAGAAAAATATACCGAGAAAAATCTATCATCTACCTCACTTGCTTGCTCCACTTTTGAATTTTGAACTTCTGGGTTTTTCATGAAGGAAAAACCTCCTTCGTCATGGACATGATACTGCCTCTTACCAGCCCTGAGCTGGATAAGCCCGCCCCGTGCATACGCCCGCCACTTTGTAAAAATGGCAGGCTTCGCTACACATCTTAAAATGAAGCCTAGAGCTTTTCCAATTATCAATCAGCTACAGATATGTAAGTTTTATAATTTGGTATTTTCGTCAGCAAATAGGTTAACCTAGCATGAAGTTGCTGTTAAAATGTGACTGTCCCTGTAGCCCACGTAGCTATGCTAGTGTTGTTAACATTTGTGTCTTCCTGTCCCACTCTATTGTTACGTTATTGTATGTAAAAAGTGGATGAAGCGCAGAATAGCCAGTCGGAGACAGGTCTGGACAAACATAGCTCATTAGCGTTAAAGTTACAGACACACAAAACATCACTTAACACACACTAAAAGCACCACACTACTTAAATTCCAGCATCAAGGCTAGGTTTGGGACGACACACTTCCAACGCACTATTGTGGCACCGCTGGAATTCTTGTAATTTCCAGACTGTGACGTGGGATATTTAGTACACAGAAACATGTTACACAAAAAAGTTTTTATGACTTTTGATTGAATAAATGCTTTTTTCCAAATAGCGCATGTGACACGGTAGTTAAATAGTAGTCTACCAGTAAAGTCATTGATCGGCCTCTTCACCCTCCTCCTGGGAAATAAAACCACTAAAGTCGTCTTCTTCAGCGTCAGTATTGAACAGCCTCATAATTCCTTCGTCACACACTTTGTCAGTCTCCCTCTCTCTTTTGTTGTCGCTCTCTGTGTCACTTTCGTCTCGAGGCAAATTAGCCCTTTAGCTTGAGCTGTCCTCTTCATCACGCAGTGGTCCAGCCTTTTGAAACCCGCTGGTGATAGTGGATTTTTTGACACACTATAAAGAAAGACACACTATAAACCCTGCAATCTTACCTACACTCGATGCCCCCAGTGTCACTCGTTATCTCTGATGATTGAGAAGTGAGACGCTTTTTTTCGATCGGAGTTCAACATCTGCCGCGGTACAACACTCTTGATCAAACTTACTTAAGATTTGTCAGATCAAAACACAATTACCGCAGAAGACTTCAAAACCTGATATTGTTGTCCACTTCACTACTTCCTGAAGCTGCACTCTAAGCATCATGGGAACTGTTGTTTTTTTAACCATAAATTAGCAGCACCGTAAATTGCGGTATTTAAAATTATAAGGAAAAAAAGTGTAATATTGGACCTTGGAAAACCATGTTACGTATCTTGTAAAGTTCAACATTTCATATGTTTTCTTGTCACCTTTTGTTTTTTTCTTTTCACTGTGGTCCTAATTCTCTCTTCTTTTTCGGAATAATTTTATTTTAATATAAATAAAAACAAGCTGTGGGCCATAAATGGTCCTCGGGCTGGACTTTGGACACCCGTGGTTGAGATGAAGGCGTAATCTGAGCAATACAGTGCTTGTTAGAACAGGACTTCACTTGTGACCCATTGCGTATATTGCTGCAAACACTCCAAAACAGCAAATCTGAAATCGGAACATTGAACTCATATCACATCAATACACATAACATGAAGTGGTGTGTTGTGTGTGTGCGTGCCTGTGTGAGCTACAGTTACATCAAAAATAATGTCAAGATAATGACTTCAAACTTGTCTTTGTGTGTACTCTTTGCATGCAAACACATCAAACGGGGTCAGCTTTGTCAACTAGACATTAGCCCTTAGCCAAATGCACTGTGAATTGCGCATTGTGTTGGACTGTTTTGGCTATAAAAGGGCTATTTGTCTGGTCATGATAGAGTTGTTTTGCTGATCCTGGTGACCTGGATGTATTTGGTATGTTTTTTACCTGCAAGGTTAATGTGTCATGTGGAAAGCAACCAATTTATATTTAATGTAATCATAATTTAATGCTACCTACAAAAGACTTACTTTAATGTGGAATATATACTGTATGAACACATGCAACAAAAAAAAAAGCTGTCTACGCCACATCATGTCATGTCATGTCATGCCTCCAGCAGAGAGCAGGAAAGAAAAGACTTGATTGTGCGTACTGCATGACTTTATTGGCATTGGAGAATTAAGTCTTATTCACATTCAGAAGGTCATTGTGGATTCAGATTCAAGAGCTTTAGAGAGCAGAGAATTGGAAAAACATTCCGGAGCTACACTTTAGCATCTTAAATAAGCACGTCTGTGATGGAAGAACTGCAATATGAGTATGTTTTGGACTGGACCTTTGAAAGGGGCTTGGTTTGTTTGTTTCCTAATATAATGTGCCATGAGTGGCGGCCTCGGACAATGACGTCTTTGTGTTACGTTGAACATACACTGTCTAACTAAGGCAGTGTATCTATAATAAATACTGTACATCAGTGGTTCCCAAACTTTTTACAGTGGCGTGCCCCTTTAGACATTTGACCTGAAGCCATGTACCCTCTACTCCTCTACGCTTAAAAAACATAAACCTTTTTATCTGAATTAACTTGCAATATTGAACATAATGAATTGGTTAATTCATTTTATCATAATTCTGGGTCAAAAACATGTATTTTGAATGGTCACATTTTGATAAAGTTTCACATGAGTGATGTAATCATCATTAAGGAATCATCCTACAAAGAAGAAAATTAGATAAGAGCATAAAATACCAAAACAGAAGAATTAAAATAAAAATATGCATGAATGGAAGACAATGGCAATAAAAAAAAAAGTCATTTATTATCTCCCGTTCCCTTCATGTGTCTGGCCAAAGTCACAAGTAAATGTGCAAGCAATGGCTAGTTTCGGTTATGTTGACAACCGCTTGTGCCGAGGTGATCCAGCCAGTCTGAGGGGCATCGACATAAACGTGGCGCGCCATAGTATCCGCTGTTACTCACAAACGCCATAGTACAGTGCTTTTGTTTAGAAGACTATCTGCTACTGAAAGAATCAATTCAATCAGTTGGCCTGGATGTAGCATCTTAGCAAAATTGACATAAAGGAGAGACATTTGAAGCAACCAGCTATTATTTTCTTTGCTACAGATGGGGTTTTGTTAGGAGCAGAAAGACGGATACTGGCACAGATCGCGTGTGTGCGCGCGTGTGTGTGTAGTGTGAATGCTGAACGAGGTAATTAACATTTTCCCCAGCATCAGCGTTGAATGCTCAGGGCTAAAATGATCCACAGAGGCCTTCGAGGCTGTAATGATGATGCGCCATTCACGTTGTCAGGATGGATGCGCACATTTGCAGGGCTGTGTAACCTTGCTGCAATGGCGCTGATGTTTCCACTGTGGCAACACACCTGCATCGTGACAAGCTGAAGGCATCTGAAATAAATACACTGGTGCGAGAAGAAACAAATACGCGTCAACATTCCTAAATACGAGTCAGTTGTCAACGTTTATGCAACCTGACAACAACATGCACGATGATGCTTGAAATTAAATTAAATTCTGAATTATTCATTTTACTTTAACTCTTTTTTGGGATTATTTTATTCATTTGATTTCTTGTTTTTTAAATGTATTTTTAATTATTTTGATGTAAAATTGCAAGTAGTATTTTGTCACTCATAGTATAGTACTAATAGTATAACAGCAGCATCACTTAATTTAATGGGATATTTTTGAGTGCATGTCATTGCATTATTACAAGGCTATTAATAGGCTATGATATGTTAAACAATATTAACATTTTAGCATCATTTCAGGCTGTTTTGACTTCCAGCAGCATGACATTGGAACACACACACACACACACACACAATCTGTTCCCCCCTCTTGTCTCATGATTCCCGAGGTCTATCATCTTCTGTCATGAATGACTGACGGGCATTTAGTTTTCTCCTAGAAGGTGACCCCGCCTCAATATTTAATATTTCAGCATGTTTCACCCTGTTTAAATCAATAGGGTTGGCCATCGAGTCTCAAGCATCGATGGGAACCGGGACTAACATTGCGATTCTCCCGGGATCGTTCAAATGTTTTTATTCCAATTCCTAGTTTCAATGTCCACTTCGCCGCCAGGGAAAAATAGCCGTGACCACCAACGAAGAAGAAGCCGGCGGACACCAACGAAGAAGAAGCGGCTAAAAAGTTTGGCTCAAGGTCACGTGAAAGAGCGGTCGGCACAGTGCAACATTTGAACCACAGTGATATCATGCAAAGGAGGGTGCGCATCACTGTGGAAGTTTGGTGTAAATAAAGGATGGGAGCTACGGCTAGGCAAGTTTATTATTACTATCTGTTAGCAACAGTCAAGGGACCTTCTCAACTCGCACACTTCCCACCTTCAAAATAAGAGTGCTGCTGTTTGCTTGTAGTACCAAAATAAGGGTGTCATAAAACATAGCTTACGCCAACATTGAGGCAACAAAAAGGTGTACTACTTTTCAAAAGTAAACATCTTTTGTAAAAGTGTACTCCTGGAAAAAGACATTTATATTCAAGTTGGATGGTTTGATATTTGCATGCTGGTTGAAAATAGCCCTAGAATAGAAGAAAATCATAGTAATGTTGATCCAAAGTTCATATCATTAAACAATTTGTGGAGAAGTGCTGACATTTAGTCCCGAACTCTGGCTGGCACTGACATTTAAACCATGCAAACTTTTATGACCCTGCCTTTTAAAAGCATCGGAATTGAGAATCACCAGGAACCGGAATCGAAACGAGGAATGGTAACCGGAATCGTTCAAATTGAAACGATGTAATAATCGGTATTGATTAACAATGAAATTGTAAAGAAATGTTTCTTTATGGAATATAGTTTCCCCACAGGACTGCAATCTATATGTGGTGGTTGGAGCGGTAGATGATGTAATAGTCAAATTTGCATAATGACAATAATTGCACACAAATTTTGCGTGCAAACACGCATATTTCCACCTTTTTAGGTAGTATCAGAGCCGTGAGAGAGGCAGGGAGGCACCTGTGTGCACGTGAATGTTCCTGTCCTATAAGTCGTCGTCACAATTATCTGCTAGCTGTGTTTTCTGCAAAAGGCAAAAGGCAGATGCCTCATGATGGAACCTGTCGAGATGTCTGTGAGGAAGAGGTCTATGCGTGTATTTTTATCTGCATATCGCTGCAGGCCTGTGTTGATGAGTTTTATGCATACATGTTCTTTCAGTTTAAGGATCTTATGTATGAAAATGGTAATATAAATCCGCTGTGTGTCTTGTGTTTGTGCGCCAAGAGGGACTCTCAGAGGACTGACAGGAGAGCTGCGACATGATTTGAATGCATAGCATCATGCAGCTTTTACATCCAGACTCTCGTCTGTGTTCGCTGTGGAAGTCTTCCTATGATGGCACCCAAAAAAAAGATCTCTCCTTTCTTTCTCTCACCAGAGGAGCCGAGGATGCGCCAGGCAGACTTCACAGGTGATCTAATCCACACACTGGGATGCCTTTCAAGGGTTGTGCGTACTTTTTTTTTGGTCCGTTCACACTGGGACAATGGCGTACTGTGGCCTAGGTGGTTAGCATGTTGGCCACACAGTCAGGAGATCTGGGAGATCTGGGTCTGAATCTCCGTTGGACCTCTCTGTATGGAGTTTGCATGTTCTCCTCGTGAGTTTGTGGGTTTTTTCAGGGTACTCCGTTTTCCTCCCACATTCCAAAAACATGCATGTTAGGTTAACTGGCGATTCTGAATTGCCCATAGGTATGAATGTTGGGGTTAAAGTTTGTTTGTTTATATGTGCCCTGCGATTGGCTGGCGACCAGTCCAGGGTGTACCCCGCCTCTAGCCCAAAGTCAGCTGGGATAGGCTCCAGCATACGACAGCGATCCTAATGAGGATTAAGCGGCATAGAAAATAAAACAATCACACTGGGACAAAAATGACAAGGCCACCAAGATAATTGGCTTGATGTTGGAATGTGTGTGGGGGCTTCAGGTTCCTGTTTAAAATCCTCTGACTGTCTCATTAGCCTTAGAAGTGGGGCTTTAATTATTTTCAGTACCGACTAATTAGGGATGGCATGAACGAAAAGAAATGAAAGGTAGGCATCAGTGTGTTTGTTTATGACAGAACGCTTTTTTTTCAGAAAAATAGGATTATTTTAGTGCCAAGCATGAAAAGAAATGGTTTCGGCGTGGGATTTCATCAGAGGCGTCGCTGGGTTTTAAAGACAGGGGAGGCTTTAGCCCCCAGGAGATGCACAGAATGTGAGCGAACGTAGCACACGAGCACAAAACGTACTCGAAGCGAACACATTCTCCCATAAGAAACTGCAAATCTAATTAATCTGTTCCTGATGCCTAAAAATGTGAACATAACACTTTATAATATACAACAATTATAGTTTTACTTGCAGAAAACTATTTGAAAAGGGGAATAAAAAGGGATAAATGAACATTTAGCGTTGACCTTGATTGAAGACCTTTTGTTGACGAAGACGGTGATGACGAGCAGCATGGAAGGAGGAGGAGAAGAGATATCCACACAGTCTTTATCAAAGTGCTGGCACTTGGAACTTTGTTTGGTCCCATTGTGGATTATCTTGAAGCCGTGGTCGATAAGAAAAGCAGAGGCGTGTGGCACAACTGTTTCAGTTAGCAAAGAACTACATAGTCAACTGGTGATAATGTCACAGACGGGCGACGGAGCTGGGAGACAATGACTTCCGGTTCCCGTCTCCATTTTGAGAGCATGCCAACATGCTAACCTTTTGGAATAAAGATAGGTTATACGAACACGCATTCACGCAGCGTATTAATCACGCGACAAGATGCGCGCCATATGGTACGCTAACTGGAAAATGTACGCGAACAGAGGCAACATTTTTGCGTACATTTTTGACGTAAACTGAAAACCACGCTAACCGGGGTGTACAACAACCAAGATTCCACTGTATCTACATTCACTCTTAAGTGGGGGGGTCTTAACTGTGGCCCAGGGGTCAAATTCGGCCCTCAGCAAATTCTAAAAGACACTTGTCAAATCCCTCATAAGATAGGGATCTTACGAGGGATTTGACAAGTGTTTATCGCGGTTAAATAATTCCACAACTGACAGCGATAAGTGAATTTCTGCAACGTAGGATGCAATATTAATAAATGGAATATTTTTATAGTTAGAGCATAGAATACCTGCTTATGAATTCCTAAATATGTTCTAAATACAATTATTAGAGCCCTCCAGACATAAATAACACCCCATTGTCACCTTTACACTCCTATTTGTTTACACCACATTGCTAATGTGCAGGCTATGGGATCACTGCAGGGACACAAGAGATCACGGCTTTAAGCATAGCATTCTAGCCAGGTAACGAGTTAGCCTCCAATTTATTTAGCTCGATATCTACAATACATCTGCTTTCAGTAATCCGTGCAACAACATCTTAAGAATCTTTTTGCCACAGCCATGCCTTAATCCAAGCTGCTATTTGCAACAAAATCCCTTCGCTTTAGACGCCCAATTAGGGAGCTTAGCTGACTCGAGGCTGAAAAATGACCATCCGTTGTTTTTGCAAGGGTTTCATAGCTTCACATGCCTCACAGAGCGGAAGTTTTAGGCTCAGATTCTGACAAATAATTGAGATCATTTACCAATCAATGTTTGCTTTAACAAACTATTGCCTCGTACAATACAATCGTTGGTGTTTTGTCCTATAGATGTATGCTCTACTAACAGCAAAAGGCATGTGTACCAAAGCGCTTTGGGTGGACACTTGTTGACATGCCTCCAGTGCACCTGCTACTCTTGCAATGCAGATATGGATATTGCAGTGGGGATACCACAGTTCACATTGTTTTGTTTCATAGGCAGAATTCTAATTATTGTATGAGCAGTTCTATAATATTCTAAAGCAGGGATATTCAACCCATTTTTTCTGGGGGCCGCATTTTCAAGGACCGGGAGGCTGGACTTCCACCTTCACTGTTACTCCACGAACCACTATGGCCTAGTGGTTAGCATGTTGGCATGTTCTCCCTGTGCATGCTTGGGTTTTTTCTCCGGGAACTCTGGCTTAACCGGAGACTCTACATTGTCCATAGGTATGAATGTCAGTGTGAATAGTTTTGTCTATATGTGCCCTACTATTGGGCACACATCCAGGGTGAAACACGCGTCTCGCCCAAAGTCAGCTGGGATAGGCTCCAGCATACCCCCGTGACCCTAGTGAGGACAAGCAGCATAGAAAATGAATGAATGTCAGGGTAAGACTCCTCCATACTTTGAACATTTTCACCTAACCCAATGGTAATGCAATCATACACCAGTACACAGGTACAGTACGCCTATAGGACAGGAGTGCTCTGCTGTTTTTAGGGACCTTGAGCAAAATGCTCTTCAGAGATCATCTACAGTACATGAGGAGGGATAGGAATTGGCTGAACTGTTAACAAAAGTTGAAAAAAATAGTGCTGCGGTGTCCTGTATTTGTGTCTGTTAGCAGGCGATTTCCTGGTTAATGGAGGTCTTACTGTATAAATGGTTCTGGGGTTTGGATTAGAAAACAGATTCCTGCACATGCACCTTTTTCCAGATTCTCACCATAATTCTTCCCTGGTCTGTTGCATTACTCCTATACTTGTCCATGTTTACTGTATTTCTCCTACTAATTTATTCACTGCGTTAGAGTGTCTGACTGGTGTGAAAAAGGTCATTGGAACAACAACAACGCCTGTGGTGACTAAGACTTTGTGTCCTGTTACAGTCGTGCGCTACTATTTCCGCAATTAGAATACACTACAAGCTTTCCGTGGGCATAGAGGTCAGGCTGATACGTGTGGTCTGCCTTTTCCTTTTAGCGATATATTCCAAGCCGGGGAGAGAGATTTGTGCTGATCTTGTGCCTTGGCTTTGTCGGCTGTGACGTCACGCTGCCTGCATGCGACCCCTGGGAGAGACACTTATGGCTTCAATGTGCTCTCGTTGCAAACTAGCCTGAAGGTTGTTATGATACATTAACTTTATCACCTTGTTTTTTTCCCAAACACTATAAACACTCCTGCCTGCTCTCAGGTCTAAATAATATGATATAGCGTCGCAGTTAAATGCCATTCAAACAAAGTAGGGACTAAATTTAATATGGAGTAATAGGCTCATCACTCAGATACTGACTTGAGAAGTGTTGGACTGCTAATAGTTTTTTTCCAGGTTGTGTAGGTGACTGTGTGTGTTTGTGGCAATATTTAGCACAACAGTGGACTTATTAGAGTAGAACCTGCGTATGTCAAGGTCCCTCGGACCGGCTGACTCACATCGACATACTGTCGTCCCTTGCAATATCGCAGTTCGATTATTGCTATCTCTCTATATTGCGTTTTTTCAGAAAGTAATTAATTATGTTTAATTAATTATTCTCCCACATTAAAAAAAAGCATGCATGTTAATTGGTGATGCTAAATTGTCCGTAGGTATGAATGTGAGTGCGAGTGGTTGTTTGTCTACTGTATATGTGCCCTGTGATTGGCTGGTGACCAGCCCAGGGTGTAACCCTAACCCAAAATCAGCTGGGATAGGCTCCAGCATACCCCCGCGACCCTAATGAGGATTAGCGACATAGAAAATGAATGGATCGCTAATTAATAAATGATTGCTGTTTCGTGGTAGACTGTGGTCTATTATTAGTCAAAACATATTGACAGACAAGTGACATGTAGTATTCTGGTCACTAGGCAGCAGTAATGACAAACATTACCTTACATTACCTTAACACTGCATAAAGTCATGGCATGTCTGACATAATACTGTAGAGTGAAAAAATATTCCCCCTCCCTTTCCGTGTGGAAGTGGTAAGTTTTGGCTTCTTAAGTTTAGAAGAAATAAATTTGAGGCTAACTGGTTAGCTTGTTAGCTAGTGGCCATCTCGAGTCCCTGCAGCATAAGTGTTGCACAATGTATTGTGAACAATGAGTAATCAGAGTGTAAGGGTGACTATCGGGTGTTGTGTTATAGTATAGTATAGTATAGTATAGTATTACTTTATTAATCCCACAGCAGGGAAATTCACTTGTTACAGCGGCAAGCAAGAGACTCAGGTAAAGAATACATAGTGACACATGGTTCAAGTGGTGCAGGTGTTGTAGAACCTGACAGCGGTCGGTATGAAGTTATTTCATTTCATTGTTTTCTGCATGTAAAGCTAGACTTATTCTGTAAAATTGTTAATATTTCTGGGCGTCTGGAATGGATTAATTGGGTTTACATTATTTCCAATAAGAAAAATTGCCTCGGTTTTCAAAGGTTGTGGATTTTTTTTTTCAACTTTTGGAAGGAATTAATAATGAAAAATGAGGTGCCGCTGTTCAGCTTTCCTCCATTTGTGCCTATTTTTATTCAGATTCTTCTGTTTTCATATGGAATTTTATACTCTTATCCAACAGACCTGCTCTGGGAATTTCATTGCAGGTCTTTACCATGACAATAAAGCTTTCGTACAAATCTAGCAATCTTTTTTTTTTTTTTTCCTATTTGGGTGCCTTTTGTTAGTTGCTGTGGTAGAATCCAGGCTAGTTCTGCCATGCATTTATCTCAAAGCTTACTTTGCACTGAACAGGAAGTCACTGTGCACACATTGTATTGCTGTGTAACGAGACTAGTTGCTGTTTCACACTACTCAGCCATCATAAGGAAGTTAACAATGCTACAACACGTCGACATAAACTGACTCCTTTTTCATAGAAATAATCCCTTTGGGTCTCAGATTGTATGTCGACAAAAGCGGTCATCCATGTATGTCAACGTCGACTTTAGTGACTTAAGCACTTTTTACTAAGACGACAAACACGGTGGACCACGACTTGATGAGTTGGTCCACATAGAAGGTCTGTCGACACAAGCCAGCCTGATTTAACCAGGTTCCACTGTATAGCAGTAACTATGGGGAGTTTTAAAAAGAGCTACAGCGCTAAGACTGCATTTATACTACATTTTGGCTTTCATCTTTTTCTCCCTTGAGTGTCATATGGGTTGGTTTACAACCCTCTGTCCCTCAATAAAAGAAGACTGAAGACTAAATGAAGACTTGAATTTGGAGGCGTGAGCGTTATTGCTCCACAATGTTAGTCTTCATAGCAAATTTCTTTGTAATGAAACAAAAACAAAACAAAACAAAATAAGCCCGATCTGGTGCTGCAGCACACGTCTGCTGCAGAGGAGGTTGTCATTTAGGTTCTCTCTTTTAGGGCGTGCTTACCTTTTCCTGCCATTTTCCACAGACATGGAAGCATGCACCGATGCATGAAATTGTCAAATCACTAATGACATTTTCCTTTGCATAATGGCTTCCCCTGAAATGGTACTTACACCTAGCCGTGCATTGATTGAGGAGCATATTAGACGTATGTGTGTATGTGTGTGTTGAGGCTGGAGCAGGCCTGAGGACACACTTCCACCATTTTTCAATTTCTGGAAGCCAGTCTGCCAAATATACTTAGTGCAGGTTATGAATTTGATTGGATTGATAACCATGTCTACTTTTAATGTCTGCTTTTATCGCATGTCCTTGACTCTTCCCCTTCACTGTCTATTTTTTTTCCTCTCTGTCTTGTCTCTCAGGCTGCCATCGCAGTACATATACAGAAAGCGTTTCCCATTATGTGCATTCTTAACAGCATCTTTTTCACTGTTTTTCCTATCTTTAGAACACACAGAAAAGGGATGTGTTCATGTCTCGCATAAGGATTGTGGATGATGGGCAAAATTCCCCAAAAAAGTGCAGTTTTCCTTTAACTAACACTGTAGCACATTACACTGCTCAATAAGAGCTGGTGTAGTTCAATGTCAAAAATAAGCAGCTTGTAGCTTGTTTGGCTTTCGAAACTTTGTTTTATGTTGCGATGGCACTAGAAAGGACCAGCCAGGCAGATGATAAAACCTCCATTCACTATCATAATTATCTGCTGCTATTTTAGACCCAGCATTGGCGTGTGTCCACACACACAAGCATGTATTTGTCTGTGCATGTATATTTCTCCCAGTTGCATTTTGAGGGTGTGCGTTGTATTGATTCACTGTTCAAAAGGTACTCATATTCTGTCCGCATGCTGTGGAGAATAGCTGTGTTGTGTTCAGGGTCAGTCTTGGACTCCCCTCGGGCAGTATTGTCCAAGTTTCAAAGAGGATCCTCTCGTCACACAAATAATAATTAGGATACTCAGCTCCAGGACACAAAAGAGTTGGACCATCTGGCATAAATCCTTCCAGAGCCACACAGTCCCGCTGTACTGTGTCTGATGTGCGCCACGGATTTCTACCATGTGGCGAAAGTGAGCTTTTTATAGACGCTGCTATACATTAGTTTGTAGCAAAGATGCAATAAATCATGGGAATTATCTATGAAAGTCTCATTTGTGGTGTTGGAGATCTTCTTTCAGGAAAACATTTTTTCCCCTTGTGAAATTGACAAGTTAATGAGGAAATGATTTCACCCAATCAGGCGTTGACCTTTTGAATTGGATTATACCCAATGACTGCGTACCGACAAGACTGTAAAACAAGACTACTGTAGAGTATTTATTGACATTTTTCTGCATATTTTGTTTGTTTTTGTTATTCAAATGATATCATGGGATAAGTCTGATTTATTTATTACACTGGAACCCGCTTTTGTTGGCAACCCGTCTAGTTGGAGCAACGAAGTCCCAGATCACAGTGTTCTTATTACTAAAAATTGTCTGCTTAAATTGACATACAGTACGTGGTCGGGCGCTTTTGTTGACATAAAAATTGAGACCCAAAAGGTTTATTTCTATGAAAAATGGGGCCATTTACGTTGGCATGTGTTGTGTCATTAACTTCATCATTATTGCTAACCCGTGTGAAACGACTATTCGTCTAATTACACAGCATTAAAACATGCAAATTGCTTCCTGTTCAATGCAAGTAAGCTTCAAAATAAAAGCAATGCAGTTTTAACCTGGAATCTACCACAGCACCTAACAAAATGCACACTATACTGTCATTGCAGTCAAGACATACAAAATTACCACACCTCTGTTAAATAAGAATCTAAAATTTCATATGAAAACAAATCAAGAATCAAAATATGCACAAATGGAGGAAAATCATATCAACAAACTGCTCTAGGTTAACAAATCCTTTATCATCGCCCATTCTCCTCATGTCTCTGGCCAAAGTCACAAGTAAGTGTGCAAGCACAGGCTAGTTTCAATGTCACTTACGTCAAAGTCAGTCCACTGTTATTATTATAAACTTCATATTGAATATTCAAGAATCATGACACTCCAGTCAACACATGACTCCCACTTTCCTCTATGGCTATTTGTTATTTTCCCAGACATTGAGTGCAGTATTGAAACTCAAACTGTGGTACCATTGGTGGTATTCGGGCTCTATGTAGTGGTACTCCGAATACTTTATTATTTTTTTAAATAGTTATTTTTATGATAATAGGTATAACAGTGATCCCTCATTTATCGCGGTTAATTGGTTCCAGACCCGACTGTGATAGGTGAATTTCCGCATACAGTATACTGTCAGGTTCAATATTAATAAATAGAATATTTTCATAGTTAGATTATAGAAACCTGTTTAGAACCTTCTAAATACAGTTTTACCATTATTAGAGCCCTGAAGACATGACACCCAATGGTCACCTTTACACTCCTACTATTCTTTGTTTACACCACATTGCTAATGCACAGGCTACAGGATCACTGCAGGGACATAAGAGACGGCCACGGCTTTAAGCATAGCAATCTGACTTAGCCTCCAATTCATGTATTTTAAACTTAAGAGTTTCAAACGAAGCGGGGAAGGACAAAGAAAGAAGCCCAAAACCTACCACTTCCCCACAGAATGGGAGGAGAACTTTTTTTCCCCAATCTCTGGCCGTCTCGAGTACCTGCAGCATAAGAGTTTTGCACTGCTGTGTAGACCATGAATAATAGGAGTGTAATGGTGACTATAGGGATGGCATTTCAGGTCTACAGTGCTCTAAATTATGTTAAAAACTGTATTTAGAAAGTTAAACAAGTTTTCTATGCTCCAGCTATGACAATTATTAATCAACATCGAGTCCTATATCTCAGGAATGCATTCATCGCGGTCGGGTCTAGAACCAATTAAGCGCTATAAACAAGGGACGGCTGCATTTCATATGTTGTTCTTGTTAAAGCTACATCTCGTGTTCCTGAGCATGCGTGAATAAAATTTAAATATAGGCTTTTCCTGGAAAAATGACTACAATAATTACAAAAACTACAATACCAACACCACCAAAACCTAAAATAGAGCACACATCAATGATAGGAAAACATTCTTTGTGTTCATATAGAGCTTCTATATTTGGCCATAGGGAGTGGTGATGACTTGGCTATTGTTCCTCATCTGTGACTGGCAGATGCTGCTGATAAAAGTGGATCAATATGACACTGATGGTGTTTTATGATACCAATAAGACGCTCCCTGTTTATCTCTCTCAGCCAAAAATGCTCAGTCATGGCATGATCTGCACATGTGAAAGCCAGCCCGTGTATCAAATGGAATTTCAGTGTTTGGCATAGGTTAAGTCGTTTCCTCCCTCCCTGCGTGACACATCCCTCAGCTACATCATGAATAATGGATTGCACAGTGGCTCCTAGTGCGCTCACAAGTTTGGAGTAATCCGGGGTGTACGTTGGTGTGAAGTGCTTTTTGTGATGCACCGCATCAAAGATGACCGCCTCTATATTTTACTTCCATTCGGCGACAAGCGCATTAGCAAACTCTCGTCAAGTGGGCCATTAAAGTGAAAGCCCAACCACTAACGTGTTCAGCAAAGTTTCTAGGTTATTAACATACATCTGTAGGAATCGGCGAGTATGCTGTTGTGTTTCTAAGAAAACACTGGAAATATAAGTAGCTTTAAAGAATGGAAGGCTTTAAAAAAAAAAAACAAACTTCGAAATGAATGCTGATGCCCAATGTTTACATGTTAACATTGATTTAGAATCTTAAGAGGTAAGGTTAGTTCCAGATTTAAATAAACAACCTGATCAGATTTGGACGGGATATACACATTTAACAGAGCTATACAATTTTAAATATAGTACAGGAGAACACATTCATAGAAATATACAGTAACTGAATGAATAAATCTGAGTCAGTTCCTTATGAACTTTCAATTTCCGATACCGATATGTGTAACACATTAACACGTATCGTTTGTGAAGCTAACGGATACAGCATCAGCAATTAGCTTCAGCGTGGCTGTAAACAACATTGTAAAACATCTGAGGAATACTTAAGATTAGGTTTAGGCTGTGACATTTGTTTTAAAAGTAAAGACTTTTTTGATCAAAAAGTCCAAGGAAGAAAATCAAGTGTCATAATTTTTCATGCCGGCCTAGCAATCTTGGTGCAGCAGCTGGGGCGGAGACACATTTTTCATTGGGGTGGCCAAGGTGAGACCATTCCTCACATAGGGGTGGCAATAAGTTCATACCTGAAATGTCTAGATGGTCAGTGGAGTGGCCGGAGAGTGACAAGAAGCGGCCACGGCCACCACATAGCTCCGCCACTGTGCAGCAGCACGCTGTATTCGTTTCCATGCCACACTACAAATAGCATGTACACAGTAATTCCAGGCCAAAATTTACATATTTCGCACCATCAGATTTTAATAAAATTTCATCTGCAGAGAGATATTAGTGAATTTATATCCTACATACTTCCTCTTGTCCTGAAGCTTTGATCCATGAGTTTGAAAGGCTTAAAGTTGAACGTAACTTTCAAAGCACTCACATGGCTAGTCCAGTACTAGCCACCCACGCTTGAGAGGCGATTTGATGAAGTCATCGTTTGCGTGCCGGCAAATACGGGAGCCTAGAGGCCGATACCCAGCATTATGTTTATTATAGGCTTCATTATAGGGGAAAAAAATCCTGATACAGATATTGACTGATATTACTGTACATTTTTATGCCAATATCACGGCGATAGCATCAGTGGGCCAATATTATCAGTGAGCCGATATTATCGGACATCCCTTATTTATTTATACATACACACACACACACACACACACACATCCAATATCAAACTTTATGGCCGGTGGTTTCTTCTGAACTCAGTGGGCCTTTCCTTCACATGTTGTGCAGTTGTGTCTGCCGCGCCGAATCGTTTCCATGGCAACAGCTCCCTCAGTCGCCCCTCCACTGTTGCCGCTGGGTGCTCCCTCGTTATGTCACCTCGATGCCTTGTTTGTTTAGATGCTGGGCCGCCTCACGTGCACTCTCGTGGATCTGAAGTCATGTTTCCCAGTGCACTCGCATCTTCGTGTAGGGTGTTTCAAAAAAACGAATGCCCTTCTGCGTCAATAACACTTTTATTGGGCCATATGCCTTGCACTTTTCCAAAATAGCAGCAGCATAGTCGTCAAAGTAGAGTCGATCTTCTGCCGTGCTTTCTGTAGAACCATCTCCTTCACGTACAACTGCAGGAAGTTAACTACAATTGATCTGGAAGCTGCGGGCGTATTAGGTTTGGGTCAAAGCGCCTGGTGAGCTCACTGTATTTGCACATCAGTGTGAGGTGTTTCTTAAGCAAAGTGTTCACAAAATCGATTATTGGTGTCCCTTCTGCCTCCTCTGGTATCCCATAAATCCAAAGATTGCTGATCTGGAGAATCGGCTGAGAAGAAACAAACAAACAATCTTGTTTCCCCAAGTCGACTTTTTCCTTCACCACAGTCAGAAGCACGTCTTTCATTGCTTGGCAGGCTGACTCCAGCTCCAGTATGTTAGCATTGTGTCGCTGAAGCGTTGATTCAAGTCGTCTTTAAAGCTGTTAAACTCCGGGGTAAGGCGTGAAAGACCACGAAGCATTGCATCATCAATAGCCGTGTTAGCTTCTGGAGCCACTTCATCTTTGTTGCCATTTCTCCAGTCATCTTTCTCCGCCATTCACTGTGTTTTGGTTGCCTTATGACTCCTTTGCTGTTTCCCTCCTTTCATAATCGGGTTAGAATATCTGTAAGGCTGGTTTGTATTAATTGGAGGTACTTTTGAAAGCCGATACTAGGGAGCCCACAACTACATGTCCATCTTGTTAGCGTGCCACCGGAAGTCCAATTCAAGTCTTTTATTAAGCCAAGTATCAACAAAAACAAAATTCACTAACAAAAGAACTAGCAGAAAAACTCCATGGAAGCAATTGTACTCGCAAAAGGTCAACATAGGTCAAAAGCTGGCTTGGAAGGCAGGGTAGCAACTGGGCTAATCCTGCAGGTGACGCTTCGCAATAGTCCTTAAAACGCAGGAAAATGTCGTGAACAAAGAAGTAATCCTCTAGGCTAGGGGTGTCGAAGTCGTGCCATGGAGGGCCGAGACACTGCAGGTTTTTTTTCCAGCCGGTCACAAAAGTGATTTTAATGATCAACACCTCCTTCAATTTGAGGGAAGGAGGTCATCAATGAAATCACCTGCTGGAGAAACTGGTTGGAGAGAAAACCTGCAGTGTTTCGGGCCCTCCATTGACACATGTGCTGCAGGCAAATGACCAAGTCCACGCAAGAGTGACAAGCAGGCATCAAAGATCGAGCCAGCGTCTCACAGCTGCAAGCAGTCAGCTTAAGTGGATAGCAAAGCAATCAGCTGCAGGTGTGCCCAGTTGTCCTGCCTTCAGCCAGAGCAAGGACATCTGCAAGGAAAAGAAAACACAGGCACGGAGGAGGCAGGGACGAAAACAACTAATAACAACATGGACCTATATCAAGTCTGAGCCAAGTCATCATTTTTTATCCAGAATGTAGAAAAATCTCCTAAAAAATGAATGATATTGTTTGCAGAAAAAGAGATTTATGAATGGCTAGTGATGATATTTGCATCTCATCTTATCATAACTCAAATATGCATTTGTTGCTGTGTTTGGGAATAAAGAACACTTCCCAGCCTGTGTTAGATCTTTGCACATTTTCCATGAGTTTTCTTCAAGGAAAAGCCATCAGTCAGCTCAATTGTATCAAATCCATTTTCAGTTGTTGGCGTGTTCTATTTCTGTCTCGCTGCAAAAAAAAAAAAAAAGTGAGATTGTGGACAACCAGCATTATGGTTAGAATAATTTCTACCCTGTCAGCACCACCTCTATATCCCCATTTCCAGTCGACAGTCCTCTCACATCAAATATTCTCTTTGCACAAAAAAAAAGGGCAAACTTCTAATGTTTCAGAATGTTTGACAGTGCTGTGCAAGCAAGCTGCTTTTCTTTTATGCAACAAGAAATGTAATACTGTAGCTTGTCTTTTTCTTGCACAAGCACACACTCTATCCTTCAAGGATGGGGACAATCTTTTTGAAAACTGTCCCCCATGTGTGCCAGGACAATCTGATGATGACTTTCGATTGTTGAGTTGAAAAAAAAAAAAAAAACCTCTGGGGAAATAACAAGCATGTACAAATTCCATGCAATGTCAATAGTTCCACACGACTACATCAATTCATGTGTCAGCACTGTGAGGCAGGCGCCTGTCAAAACAGCATCGAGAGAGCCGCTATGTTAACATGCGCAGCGGTAATTACGACCTAAACTGATGCACACTGGCAAGTGATGGGTTGTAACAAGCTTCCACCTCCTGTATTGTCAGACAATGTTTGTGCATGTATAATTTGGTGGCAATCAATGGTCACCCATAATGCATTTGGTGTGTGTTAACAGCGCTGTGGTGTCCTTCAGCATCTTGGTTTGCTAATGTGGTTTTACAGTACACGATAGAGCTGTCTCTACTGAATCAGCAAGCACATGCCACAAAAAGTACATTAAATACAATTTGGATTTGATTTGATTTGATATGGTTTGTGTGACACAGTCAACAATAACAATAGCGCCTCCCGAGCACAATACTTTTGTGACAGATAAAGACCTCAATCATTTAGAATTAAACATCATTCAACTGGTGGTGCATGTGTGCGAGTGTGTCCTAGACTCTGTGTGTAATGAATGCAGGAAGCAAAAGAGTGTTGGTTCGCTTTACAACCAAAAATAAAGTGTGGAGTAAGTCACGGTCTTGCTGTTTGCTTAGTGGTGTGTGTGAGTTGAAAGAACACATAATAAAAAGAATGGAAAGAAATGTTAAGGGTCCGCTTTGTACGGAACAGACTTTTTAATGATGTTATAACTCACGTACAAGATGAGCCCGCTGTGTGCACACACCCACCACTTCATGTGTAAAAAAATAAATAAATCAAAGGCTTCGCTACACATCTTAAATTAACACCTGGAGCTCTGCCAACTACATGTATCCATCAGCCAGCTACAGATGTCATTTTGATCATTTGGTTTTTCTTCAGCAAATAAGCTCACCTATCCTGACATAGTGTGACTTCCAGAGTTAATATTAACTGTGTAATGATCCGAATTTGATAGCATTAAAATACAGAAAGTGCAGAAAGAACCGTCTGATAGTAGGCTGAATGCAAATAAAAGGACAACATAATTATGCTAATTAGTGCACAGTGTCGTTTAACGACCTTTTAGCACACTTCAGCTGGCAACACCGCCTCCCGGCTCTGAACTAAACCGATCATCCTCAGTGCTACAGAGCCACAGCTACAGATTTGACAATACTTCATCAGGATGTTTTATGTTTCACTGTACATTATAAAGACAAAAGTTTTTGGACAAGCCTCCATAATCAATTATCAATCCGGGTTGTCTGGAGCTCTTAGTTACCCCCCCAAATCGTAATTAATCAACATAAGCCAGCTATTTAGACAATAATGACTGTGCATAGAATGTATACTGCCATACATGTTTAATTTCTATAGTAATGTCCCTTGAGAAGATATACTGTACAGTAGATCCCTGCTGCTTTTTTGCCATTTGCAGGGGTTATGAATGGTGAAAGACCACAAATAACGGACACACCCATAAAAAGCCCTAGAAATGCTTATTTGTCATGCTCTCAACCCTGTAATATGCCTCTCACGGTTGTTAAATACATTTTAAATTAAGTTTCACACATCAATAAACAGTTAGACATACATTATACAGTGTTGTACTTACAAGACATGCAGTTACACGTCTTGTCAAAGCATCTTCCGGCTGGAGAATGTTGAGTGAATTAACATGTGAGACAGTGCCCTCTGCTGGATTCATAGCTGCAGCACTCTTTTATCCCCTGCAGATAGCGGCATCAAATCACTTTCTATTTAAGTTACAATTTTAAAAATATGTATATTTACGATTTAAAGCAGAGAGAAAGAAATCTGCTAAAGCGAATCAGGGACACAAATGCCGAACTGCAAATAGGAGGAGATCTACTGTGCTGTAATAAAAATGGGTGATTTTCTGAGATGCCGTATATTTTCTTCCATTTTAACTAGGGATGCTCCGATCGATCGGCCACCGATCAATATCGGGCAACTTCTGTGAAAAAGCATGTGACCTGCATATGCCGATAAATGCCTTTCAACGCCAATCACAAAAGCCATCACCTCTGGCTCGCACTATTGCAGCACGCTGACTTCAGCGAGCGTCCCCCGCCCACTTTCCTTCACACTGTGCAGGCGTGCCAAACACAAAAGAAACATGTCTGCCGTGTGCAACTTACCTGGGGTTCAACCAGGAATTCTGAGCCCCATGAAAAAAAAAAAAAATCACATTGGGCGCCCCCCACCCCCTTTTTATTTTTTAATAATGACCTATTTTTTGGTCCCCCTGGCAGTCAGGGTACCCCCTAACTTCCCCCCCTTATACGCCAATAGCACTCATCATAAATACATTTAAAAATGTACACTTAATCAATGTGATCGGTATAGGTATCAGTATCGGCCAATTTCACTCATGGGTCAGTGGTTCCCAAACTTTTCACAGTCACGTACCCCTTCAGACATCTGACTGGACGTCATGTACGCGCTACACCTGAACACTTAAAATATATAAACCACACAATCAGACACGTTTGATATATTATTAAATATAATATGACATTCTATTGAAAAATCACGTGTCACGTGTTTAACTGTAAACACAGGCTACCAATTTAAAATGGAGAGGGTTTTAGAGGTGTAAAATATCTCCTAGCAGCTTCTGCTAGGTGAATTTATTTATAACAAGTGGTGACAGCTGTGGTAAGATGTGGTGAACTGTGATCTTTCTGCTCTTTTGCTGTACTTTGGTTTGCAACAACATGGAAATGATTAGCACAATGCAACTAATGTTACTTGTAAACGTATTAATTATAAGTAATTATGAAAACAAAAGGCACATAACGAACTGAAAGCAATTAGGAAATTAGCTCAATACGAGGCTTGTTATTGACCCAAATGGACATAGGAGCACGAGATTATGCATCAAGCTAACATTATTAAAGCTCACCTCTGTGCCTTCATGCACGGCATTAACATTTGTATAAAAAAATAAAAATAAAAAAGGACGAGGTGAAATGAAGAATAGAAAATACACGTCCGTCTGTGCAGCGTTGTAGAAAGTCATACACATAAGTCTCAATCACAAAACACAGTGACGAGAAGACACATTATTCGGGGGCTTTCTAACATAGTCAGTGCATTCAGTCACCAAATACAGTACACGACAGGCTCATTAGTCATAGCACCACGTAAGAAGACCAACTCTCATTTAGCACACAATATCAATGACCTTAAAAAATCTTCAAGATTAAACAGTTTCAATGCACAACGTCATCATCAAACTTACTTATTTGTTGATCTAACGCACACACAACAATGAACAACTTCATGCTGGCACCTTTCTTCTGCTGCTCACATGAGGCGTTCGAGTACATTACGTAAATCTCAAATTTAGGCGCTAATGTAGTCAAGCCGTTTTTACGTTTTATTTACTTACCCCCTGCAGCAATCTGAGTACCCCGAGGGGTACGCGTACCCCAGTTTGGGAACCTAGGTCATAGATCATCGGAGTCGGAAGCATATAACCTTGATCAGCGCATCCCTAATTTTTACTTCAGCTCAGTATAATAGCCAGGTGCCCCCATAATTTCTCATCCATCCTTTGGTTCCATCTTGTCAATATAAGGTATCAAAGCTGTATGACCCGCTTCACAGCACACAATCTCAATAATGAATTCCTGTCTACCACAGTATACTGTAAGCGCTATTTGTTTTGAGAAGTGTTCTGTCAATATTGGATCTGGCTGACATTTTGTTGTCAAGCATCAGATATATCTGAAGGGAAGTATCACTGTCTGACCACACAGGCCTAAAAATAGGTACACATTTATTCAAACTACCCTTCATGCATTTATTCATGTGGCCTGTTAGTGAAGCCTTGTTTACCCTACTCGGCTCACCGACATTTATGAAATAGAAGGTACAGATAGGTGCATATGTACAAATGCACACATGCATGAGTCACTGCTCTCGCTGTAAGTGCTCTGTACTTATCGGAAACTGCCAGTAGTCAGCGTTTGATACATGCTGCTCCCTTTGGAGGGCAAAACCCAAAGACCAAACAGACTAACTCAGTGGCAGTACATCTCATCAAGGAACTGAAGTGTTTGTTTATTCACTTTAACTAACGACACGGGGGCTTCTCAACTTCTATCGCGAATGCTCCCAGAGAGCGCTTGGCCGAGACTTCAGAGGGAGACTCACATTAGCAAAGAACCGCACTGTTTCCTCAAAGAGAATATAAAATAGGGCCTCCGCCTAGGTTGTGAACCTCTTTGTTAGTTGAAGATCTGACTGCTCCATCTTTTCCATGTAACACAGGTCCTAAACTGTCTTTTTTACATTTAAATGTGTCCTTGGCTTAAGGAATGCATGTTTTTAATGGCCATATACAGTATGAGGCGACTTTATTATCCACAGATATTGCAAGGCTCCAGACTAAGTTTTTTTACTAGGGGCACGGTGGCCACTAACTTAAAATTTTAGGAGCGCAAGCAGGAAATTTAGAGGCCCACAACGAAATTGACACCTCTCATTTTCACTGTATTACTTGTACTGTATACTTGAACAATAAATGGCAACTGTCTTCTCTAACCACCCTGTCTCTGTCATTAGCGTCTGGAAAGCCTCTTTGGTGGCATCACATATACCTTAAAATTAAATCACTCTGTGGAAATAATGACCGCATTTACTGGTCGCTAGAGTATTTCTTTGAAAATACAACAGCATGTATCTCCTGCCTGGTCACTTTACAACAACACTTTTCACCTGCAAAATAGACTTTTGAATTGTCTTGATGAACTCATAGCTGACATCGGTGGATTTAATTCAACTAATGTGAGCATGTCATGTCTGATGTTGAGCACTGAGCACGTCTCCTCTGAGGTGTCTGTTGGACATTATCACTTTAAAGAAGACACAAGACCTGCAGGACATTTCAATGTACAAAAAAATATACAACTGCAGGATTTTATTTAGTGGCTTAGGGTCAGTATTTGTGTCAAATACAAGCTTGGTGGATTGTTGTAACAGTAAAGGTAATTAAACAGTATGGATTTCAAATTCAGCCACATTGTGCTTTTTTTAATGTTTGCAATGGCCTTTTATGTTTGCCCGCCGCGTAAATCTGAGCATTTTCCAGAAACCTCATGGCTGCCGGACATGCGGTTGCCATGGAAATGGCAACACTCAAAAGCTTCCAGAAAAGCTTTTGTTTTATGAAATAGCTTCAAGGAATGACAAAACACGCGTGGGCGTCTGGTCTGAATGCACCTTTAGGTTTGATTTTTGTTTGTTTGTTGTTTTTTTTCGGATCAAGCCTTATTTTCCCTCAAAATAAATATTTTACTTCATTTGAATAGCAAAACATTCTAATTCAAACGGGCATCTTCCCTCGTGTGCTTTTTACGTTTGATTGAAACGTCAGCCATTCCTCAGCCGCCTGCTTGCCAGTAACTCTTTTTGTCTTCTTCAGTGAATTAAAAAAAGACAATTTACTTTAGTTTGACAGCTTTGCATTTCTCTTGTCATCTGCATTGTGGCAGAGAAAGACTTTGAAAATCCTGTCGCGGGTCGACACAAAGCCACCAATTACGAAGTCTGTTCTATTTGACGTTCAAAGGCTTGTTCACTATGCACTTTTTCAAGACCAGTTTCAGTTCAGCATAGACAGCAAGGAAATTTTGGAGATGTTTCACCGTGTCCAACAATATAGTCTTAACTGTCACCATTTGCGTTTGAAAATATGGGAAATTTCCCAGGCAAAATAGTGGAAAATAAAAGCCTTCATCTTCACCATGCTTTTTCCACCTTGCTTTCATCAGTACATAGAATCTTGAGGGAATTTTTAGATGTTTTCTAGCATAGTCTAATCTATACCATCATTGGAAGGACAAACAAAAAAATATTGTCATCTCTTCTTAGTCTTAACCTTTGCAAGTTGGCAAACTGTAAAACAAAGATAGTGGAGGCCATTCTGACAGCGACAGCATGCATGCTGTGGAACTCAGCAATGGCCTTCAGCAGGCTAAGGCAAGGCTCAAGAAGCACGCCAGTATTTCTAAATAGGCTCAATTAGTGTACTAAATTGGATATACTCAACAGATTTTCTGCACTTGAACATGCTGTTGACTAAAATGTCTTCAGCATGAGAAACATCCATGTGTGTCCAGTATATTTACTCAGACGAGCGCTCGAGCAATTAATGGAGTCTCTGAGCTTCTGCGGGTTGGAGGTGAGGAAAAATAAATGGCGCATCGAAACTCTTCACGCATTCGACTTTTTTGGCGAGGCTCGGTGCCGAGGTGACGCATCGCTATACGCACGCTCCATTTTTTAATTAACTGCATTGGAACGCGCCGTGCATTTAAACCTGCGGCTGCATCCCCTCACCGCCTCCTCTTGTCATCAGGGCAAGAGTGATGCAACTCGTGCAATTTTATGATCCGCTGAATGCAATTACTGGACCTGTCAGAGTTTTAGGCCGTTTTTTTTTTTTTTTTGTCTGTGATATATGGACTTGTGCACTCCCCCTCAGGATAATATATACATATATGTTTTGGCATGTTAGAGAGTATGCTGGTGCATGCACTGTGGGTGGTTATGAGTGTGGCAAGTATAAAAAATATATGGAAATATATTCAATGTTTGTATGAAGACGGGGGCACACACACACTGTGTCTGGCTCATTAGGGTTCAGACGTGTTTTTGTAATGTATTTGTTCCAACAAATAATATAATATAAATATAATAACAGACTGCGGACTGTGGACTGCACAGTAATCCCTCGCCACTTTGCGCTTCGAATTTTACGGCTTCACTCTATCACGATATTTCCAAAATATATGAATCAACTCATTCAATACCAAAGACGTATTTGTAATTTTTTTGCTCCCAAAGACGTATTTATGCATCTTTTACGTTCTTTTGCGCGAGAGGCAAAATCAGTTTTATAACCTGGGAACTTTTGTTTGTGTACATCCGTCATGGCTTGAAGTTGTAAAGATGCTCCAGCGGCAAAAACAAATTAAGGATCTGGGCTGGCTGGCATGTGATCCACATTTCCAGCCAACAGTGTATGAATGTAAGTATGAGTGGTTGTTTGTCTATACTGTATGTGCCCTGCGATTGGCTGGCGACCCGTCCAAGGTGTACCCCGCCTGTCGCCTGAAGTCAGCTGGGATAGGCCCCAGCATACCCCCGTGACCCTAATGAGGAGAAGAGGCATAGAAAATGGATGGATGGATGGATGGTTACAATTAGGCATAAGAACATTTATTGGTATTATTGTCAAAGGTCAGTTGGACAGTTTTCAAAATCTTTAGTGTAAATTTGGACTCGGTAAACATGATTTCATCAGGTACCTTCAACTTTGTCATTATTTTACAAAGGAAATACAAACTTCTGACTGAAAATGTTTCTAATTTAATTCAGATTTTCGTAGATACAGTACCTATAAAGGATTCAGTAGTAAAAAAATATTGTAAGGAAAATGTATACAATTTTAGGTTTTATTGATAATCAAACTTATTTATGTGTGAAAAAACAATGGGATAAAGATTTAAAAGTTGAGATACCAGAGAATTTTTGGTTGGAGGGATGGAAATCTCAAAATTGTGCTAGCAATTCAGATACTTGTTGGAAAAGTTTGGTTAGATTCTTTATTACACCTGTGCGGAAATCAAAAGTATTTTCTACTTCCTCATCCTGTTGGAGGGAGTGTGGATCTGCCCAGGCGGACCATGTTCATATGTTTTGGTCATGCCTGGTTATTGCTGACTTTTGGAAGGAGGTGAAAAAATGTAGATATTCATTGTTAGGTACTCCAGTAGAAATGTCTTTTTTTACTTTGTTTTTTGGTATACCTCCAGAGGGAATATGTCAAAGTGATGTATATCTATTTAGGATCATTCTTGTTGCTGCAAAAAAGCTATTACTAAATATTGGCTTAAAAAAGATACACCCTCTTTAGCTGTGTTGGTGGAAATTGTTAAACATATAAGAATAATGGAAGTTATGACTGGATGGAAGTTTAACCTTTGCCTACAACAACACGAGGGGTGAAAATATTGGAAAAAATGAGAGCGTTATATACAAACTGTGGACAATGACATGTGCCTGTGATCAGTGACCCTGTGACTCTGTGTATATACCTCAATTCCCCTCTTCCTTTAAAAAAAAAAAAATTCTCTTTCTTTTTTACTTAAGTTTGTGTAAAAAAAAAAAAAAGTTAAAAAAACAAAAAAAGAGAAGAGAAGAATCTAAATGATCTAAATGCACAAATGGAGGAAACCATGTAAAAAACCACCTTAGGTTAAAAAATCTTTATTATGATCTTTATTACCTTAATTATCGCCCATTCTCCTGATGACTCTGGCCAAAGTCACAAGTAAATGTGCAAGCAACAGCCAGTTTATGTCGACAACCGCTTATGTCGACATCAGTCTGCCGGTCTGCGGGGTGTCAACAACAGTTTCCTGACAATGCAATGACCGAAATCTTATTTCTCTTGTGATTTATTACAATACGTGTCATTATAATCGATGAACAAATATTTTGCGATTTCCATGTTAATTTCCCAATACGTTTTGTCCCTCGCTCGTGATTTAGTATGTTGTGTTTCCTTCTGATTAAGTCGACATTGTCTCCCTGTTACTTAATAATGCATGACAACTCCAGCCCCCTTCAGAAGGTCATTAATAAACAGCATTTCAAGGCTGCTCTTTATTTTATTTGCTGGCACACATCCCCTTGCTTCCACGGAGAGATGCTCTGTTAGCATTCCATGACAGCCCTCCATCAGAATTCCACGCGTATCTCATTAAAGTCAGCGAGTGTTGAGAGGTTTATTCCGAGACGGCGGACGAGAGCCGGAATAACGGCCGCTCTTAGCCTCACCATCCCCATACCTGTGAAACTTTAGCTAAGGTGTTGCTATGGAAACTGTTTGATCTGAGATAGTTTCAGTGTATTCTTTTTTTTTACCCCTTTAAATACACCCACACATGAGACTCTATCACTGGAGGGGAGCCATGGGGCCGAATGTGGGAATGAATCCAATACGGGTAGGCAGCCAGAAGCAAGGATGGTCGCAGGTGTGCTCGTGTTTCCTCTTTCACGCAATATGAAGTGTGAAGCGACTTGGGAGCATTGGAGGTAAATTATTGCCAGCCAGGATAAGAAACACATTGGTAATACACAATGGTTCAATAATGCAGTGGTGACCTGTAGGGAAGTGGTTCTCAATTATTTTCTGTCATGCCCCCAAGGGGGGACAGAAATGTTTTCGCGCCCCCCAATTTGAAATAGTATTGAGAAACTGATAATATCTATTTATTTATCTGTACTGTATAGACTGAACTTGAACCTGAAACCAGCGAAATGCAACAAAATGGAGAGCAGCGATGCATGCACGCGTATTTAAGAGTCAAATTGCATGCTGAGTACAACAAATTCATACATGTTGGCAGGTCTGCACTAATACTGAAAGTCCTCCCTGCCTCTCACGCTCCCCCCGACATTTCCCTGCACTCCCCCCAAGGGGGACCGCCCCATTATTTGAGAACCACTGCTATAGGGTATGTGCAGTATTAAGTCAATTTCAGTCACGTATTTGCTAATATCCCATTGATATCATGTTTCACGTCAGCGCACACGACATGAGATAGGCCTTCTGTGACCATGCAGTTCTAATTTTGGTACATCTTCATCCATACATGCCTATTTCATAACCTCCACGACATTGATGTGGTGTGCTTTGCATCATCTCCCTATCGTTTAAATACCGGTTGAGGATTTTCTTTAGACATGTTCTGTCTTTCCTGTTCACGAATTTGATCTTGTGAAGGTGAAGACACTCTATTTAATAATAGAGTAATAATAACAACACTTAACTGTCCATTTAGGAGGTACTAATTAATACAGTGGGCCATTGAAGAATATTCAGTTTTATTCAAAAAATCTTGCTTTTATAGTACGTTTAGGGCCATTACTCACCATAGTTCCACGACACTGCCTCCATCACACATTATCTGGTATGTTTTGGATCAGTGGTTTGCAACCGGTGTAGCTGCGGGACCACCATCAGCCCTCAGTGACACGCGGCGGCCCAAACTGCAACTAAAACGTCTTAAATATCTTAGATTAGACTTTCTAACGTGTTGCCAGCGTTATATCCCGCCCACTTCCTGTTCAGGAACAATACATTTTTTTCCACAAATTAACGTATGTTAATGTCACGTATGCATTTGTTGTTATACGCACCTTTTTATGGGCAGTCTTTATTTTATTTGCATTCCTTTTTGTTGTGTGAACTTTGACATCGCTGTGATGTCATTTCCTGTCATTCTGGCACGCTCCTCCTCAGTCGCCTTCTGGACTGCTGAGGAGAGGTGCTAATCGGACAAGACAATACAGAGGCGCTGCAGTACTCCATAAAGCTCTCACCGTGAAGGGACAGAGATGTGCGTGAGCTGGAAGGTATTGGTCGCTGCCGTCCTTCCAAAGACAGAAAAGGCCAGCATTTTTGTTGTTTTTTTATACAGCAGCACCCGCTAGAGATAGATTTGGCAAGAAGGCAAATACATGAAATAATGCTGAATGAATGAATGAACTTCAAGATGGAGGGTTCTTCTGTATATCCAAGCTCAACAGATAGCATTTTGGACACCCCCGATCAGTGCATTCATATCAGGCATTAAAATTAGCAGGTTTTCTTTTTATATTCTTTCTTTGTATCTTATTCTAACAGTGGATAAAAGGGACACAAGGTATTTGCGAGTCCCTTTACGGATCGTGACCACATTGTCTCCCTCTTGTTTACCCACACTATAACAATTCATCTTTCTCTGCCAAGCTTGTCAGAGAGCTGTTGACATTTTCAACTATAAAACAAATTGTCCTCTCAACAGAAAAATATCGCCTTTGTTCGTACATGAAGAACAAACATTGTATTGCAGGTTTTTTGGTGTACATATTTTCTTGCATCTAATTATGGTGGACAGACCATGCCGTTTTAGCTTCACACGACCGATCTGTGCGTTCAGTGCATGACTGCAACAACCGCAGGTTGTCATTCTGGTGTTTCTCACCAGTATAATGTCTTCGTTCCCAGCAATGTGTGAATGAACGTGCATGAGGGAGTGAAGGTATTGAGTGACAACTTAATAGAGTATCTGTAATGATAATCCTTTACAATGTATCACATTTTGTGGGTGGGTCTATTAGAATAAAGCTTTATGCGTGCGTTACAGTCTATTAGCAAATGGGAATGCTAGGAAGTCATGTGTAGTTGGTGCGTCTAGTTTGAGGATGGCCGAGGAAAGGCTCGCTCTTCCTCCCCTGGGGGAGAGTCCTCCTCTGTGTACTGAGAAATGTATAGGAGAAATAGAGACTACACTGCTGTTGTTCACATGAATCATCTCACACAGGAAACCTGAGACACTGTTCCTGACCACAGCACTCAACTGACGTCAGGCACATCCTCGGCTGCAGAAACTAGCTCTCTGTATGTGGAATGTCACATCTCTGGTGCATATTTGCACTCAGCTGGACGCATGGCCAGGCCCCTGGAACCAGTCCTCTCCAGAGGGGCTGGACTTTATTCCGTTGTCAGCTGTGGGAGACGACCGCCAGGGGTGGCATTCTCAGGGCACGTTTTACCCAGTGAACGAGAGGGTAGTCTCCTTCCACCTTTGGGTGTGGGGATGGGTCCTGACTGTTCAGAGTGCCCGTCCTCTCGGTAGGGTCCTTGAGGATGCATGGGAGTTTGCCGAACCAGTCTACATGTGTTTTGTGGACTTGGAGAAGGCATTTGACCGTGTTCTTCGAGGAATCCTGTGGCAAGTATGAGGTACCAGACCACCTAATTTGGGCGGTATGTCTGGTGTCAGAGCTTGGTCCGCATTTCCGGAAATCACACTAGTTTGGGTGTTGAGGCATGCGGTTTGGTGGCTGCAGCATTGGTGCCCCTCTTTTTTGCAGATGATGTGGTCCTGCTGGCTTCATCAGGCCATGATCTTTAGCTCTCTCTGGATTGGTTCGCAGCCAAGTGTGAAACGGATGGGATGAGAATCAGCACCCCCAAGTCCGAGTCCATGGTTCTCGCCCGGAAAAGGTTGGAGTCCCATCTCCGGGTCAAGGATGAGATCCTGCCCCAAGTGGAGGAGTTTAAGTACCTCAGAGTTCTGTTCACGATTGAGGGAAGGATGGAATGGAATATTGACAGGCAGATTGGTGCCACGCCGTCAGTAATGCGAACTCTGCATCGGTCCATGAAGACAAAGTTGAGCCGAAAGGCAAAGCTCTCAATTTTTTTGTCTCTGTTCCTGACCTCAAATATGGTCAAGAACTTTGGGTAGAGACCGAAAGGACAAGATTGAGAGTACAGGTGGCTGAAATGAGTTTTCGTCGTAGGGCGGCTGGGCTCTCCCACAGAGACAAGGTGAGAAGCACTGTCATCCGCATTGAAAGGAGCCAAATGAGGTAGCTCAGGCATCTGGTCAGGATGCCTGACTTGGGAGGTGTTCAGGGCACGTCCGACTGGTAAGAGAACTTGATGAAGACTCAGGACACATTGGAGAGTCATTTGTTTCTCAAATGGCCTGGGAATGCTGGAAAGATTGGCCGGGAAAAGCTGGACGAAGCAGCCAGGGAGAGGGAAGCCTGGGCTTCTCAGCTGAGGCTGCTGTCCTCGCGACCCGGCCTCGGATAAGTTGAAGAAAATTGATGGATGGATGGATGGATGGATGGATGGATGGATGGATGGATGGATGGATGGATGGATGGATGGAAGTCAATGTGCTGTACAAAAAAAACACTATAACTAAGTTGCTTAGTTGAATCATCACAAAATTTGGCACAGACCTTCAGGGGACTGCCTAGCACATGTGCAAAATTTGAGGAAATTTGGTTAAAAAACGTGGCCAACATCAAGCAAAACATCTTTGTGTCGAACTTAGCAACTATTTGTCTGTAAACCATTGACCATTTGTCTCAGGATTCTAAAACTAGTGTGTGGTTGTACAGTATTGATCATTATGCCTCTAAAAAAACGGAAGACTAGATATTGTTTTGTGATAGTCTGGGAGAGTTTGAATGAGACACACAAACACACACGTCCACAATGATGGGTCCTTATGTTGCTCACTGTAAGGGAACCACAGTCAAAGCCTCAAAGAGCCGACACAGGCGAGCTGCCACTGTGCTGACGCAGGACAATGTAATATGTTTTGATAGACGCTCAAGGCTGAAGACCAAAGAAAAGGCTTAAATGCACTGCAGCACAGCGAGTAGGTTTGGCACTACAAGCAAGATATTCACTCACCCATGGCTCAGCACGGCAATCATATATTGAAGGCTTTTGCACAGGAAGTAATCATACCAGGCAGATCATGTGTGACCATAAGACTGTTTTTATTGGCTTTATATTTCATTTTTACAGAATTTCTTCCATTTTAATTCACGTCAGGCCATTTTAATCACCTTCATTGAGCTCATCACTCAATCACGCACTGGTCGCACTGTATCCTCACTTGTCAAGAAGATAAGAAAAAGATAAGAATTTAATGAATTACAGTGCAGATCTGAAGATTCAGGAGATAAAATTAGCCATCAGTTGGAGTTACTGTTGCTTTACAGGGGAAAAAAGGGAGTTTGGAAATGAGTTTTGGCTGTAGGAAGGTGTGAAAATGTGTAGGATATCCATGTGCTGACATCTTGTACTGCAAGTAGACTGTGACTGTTTGCTACTTCCTACTGATTGTTCTGTCTACTGAGCATATATCAAACTAAAACATGAGCAATTATTATAGATTTTTGGCTTATATTGGGGTGGGACCAATATTATTATTATTATTATTATTATTATTATTATTATTACACAGTGGTATGCAGTCAGGGCCAGCAAAGACTACTCTGCTGGCCAAACCACTACCAGAAGCACTGACCTACATTTACAACGTAAATTCTAATGAAATTGTATTATATATTCACAACAGTTTATTATATTTGTTTAGTAGTGTATTTCGTGGTTCTACTAGTGTATGTGTATGTTAGATTTTTTTTGTCCAATCAGATTTCAGCTTCTATGTGTTAATCTGCCCAGGGCCTTCAGAATCAGTAGTGCTGCCCTATGTCACATACACGCTATTAGCAATGGGGCTGTTTTTTTTTTAGCCAAGCAGACTTCAGATTTGCCTTTCAGGGCCAGCTAGCCAGCCCACAATGACATTGGCACTTTTCCGTCCTCTGATTGGTTGATCAGAGCAAAACCATTCAACAAACCAAGTTACGCCCACAATTGTTGTCCGAGGAGGAGAAATTGACATCTTAGTTAGTTACTTAGCAATGATTAATGCTTGATTAATGACTGTCTTACTGCGTCCAACCTGACCATTGTTTTTCAGCAATGGCACGTTGCGAGAGGCCATGCTTATGCAGCTCAACAATCCAACCACACTGAAAGAGAGAAAGCTTTTTTGCCTTTGCCCTCAAGATATTATGACAGTGTGACAGAAAATGACATTGAATCCACATTTGTGCCAGGATTTTGCCTTTTAAAGGCTGTGGCCTTAAGCTTTTGATCAGCTGAACAGCCTATTTCATTTTAATGGTTGTTTCCAATTAATTGCTTACTCAAAAATGTTTTGGTCTCACTCACAGTTCTTCTTTTTGCATTTTGAAGCTCTACTTACCTCCTTAAAATCCAACAGTGCAAAAGGGAAATTCTTGCAATTTTTCAACTCGTCTTAAAATCTCAGGAGTGTACGTACAAAAGTTCTGAAGATCATTTATATTTACTATCATTGTCATCATCATTATCATATTGAAAATTGTTATTTTGGGTGGTCAGGTAGAGCATTTGTGTCCCTAATCAAGAGGATTATATTTTATATTATAATAAAAAAATTTTATATTGTATGATTATGTTATATATTAAATATATATATTCTAATATTTGTGCATTTTCAGAAAGTCATTTATACAAATAACTTAAATATGTGCCATTTTACTATTAAATTCAAAGAGAGAGACCTTAACGTTGGTCATTTCAATTCTGTCCATTGTCCGCAGCTATATAAATACAAAAGGAAATTAGTGTGTTTGAATTGTGGAGAAGGGCACTAAGAAGGGTTTGAACTTTCCGATCAATCTGTCACCTCTTAATTCAAAAGACTCTTTCTATAAGAATTCTGTCTCCAAAATGGCCTTATGTGACATGCTTTATTGGGGCAAAAAGGCTATTTTATTCCAACACTGCATTACATCGCAATGATAATATGTTCACCGTTCACAAAAACAACCACCATTAGTGGCTCATCAAATCACAGCAACGGCAAGCAGGGTAAAGTTGTAACCACTGGGGAATGCACTGAGGGATTAATGCATCTGCGAGAGTGGGGTTAATTTATTGGGCCCTCCAGGAGCCCAGTGCCCCTCATCATGATAACCAACCAGTGATGAAGGTGCACCTGGCCGGTCCTAAACTTAACTACGCTGCTCATCACGCACAGCCTCACAGGCCGTCAGTTTTATGGACCTTGAAATGAAGTTGGTTTATTAGGCCATCTCCTCTTTATGGGGGGATAATCAGTGAGCGCTCAAAGCAGCACAGACTTTAATTGCACAACACTGTTTTAAACTAGGAAGTGTTGAGGTTCAAAACAGGTGGAGGTATTTGAAAACGACACTTACGGCTGTTCTTACAGTTTGGCGCGTGCACATAAGGTGTCGTCATTCCAAAGTGATCACCAACTAGTGGCCTGGCGTGCATATTAGATCAATTTCAGCCAAATTAATTTGTAAATCTTATAAAAAGTTCCCTTTTTTATGGGTGTATTGCTGTGTAAATGTACCCTAAGTGTACTGCATTCACCTGAGTTGAGGCATATCTCATTTTTGCTATGCATACCAATGCTACATAGGTCCATATTTATATACTTGTTGTACAGGGTATTATTTCTATTTCTTGCATCAGCTTTAAAGGAAAAGTGCACTTTAAAAAAAAAAAATTTGCCGATTGAAGCGTGGAATTCTATGGAGGGATGATGGAGACGAAGGCAGTTCTTTTCCAATTCAGAAGTTTTATTTCTAACAAACAAAACTACTACAGATACAGTATCTGGGTCCCGTAGTTGTACCTGCTGCCCACAGAAGTACGCAGGCCTTAGCACAGGCAACAGCGAAGAACATCCATCTCTCCCTGGCCAAGCGTCTTATACATTGTGATTGTGCAGGAAACAGGAAGTCCGGCGATCGTGGACCAATCGGCTCGTGCAGGGGGTTGGCGATGTGGTGTACCGAGGCGACCACTACATCTCAATGCAGACACAAATTAACAATACAAAAGGAAGAAGAAGAAGCCAGAGACAATACATTCATACACCTTCATCAGCAATGCAAGTCAACTAAATAATGCAACTGCATGTGAACTAGGCACAATAAAAACAATCTACTTCTTCACCATCATCCACAATCATTGTGTGAAACATGACCACACGTCTTTCTCTTTTCTGCGTGTCCTAAAGAGAGAAAAAACGGCTAGCATGTGGGAGCTAAGAATGCACGTAAGGGGAAACACCTATTTCGACGATAAAACCCTAAAAAAAAAACCCTCCAAAAATGCCAACCATGTTCTGTTTAGAAGCACATTTAAAATAGTTGAAAAAAACCACAATATTTGACCTTTAATGGCCATGTATGCTCATGTATACAGTATAAGGTGCGAAAAATACTTTTAATTTTCCTCAGAGTTCTCCGAAGATATTGTTCAGGAGGGTATAACCGCAGGGGTTAACACAACAGTTCAATCTTGTATTATTTTATGATTTTTTTTTTTTAAATCTGTTATTATTGATTACTTTGTGTGAAAACAAAAACAAGCAGCCAACTTCTAAATCTTAATCAGGCAAACTGCCGCTGTTATTTTCTCCAACCCACCTAATTATTCTTCTCTACATAGGCCACCGCTTACAATTACGACAGTCTTTGTGATTTATGAGCAAACTGCGCTGTAGTCTATACGCTTTCAATTTGCGCTAATAGGTCTTGGGAATACTGCATTTCCAGGAAAATAAATGGTGTGCTGTTTCCATTCTGTGATAAATGGGTTCGCATTTACACGCATGGTGTATGTGTCACATTGTGGCGGGATTCAATTTGCTCAACGTTCTGAGTTTTTAGACCACATGAAGACACCTAATGGTATTGATTAGGTGGAGCCTTCTTCAGTGGAAATGTATTGGCGCAAGTGTGGCCCATTAAAAAAACACTACAAATCCAATTGAGTGCAGAACATGCCCCCCCCCCCCAACCCCCCCCCCCCCCCCCCCCCCCCTCAACCCCCCATGTGTAAGGAAAGGTTTAGAATAGGTTCATTTTGTTAGCATAGAGATGCTAACTGTTAGCATTACTGCATCATTGCATTAAGTTGGCTGAAAGGAACTAATAGATTTGAAAAATGCTAAAAAACAAAAGAGAGCATATCCACAAATAATACTATTAATGGTGATGATAATTATAAAAAAAATAAAATTGTTAAAATGTATTTTTTTCCCCATTTTTCCATTTTATTTTATGAATCGATTCCCAGAGGGGAAATTGTATTTTCACTCTAGTGTATTTTTCTCCTCATTATACTACAATTTATACTTACTTTCATTTTTTACTATGTTACTTTGTTGTGTCAAAATATATTTTTATTTATTATTATTATTTATTGTGGAAATATGACATGAGTGTTGTTAACTGTACAGGTGACAAAGCAGTTTGCCTTTGTCTGTCCCTTCTCTCTTAGAAGTCCGGACTAATATGCGCATCAGTATTTTGGGAATATGACGTGTGATTGATTAGCTATCAGCCATTCCAGACAGCAGTGTTGCAGTAGGGGGGATGTGCTTTGATAGCAGATGACAGCAAAGTAGATAATGAGGTGGCTGGAATGCACCTTATTTGTCACTACGCGCAACACCGCTAATCAATGCAAGTGTAGACAGACATTTATATTGAGTTGAAGCGTGTGCTTGCATGCTTATGTGGCCGTTTCTACCTGATGGAGGCAAGATTGGCTGGTCATGCCTGATTTAAGCAACATGGGAAAAACACCCTGATAGAAAATAACATTAAATGGGAACAACAAGGCAGTAAAACACTTCAAGCATTGCTTAGAATTCTTACTTATTACTTTGTGGATTACTTTAAGTCTTTCTGTTTATTTCTATCATGCAAGATGGTGTTTATCGTTAATAATACGTGGTGAAATGAGCGATCACATGAATGATATGGGCTTCTGCATGCATGTGCTCGTTCGTGTGTGACCAACCAAGCATACTGTGGGCTCTGACTTTGTGGATTATTTTGTTTTTCTGGCTATTTATATGATGCTAGGTGGTGGTTATCATTCGTAACTGGCGAGACGAGAGATCACAATAATGATATAACTTGTCTGTGTTGCACATTCTGATGCTCGTGCATGACCAAGAATACGGTGGGTTTTGTGGAATATTTTATGTTTTTCTATTTTGCAAGATAGTGGTTATTAGGAATAACTAGCGAGACAAGCAATCACTTTAATTAAAAGTTTTTCTGGTTAATAATAATACACAAGGTGGTGGTTATCATTCATAACTCGCGAGACGAGCGATTACATTAGTGATATAACTTGTGTAGGTTGTGCGACTGAACATGCATGTGCTCATGCATGACCAACCATAGTGTGGGCTTTGTGGATTATTTCAACTTTTTTTGGTTATTTCTATGATGCAAAGTAGTGGTTATCATTCATAAATGGTGAGCCGAGTGATCACATTAATGATGTAGCTTGTCTATGTCGTGCATGCATGTGCGTGGGCGTGACCAAGCATACTGTGGGCTTTGTGGATTATTTCAGGTTTTTCTGGTTATTTCTATTATGCAATGTGGTGATCATCATTCATAACTTGCCAGGCGAGCAATTACATTAATGATATAACTTGTTTATAACTTGTCACATGCACGTGCTCATGTGTGACCAAGCATACTATGGACTTTTTGGATTATTTCCAGTTTTTGTTGTTGTAATTGTGATTATTACTAATAACTGGTGAGACGATCACATTAATTATATTTATTATACATAATACATTGCACTGGTATGTGCTCGAGCAAGTGTATTGTGGACTTTGTGGATTATTTTGAGTTTTTCTGTTTTTTTCTGTTATGAAGGTGGTGGTTATCATTATTAACTGGCAAGACAAGCAATAGCATTAACGCTTTAACTCGCCTACGTTGCTCAGGCATGACAAGCATTCTATGGGCTTTGTGGATTATTTCAAGTTGTTCTGGTTATTTCTGTTATGCAAGTTATCATAAATAACTGGTAGGCCCACCTCTTCCAAGTGTGCTGGTGCCAGTGAAATGTACCGTGCTTGAGTACAGATTGAAGCACGACGACTTTATTGTTGCAAATGTTTATTGGCCAATGATTTCTCTATTGTAACGAAGTGGTCATTCAAACACAGAGTACTTGTCTGGGAGGCCCATTTCCACTAAGCAGTACAGTTCGGTTGGGTATTTTTTGTGTGTGTGAATGGTACCTATATAGATGGTCTGCACCGCTTTTTGGCACACTCCTATTGCTGTGCCTTACCGAAGTGGTGGATCTCAACACAGGTTAAATGGTCAACAAGGAATGCTCATCATGGTTCCAGGATGATCTCACGCCAAACTGAAAAGTACCGCATGGTGAAAACGAGACCCTCAGAGGAAGTCGACCGCTAGTAGATACCCAGATGGTCCCAGAAGTCACACACATGGCTTCTGGTCCCGACTTGTGCATGTGAACGCACCGTCAGGTTCATGACCAGCCATCCGCTGGTCTCAGAGTAGCGAGGCCACAATGGCAGACGCTGCTTCCTGCAGAAGGTCGTCTGATGAGCCCGTGAGGCCGGGTCGCCTGTGTGGGCGAAGGCGCCCCAGTAGCACAGCACCCGATTGGACAGCAGCTTCTCGGGCAGCGTCATGGTAAAGTTGGCAACCGCCGCAGAGTCGAAGATGAACGGCAACTCTGCGCCGTGGCAGACACGACTGTAGCAGAACGTCAGACCGGACCAGACGCGGGGGTCCGACACCACGTGGTCGAAGACGTACATCCATGCTTTGCTGCCTGCTTCTGTGCCCGCACGCGCCGACCTCCGCAACGGACACAGAAAGACAAAGTCTGTGACGATCTAAAGGGAGGAAAAGAGGACATAAAAAATGAACTCCACCTGCACCTGGTATCGCTCTGATACTATTTTCACTTGACTTGTTTTGCCATTAATTTGGTGATCAAGATTCTAAAAATTAATTAAACTTTTTTTTTGTATCAACAAACTTGTTTGTTAAAATAATAGAACTACAGTACTCGCTTTTATTACAATTGTTTGAGCAAATTTAAGTCAGTAGTGCAAAATAAGTTAACAAAATCAAAATCTACTATTGGCTCTCATTCACATTTTTTGGCTTTTTGCCCCCAAAGCCCTCCTGTGTCCAAAAACTTATAAACAATATATATAAATATAACAATATCAACAATGTTACAATAGAAAAAGAACACAACAAAAAAACAGATATTTGTAAAAATAAACTGAACTGGAAAATATCGATCTCATCAAGCTAGTATCTCTGCACTGGCACTACTCATGGTATCGATACTATCGATATTTGGATCCATCCCTTCGCCGCCTCCTGTACACCCATAGCTTCTCATGGCATAGCTCGCTCTGTGTTCTCTACAAAAAAAATGATGATAGCTGCACTTGTAAACCTGCTGTTCACCTTGTTTTTTTCTTCCTGGCTAAAAAATGGAAACACCAGCCTTCATCTATGTTTTACTGGAACCTGCACCCACACAGCTGTACAGCCGATGGATCCACACACCTACACATTATCTCACACACACATCCTGGTATTTTTCTCCAAAAGAGATGAAAGCTCGGCCTTCTTCTCTGGGACACACACTTTCATTTGCATCCAACAGCAGTTTTGGATGGATATAAAATGCTGCTGCTCTGAAATATGTACTCTATCCTTGCAGCCATTTTTTTTATTATGCTGATCCATTTGTTGGTTTTACAGACACCAAAAATGCTGAGCTCTCTACATCAACCTCCTCTGACATTTACGCTGACCTCCCCCCAAATCCTCTGGAGAAGTGGCATTCAGAGTAAGTGTGTGTGTGTGTCTGTGTGGCCACCGTCTCCCTGCTGCACACTGGACTGCGACTGAATACTAAATAAGAGCAGGAGCATCACCTCTTGACCCTCGGTGCTTCCCTGAGGCAGACACCTTGCCCTGAAAACTGACAGAGGCTTCCCTTCTACAATTTACTGCAAAATAAAGAAGAACCCCTAGAATGTAGTGGCTGCCATTGTCATTGTGGCAAAAGGGACATTTGCTACATTAAGATTGTGTCTTTTAGTTACTTTTGCTTCTTGCTTTAGGTCAGGGATGTCCAAACGCTTTTCACCGAGGGCCGCATGCAGAAATAATGTGCATATTTACAGGGTTTGTCACACGGTTGCCATGCTGCCGGGCTCCCTCACCATGGCAGTGAACTGCTCTGCTGGGAACAATGCGTTATGGGAAGAAGCTAAAATAGCTGGGTTTTTTTATTTTAAACTTGTATTGGTACTTGTCTTGCATATTTCCTAGCTACCTTTTGAGTGTTAAATTGCTGTGTGATGATTTTAGCGTTCTTTGTAAGACAACACCTTGAGTCAGATTGTTATATTGAGTAATGACCTCCTGGGATTTCTGATTGTTTTGAGTTTCCTAATAGTTCATGATTGGTTCCTGTCAAATAACGAGCGGTGCGCGCCATGACGTGGACATGTGCGGCTTATAGTCCGGTGCTGATTATCCAATTATCCTAATTAGAGTTGCATTGGTATGCTGGAGCCTATCCCAGCTGACTTAGGGTGAGAGGTGGGGTACACTCTGGACTGGTTGCCAGCCAATTGCTGCGGTGCTGCTTATATATGTACAAATCTCTTTTTCTGTCTATATTTAGTGAGTGCGGCTTAAATACCTGTGCGTCTCATACACCGTCTCATACACCAGCACTTACAGGTACTTTTTTTGTGGTAACGCAAATAGAAAATGGTTTTATGTCACTATCTGGAGGGGGAAAAAAGTGCTGCAGCTATGAATCCACCAGAGGGCGCTGTCTCACAAGGCAATTCGCACAATATTTTCCAGCAGGAAGATGCGTTGACAAGACGTGATGTTGCACGTTTTGTAAGTATTGTACACTGTCAGTTTGTCATTTGTACTTAATGTGTAAAACTGAACTTAAAATGTGCCCGGGAGAGATGCATAATGAGAGTATCAAAAACCAGGCAGTTTTAGTTTAAGATGTGTGTAATAGCTAACTTAGTATTAACATTCCAGTCAGTGTTCATGCATTTGCCAGCCATCTCTGTGTGTCTCTTCATCAATTATTCTGGGGGTTATGACCCGTCACCGTGGGTGTTTATGACAGACAAGTCACTTCCTGGTGTTTGCGGTCTGGCTGCATCTCAAACAGCCCAACTCTGGTGACTCCCCTGAAGGTGGGTCACATGCTTCACCACCATACTAATGACAAGGGGTGGGGAATTTAGCGTTTGAGCTAGAGATTTAGCTCCCTCTGTAGGCAGGAGAGATCTACTGAAGTGATGGTCATGTAGATAAAATGACAGCAGCCTCTGTGAGGAAGAGCTTGCAGGCAATAGCAGGCATTGATCCACACATGACCATCCATCTGTCTTATTGAGCTTATTGATACTCGGGCAGCATGTGCGCAGGGGACTGCACAGGGAGTGCACTTTGTTATTCAGGGTGTAGTTTGAAAAGGTATTCATTCAGGAGTTAGTTTTTTCCCAAATCAGCCGTTATACTGGAAAACATCCCTGTTAGCTTTTCAGATGAGAAGACAAAAAGAACGATAATTAGATGCAATTTGGCCTGAGTCTGAATGACTGTATCTGTTTCTATGAGCAGAGAAATTCAAATTTGCACACATTATTGTCTCTTCTGCTTAATTAAATGCACCCTGCAGCACAGCTTTAAAGTGACTTTGATCATCAGAGTTTTCCAGTGTGAAAAACCCTTTTCCCGCTCATTTTTACAGCCATATTTACAGTCATTGTGCTTCAAGTGCTGGCTTTATATGGAGTTTAAAATCCTAATGATGTAAACAATGCAGACAATTTAGGTGAAGGGGAAAACACTCAAGTATAAGTGTATTGTATAAGTGTGTGAGGCAGGAAGCAGCTTGAAAGAAATAAAGACATATTTTTTAAATCTGCTAAGCTAACTTTTAAAAACACAGGAACCCAATACTGGAGGCTGGCGGGTTGTGTGTTCTGTGTTGCTGTGGTGCAGTAATTGCTTAATATCAATAAACAAATGTACACATAACTAGAAGAACGTCAGCTGCTGTAAAAGCTAAGCGGGACCGACTTCAGGAAAATGTATCCAAACAATTCAAATCACTAGCCCAAGGATAGCGGTTCATATTGGTATTGTTTCGGGGGGGTTTTATGTCGGTGAGTGAGTGATGACGTGCTCCACACATCAACAATGCATATTATTCGGATTAACTTTGATCTTTGCTCTTTTTTTGCCCTATTTTTGCTGGGTTTTCTTTTCATTTTCCAAGTACTTAACTTTCTCCATAATCTTTGTAAACATTCTTCTCGTAATACTGTATTATGACTTTATTCTCATAATATTTTTACTTTATTCCCATAATATTAATTTTTTTTCCTTGTCCTAATTTTCCCCAAAAATTACAACTTTATTTTCTTTTGTTTTTTGTCAAAAAATACAATTTTCATTTAAAATCTGTGCTACTAAAATGACATTATTTTTCTTCATTATATATACAACATATATATAAGTTCTACATACGTACTGTATTTTCTCAGGTTGAGGCGTACCCCCAACCAAGACTAGTTTCACTCATTTGTGGTGCAAAACCATCGTTAAGATGCAGTGGAGTGAGACCTCTGTCTACCAACGACAACCCACTGCAACAACAAAAATACAAAACTCTAATTGCATACAGAAGTCATTGTTTTCAGGCTTTTGCGAGCCACAAAAAACAAAGTGGCGGACTGAATCTGGCCCCCAGGCCTTGAGTTTGACACCTGTGATTTAGACTTTGTAAATGTAGAGAATAACTTGATTTATTTGGAAAATGTCATTTACAACTGAATTTGTCCACAGTTTAAGAGGTTGAAAGCAAACTGAAGTGATTTTTAATTTTTATGGCAAAAAAGTAAAAAAAAAAAAAAAGAAACTGCTTCAAAATAGGCTTCACAAAATCAGTTTTTCTGGGAATCTGTGCCAGACTTTAAAACCCTGATCTAGAGGGTTCACAAGTGTCTGACTTTTTCTATTCTGTATTTGTTTGTCTTCAGCTGAGTGCAAGTCTGACAAATAAAGGCAGTAAACCCTACTAAAGTCCACTTCCATAAACAGTTCTCAATGGGGGAAAAACAATCCAAATGCAATCAGCGAGTCTCTCTTAGCATAAAAACAAATAAGAAAACTTGTTTATGTCTGAACCTCACAATTGGGCAATAAAAACAGAACTCTGGCATGCCTCCTTTATACTCAGTCTTTGTAATTCCCTGACTTGACATTTGGCTTCCAGATTATCATATAGCTCCACTCTGCACAAAGGCCTACAGCACATTACAAATAATTGCAATGTGAAACGCGAGCAATGAGGCTTGAACTTAAATTGAAGAGCCATTATACAGCTTTGCAGACATCCTCGTGGTTGTTAAGATTCAACACTGGCAATGGCCGCTATAAAAGATGCGGGGGGTCACTTTGATACATTTTCTACACTAAAGTTGCTAAAACCAAGTCTTTAATCTCAGGTCTTGAGTCAGGTCTCAAGTAAAGCCATGCAAGTCCAAGTCAAGTCAATATGAAGTCACTGGCTTGAAATGTTCGCGTCCTTTCAAGCGCTGTATAATGTTTAGCAAATAAAATGCCCTTTTAACAATGTAACACTGTATTCAATTTGACAAGTACAATGAATGCATTTTGAATTGTTGTATGTTTGTTTTTTTTGTTTTTTTAACTAAGGCTAGTGTGACAATTATAGCCACACGAAAACAGTGCTGACATAGCATTCAAGATTGGTCAGTGCGTAGGAATGTAATCCACACCCTCTTTGTTTGTTCTTAAACCTGACTGGACGTTAAAAGATGCATTCAGTGAGGCAGATTCTGTGGGGAAATGCGTTTTCTTGCTAGAAATGACATAATAACAATCACATTGGTTGAATACTTTGAATGGGGACACATTTTGCTCAACACACTCACTGAAAATCGGCACTGAAATAGTATTTTCAAGTCATCAGAATAAAGTCCCCAGTCACTGATGTCAAAGTTGCAAGTCTTTGTTGATATTGTCAATTCGAATCAAAGTCATAAAAATTGTGGCTCGAGTTTAACTCGCGTGAGTCGAGTCGACGCCTCTGGTTGTTCGTAACATATCTAAGAATACAAGCGGTCCTCGGGTTACGTACGAGTTCTGTTCCTAGACTGTGATGTAAGCTGATTTTTGGTGTAAGTCGACTCTTAACTGTACACAGAACGCATAAAGGACAAAAATATTATAATAAATCACTAAAGACAAGAATTAAATGAAACTGTACAGTCATACAAACTAAAAGCCAAAACACTAGCAACCTTTACATGTCAATAATGAGACCACTAAACTGCTGTTTAATACCGTCTCGCTCTCCGACCATCTGTGAATACGACATATTTCCTGACTGTGCGTGTGGCTGCGTGCAGAGAGCACAGTTGTGTTTGCTGATGTTGTTTTGGTGTGGTCCTGGCCAACAGTATCCTGTTTTTTTCGGTAAAGAGATCGGTCAACCACCTTACAAGGTCCGGGCAGATGTTTCAATATGATCTTCATCCTTAAGGATGGTCGCGCGAGTCAAGCAATTGAGTCAATATTGAGCACATAGTTTATATGTAGCATGTAGGGGTGTTCCACACTCTAGAACACCCCTCTTCTGGAGTGTAACTGCAGTTTGAACTGTGCTCTGTTAACCCCCAGTTCTTCTTACCTGAGCCAGCATGTCTCTACGATCGGCATCTCTATAAAGAGGCATGTACTTGTGCAGGATCCGCAGTGCATGTTGTTTGAAGATGGCTGTAACGTACATGATGGACTTCACTGCAGACACAGGCTTGTTAAAGACGCCGTACACAAAGATCACGCCTTCTTCCGAGGTTGTGCCTGCAGGACAAAAATCCAACCCTGTAACTTATTGTTGTCTCTTCCTACTAACATGGTTTTGTTCACTGGATTGGATGATACTGTATGTGTGTGTGTGTGTGTGTGTGTGTGTGTGTGTGTGTGTGTGTGTGTGTGTGTGTGTTGTACCCAGCAGCACTTGTTTCTCTTTCTGCCAGTGGCCCGTCTGGAAGGCAGAGACCGCCTGTTCCTTGATTAAGTCGCCATCAATGAACGGACCCCATGTCTCAAACACCTCCAGGAACCTGAACGGGTTCACAAGCCTGGAACCTGAAATCATCACAGAATCGTCAATTAGCTTGACAATGTAATCTCACAGGGTTTGATGGAAGATTTTTTTTTATGGTCGTAGAGGAAGAGAGAAGATTTTCTTGTTGGTTGGATGTTTTTTGGCCATTTTCTAACAGTTCCTCTGAGGTTTTGTTTGTTTTTAGAATTGCTCATGTGCCATAGGTTCCTAAAAAAAACAGAAATCAAGATTAAAAATGCTTATAAAATGCTTCCAAAACAGATATGTTCCTTATCTTATAATGTATATCATCAGTATACAGTGTAGTAATATGTACTCGAATCTGACCTATATTAGCTAAAATAAGAAAAAAACAATACAATTTGATTTGCCAAAACGACATTTCGGTAGGATTTCGGTGATAAGGAACGTAGTTCCGGTTAGTTGGTGGGGCCACTTAAGTAAAGAGTTTGGCTTCCCCGAAAATATGTGTTCAAAATCATTTGCATCACAAAAATACTTCCTCGAAAAAATGAGACCTCACAATCGCCCGGCGTTACTTTCTCTCCCGTCGTATCACTGTGCGCTATATGTTCCACGGTGGTTACATGCACGGATGAAGACGTTACGACAGCACCGTGTAAACGCTGTGATCGATTGATACCAAGTGAGCAGTGAGCGATTGCGAGGTCTGATTTTTTCGAGGAGGCATTTTTGTGATGTAAATGTTCTACTCTTGTGAACGCATATTGTTTTGAGAAGCCAAACTCTTTACTGTTTAAGATCAGTTTATTCTATCATAAACTTGCCAGTGTATTTCCCATATTTTATGTAACAGTGGTGCTAAGTTTACTAAGTGTGGGCTGTTGTTTACGTCGTCCTACTTGTTTTTATCTGTGCTTCCAAGATGGCCTGTGGTGTGAGGGATAGCAAGCAGACGAGGTCGCTGATGGAACAGTTGGTCTTCTTTGCAAAGTCCTTTCCAAGCGTCAGGGCGTCGTGTCTAAGAGATTTGGAGGAGAATTGGAAGATCGTGCTTTGGGTATTTTTTATTATATTTTCATAGCGGTTTTTATTCCTACGTTATTTTATCTTCTTTTTTACTCTGCGTGCTTTGCTGCTATTGCTATTACTGTCCTGTACACTGCATACAGTGGTGCTGCTGCTGGATCCTTCATTTCTGTGAGGGTACATGCCCAACAGATCAATATAATTCTATCTAATCTAATCTTGTTACAATCTGGGCTCACCCACCTAGTCTTGAGAGGGATGGAGAAGGGCAAACTCTGCAGAACAGCCTGTTTGAACAGAGGTTTGCTGCTTTGGATCATCAGGTGAAGACTCACTGACTGAGCGCCAGCGCTCTCTCCAAATATCGTCACCTGACAAAAAACATACTCTTCTTACACTTCAAACTTGCTGCCATCATATCATTGTGTGTACTTGCCTTGCTGGAGTCTCCTCCAAACATGGGGATGTTCCGTTGGACCCAAAGGAGGGCCGCCTGCTGGTCCAGAATCCCATAATTCCCAACAGCTGATGTGGCAGGGTCTTTGCCAGACACAAGGAACCCGAAAGCGCCTTAAATCATAAGTCAACAACACAGTAATTGACTTCAGCGTGACATTTACCAAATTACTTTTCACATATCACTGCTCATGTGTTCTGTCTGGGTGGGGAAGTGCAGTAATTACAATCAGCCATTTCTAATAATGACACTCACACATGCACTTTACGTCTTTCACTGATGATTCAAAAATGTACTTCTCACCCAGTCTGTACTCCAGGTTTACAACAATAGTGCGCGTGAAGTTACTCATGAAGCGGCCGTCATACAGCGGCTTAGAGGCCGAACCAGCAATGAAATCCCCTCCGTGGATCCACACCATCACAGGAAGTGGACTATGAAGAGGGGAGCTGAAGTTCACATCCAAGGGGACAAAGATGTTGAGGTATAGACAGTCCTCGCTGACCTGAATGAGGACAATATGAAGATTAAACTACCTTTTAAATCACAAATATGGTTTTCAGGCCAGAGTAAGTAAGAACGACTCACTACTGCCCCCTGAGTCACAAAGTGGAACAGCATGCTACCATACATGTACAGTATCGTTTGTCATGATTAATTGATTCCAGAAACGACCGCAATGTGTGAATTTCTACAATGTAAGATTCAATATTAATAAACTGAATATTTTTGTAGTTAGAGCATAGAAACCTGTTTATAACTTTCTAATTACTGGTATAACATTATGAGAGCCCGCCCAATAGTCACTTTTACACTCCTGTTATTCTTTGTTTACATCACATTACGGTATCACTGCAGGGACATAAGAGGCGGCCGCCGCTAGCATAGCAAGCTACCAAGCTAATTAGTTAGCTTCTCCAATTTACTTATTCTAAACTTAAGGAAGCGTTTCAAACAGAGTGGGGAAAAAGGACGAAAAAGGACGAAGAAGCCAAAAACTTACTACATCCACACAGAATGAGAGGAGAACCTTTTTTCACGCAATCTCAGCCATGGCAGGTCCGCCTCAGCCATGGCATGTCGGCTCGGACCTGCTGGCTCAGTAGCCAGTCTCCATGCAGTGTGAAAGGTAATGTCATGTCTCATTACATTACTGATGCCGAGTGACCAGAATACTACATATAACTTGTCTTTCAATATTTTTTCACGAATAATAGGCCATATTCAACCACCAAACAGCAATCATTTATTAATTATTTTTGTTAAAACCGCCATAGTAAGGGAGCGATAGTCAAACTGTGATATAGCGAGTAGTAACGTATGGACAAATGTGCTCTTGCTCAATTTTTACGAACATGTGCTTGTCAGTCTCCAAAAGGCGTGTACCTGGTTTTGTGGTGATTCGGTTAAACACATTAAAGTTATGGTTTTGTAGAATACATTGAGCTTTGTGAGAAATTTTAAATCAGTCCAATTTGTGGGGTTTAATGGCGCCGCACATTGTGGTGTAATTGTTAGACAAATAACAGAGTAGTACTAATAACAGAGTAATAATAGAGTAGAATGTTTTGGTTAATTTCGTGGTTTAAAATTGTGGCCTAAACTGATGAAAATAAGTTGCAAGTTGTCTTATTTCTTACATTTTGAGGACATTCCTCAGCAATTGGTCCTCTGCAGCCCTGCATGCATGGCGCCCTGGGGAAGGTGGCATCATAAACCCCCTTCCAAGGACTCACAGGTCTGGGGGACTTCCAGCGGTAAGCCCCGACAGGGGGGTCTGCATATGGGATCCCGTAGAATATATAGGCCTTATCTGCTGTAATACCCTTGATTTGACCATTTTTGGTCACGACCACAGGCCCAGGAGTCCCGCTGATGTCCTTCTTGACTGGTTTGTCCTCCGGCCTCTCCAAAGCTTCAGAAGAGTTTATCTCAAATTCTGGGTTGATGATTAATGGCTCATCTCGTACCACGAGTCCAGGGTACATTCCTCTCAGAAAGCTGACAAGGTCAATCTCATCATCAGTTTTTGTCGCCAGCACCAAAGGAAACAACATCAGCAAACACGTCCAGCTCCCCATTTTGCAATTGAACAGCTCTTTTTCCTCCACACTCAACTCAGATCATGATTTGAATTGAGTGATGTTCCAGCAAAAACCTCCACCAGCCGGCAGCCTCTAACACTCTGCAGGGCTTGTGACTCCAATTTGAGCAGTTGCTTGGCAAATTTATCAGACAAAAGTAGCTCTGTCTGACTCCACTAGACCCCGAGCACCGAAATACAGACATGCTATGCAGGACTGTAATGGAGCACGCATCGTCTTTACTTTTCTCTATTTAATCAGGCTGCATGCAAGGGAAACTACAGTTAGTGGCGGTAAATTCGCCCATTCTGAGTCACTGAAGTGATCCGATTCAGCTGAATTGAGTGTTGAGTGTTGTGCGTAAAATATGTGAGCCACATAATAAACACCAATGTTTTTAACCACTTATTTATTCAATAGTTAAATTATTACAACAAAAGTCTGTTACGCTTATGTCGACAACCTGTCTTAAGTCAACCAAATGATCAAGTCTTATTATTAAAAAGTGCCCCCTTAAGCCGACATCGACCCAAATGGCTAATTTCTCCACGTGTTGAAACATTGTTGACATCATTAACGCCAAGCAGCGTGACAGCAACTTCACTACTCTCTAGCTACAGTACACAGCATTAAATCAGAGTGGGACAGAGTGACCTCCTGTTCAATGCAAAGTAAGTTTGAAGATTTGGAAACGGCCATCTCTCGGTACATTTCATACACCAGACTTTATTTTACCAGCCATTTTCATCTAGTTTGACCAATTTACTTGGCAAAAGACGAAATGCTCTAGGCCGCAGATTAAGATCTACACAAATGTCAGTCATCAATGCCAAGGGTGGTGGTGTGATTCTCGCTCTGTTTTTGTTGTGTTCTTATTGCTATATTGTTGATATAGTTCTATTTACAGTATATTTTGGGAGTCAGGAGGGCCTAAGGGGCAAAGAGCCAAAAGATTTTAATAGAAGCTAATAGTATTTTGCACTATTGGCTTCATTTTGCTCAAAGAACTGTATTTAATAAAAGGGAAAAGGGGCAATACTTTATTTTGTTGATGTTGTTACATTGTCATATAGTTTTGTATTTACATTGTTAAATTGTTCACAAATAAATTAGTTGATAAAGCATTTGACCCACTATGATTAATCATGACTTAATATTCAAGATTCAAGATTCAAGATTCAAGAGTTTTATTGTCATATGCACGGTAAAACAGGCAGTTATACTATGCAATGAAATTCTTATTGTGTTCATTCTCCCAAGAAAAGAAAGAAAACACAAGAAAGAATAAGAACATAAGAAACATAAACATATATACCAATAAATTAAGCAACAACAACAGAAGAGACATTAATACAAATAAATAAATAAAAAAGTGTTATGAGTGTGTGCGCGTGTTGCGTGCGGCGTTTGTGAGTGCTTCGTTGAGAAGCCTGATGGCCTGTGGGTAAAAGCTGTTTTCCAGCCTTGTGGTCCTGGACTTCAAACTCCTGTAGCGTCTGCCTGACGGTAGGAGTGTGAATAATGAGTGTTGTGGATGTGTGCTGTCCTTGATGAGGTTGTGTGTTCTTCGTAGGACTCTTGCAGTGAGGGGAGGGCTGCCCCAACAATGTTCTGTGAGGTCTTGATCACCCGCTGGAGTGCCTTCCTATCACGTGTTGTACAGTTACCGTACCAAACAGTGGTACAACTCAGGAGCAAAGTTACAAAATCTTTCAAGGAACTTGAAAAATGTCTAGTAAAAAATCGGTAATACTGCGCCTGTATTTACTTGGTATCAAATTGAACCCAAAATTTGCAGTATCGCCCAAACCCACTACACAAGTTGAAATCAGAGAATGTACATTTGCGTGCACACTGACACCTAGTGGTCAAAACAGGAAGCACTTGTGAAACCCATATAGAGACTGCCCAGTGTCCACTACACAGATTTCTGAGGAAATGTCACGATGACACAATCAGGTATGCCAGCAAAATGTTAATAAATCTGAACATATTTACATAAAGTACAATGATCCAAGCGCTGGTCAATAGTTTTAACTTCCGGGTTTACATGTGACGTAATCACACACCTGTCATTTATTAATGGTGTGACTGTTCTCGCCAGGCCTTCCAAAAAAATAAATAAATACCCGATTTGTTTTGCTGAAATTACGAAGAAAATGTGAGAAATTCGCAATTCAATTATTAATAGTAATTTTTTTAATTAATATTAACTTGATGTCGTTATCAACAGGAATTCCGTAGACATTTTTCCAGTCATCCTTGTCACACTACTGCTTCATATATTATACGGTGAGTATGGCGCTGCTTTTAAATATACATAATTATGTTTTGATCAGTCACGTTTAGAAATTCTGTTTATTAGGAAGTGCTGGTGGCGTTTGCTTTTCTATATGCTGGATGGACATGAACGATTTTCTGAAAAGGTACAAACGTATTTTTTTTCCATTGTTTTCCTGAATGTTTCTTCTTTCTGCTCCCTGACGCCATTTTGTTTGTTTTCAATGTTTGTAGCAAATGAACGTAATGCTGTTTGTATTTTACGCCACGTATGCGTTCATCTACTAGCAATTCTGTTCATGTTTCTAAATTAAAGCTTTGAATAACAAAAGAAAGGAACAAAAGATAAATAAAATAACTCACTGTAAATGCAGTAATACTAATAGTTTTCTGATGCTGAATCCAATTTTGTCCATTCCCAGCTATGATGGCAGTATCTGGCTCAATGACACAGAATTAAAAGACATTGGGACTTTGGGCAAGGTGACTTCACTGGCTCTACCTCCTCCAGGTGTAGAAAACAAGCTGACCCTTGACTATGGAGACACAATTCTCACATGGTCCTTAACTATTTCCCCAGGTAAGCATTTCGTCTTTAATGTAACGACTTGACTGAATGATTCTTGTATTTATGATGTGCTGATCTCTAATTGTAAGATACCATGCAAACCAAAGTCAGTGGTCGACATAAACCCCAGGAACATCCATCATTTACCACACAGGTGATGGAATACCTGCAATTGCTCAATGTTAGAAACTGTTTTCAGAATTCTTTTTTCTGTTTTTAGGTTATGCTGGATTTGTTGGATCCCAATGAAGTGTTTCCGTGTGAAAATGGAACAATCTTCTTCTATCAGGATGAAAACTTCTTCCTGGCTTTTGGTAAAAATGCATGACTGTGTGTGTATTTGTTTTGTTATCTGATCATACTGGAAAGTGGTTTTCATGACTTCTTTTTGTCTGTGTCTCAGTTCACATAAGTGAACACGCTATTCTTTGGTGCGAATTGACTTAACTGAGTGATTCAATATTTAAGATGTATTTCATGTCGCCCTCTTGTGGCTGTAACCCAGTGGCAATGCTCTTGTTACTGTTGGCAAAAGCCAAAATGTGATCCATCTTGGGAATGGAAGAAATTCTTTTTTAAGCCTGTTCATTGACTTTTTGTCTCGCTCCATCTTTAACCCTTAAGACAGGCGTGTCCAAAGTCTGACCCGGCCTGCAGCACTGCAGTGACAAACTACTGTATGTGCTTTGTCAGCTATTATGCAAAGTTGAGTTAAATAAATTTAGCCATATAACTCATTTTGACCTACATTGCATTGGTTTTGGCATGTAATTAAGTAAACAAAAGGTGAAGATTGTCAAATAAAGTGGGCCCCCACATATTTTTTTGTGTCTGTGGCCCTAGGACGCCTTTTGTACTATGGCCATATGGGCAATTACCCAGGGCGGCATTCTCTTAGGGGGAGCTGAGGTCACTGGTTGATAAAAATGTATATTTACTAGCAAATATTTTGGATGTTCTCGATATCAGCCAAGCAAAATGTGATTATTTGGCAATAAGACTACCTAAATAAAAGCACAGACTTGTCTTTGTTTGATAATAAGTGCTTCTCTTTAGTGTATCCTTGCTGACTTGCATGGTATCGCACCAAGATCACCTCAAATAGAGCCGCGGATGCTTTTGCGGCTCATAAGTGCTTCTCTTTGGGGTTGTTTCGACTGTGGATTGTGTCAAAACTCTTGGTCCTACTGTTCAATGCTCTGATATTTTCACAAATACAACCCAAACAAAAGCGATTGCTTGAATTTCGCTTTCTGTTGGGGTTGTTTACTTGAGCCCTTCAACAAAAGGAAGACCCTCAGTCCACGTCTGTTTCATTGACTCAACCTGAGCATTGACTTGAAGATTAGGAACAATACGTGCTACTTGTTGGGGCAGTCCTGCATACGTATTCCATTCTTCATAATATACAGTATGTAGAATGTCATGTTGTTTAACTGACCTTTTGGATCACTTCAAAGGGACTAAATTGATAGTTACTAGCAAATATTCTGGATTTTCTCGATACCAGCCGAGCAAAGTGTGATTTTTTTTTTTGGCAATAAGACTACCTAAAGAAAAGCACAGACTTGTCTTCTTTTGATAGTAGGTGCTTCTTGCTAGGGTAGCCTTGTCTTTTGAAAAATGAGGGTGGAATCACACCGAGATCACCTCAGAGGCTATCAAACGTCCACCACGTGACCAAACCAGAGTATGGGGGGCTCACTTAACTGCTTTGCCTCAGCCCTCAGGTTAATTATATGGTTAAAAAAAGTAAATTACAACAGTAATTGCTCAAAAATAAAACATATTTCATTGTTAATACTATATTATATTCATTATATCGCAGACCAAAAGTCTCACACGTGTTATTTCACTACTAAAATGTGAAATTAAAAAAAGAGAGAATTGTGACTCAATATGAGTTGGTTTAGCCTCGACTGCTAGTTGAGTAACGGTGGGAGATGACAATTAAGTGCCCTTATTTTTGTCAACAAAATATGAAAAAGAGAAAGTCAAAGCCATCAGGTGCACAATTTTTAGAAAGAAGAAGAGGAGAAACAGGGGCCAAAGATGAATCTATAACTTAATATAGTTACAAAAAATAGTTTTTGTAAAGAAAAACTAGTGGTGTAAAAAAAAAATAAAAATTGGGGGTGGGGGAGGCCACAGAGTTGGTCCACCCAGGGCGTCATTCAAGCCATTTCCATCTCTGTTCCTTAAATTTGTCTGAAATTTGTCTGAAATTCCCATGGGAAAATGCCCTTTTTTTTCACTCCACACATTTACTTTAACACATTTCAATTTAGACAACTGGCTTTCAATTTTAAATTTTTATGTTTGTCCACCAGATGCTGCTGCTTTTTTCCAGCCAAATCATGCAGCAAAATGTGTCACTTTTACGGTTTTCTGCATGGGTGCCTTGTGCCTGAAATAATAGGTGTGTGTCGTTATTGATGTTTGTTGTGCTTAAAATTAATTTAAAAAAACAGTGGAGTTGTGTAAACATACTGGCCTTTTTAAAAGGTTAAAATGTGTATTTAAGAAGACTGACTGTGTGAGTGAATTTTAAGGACATCTTCAAGCTTCATGCAAATTTTCAGGACTGTATATTTCAGTGTCCTTAACATTGCTGAGTATCTTCAGTATGTCTATTTGTTTATCATTTATTTAGTCATTGTTTTCATCCCAGGTCACTCTGTGAGCTATCCCATCAAACTGCAGTCCAGGTCTTCCTCCACATTGCTGTTCTCATGGAAAGAGGGCCAACCAATACCAGTCTCTACCAGCAAAAACACTGTGACACTGTACCGTTTTGACCAGGACTTCAGTGACATTCAGAGCATACTGATGAGCAGCTCCAGCCATTATCATTTTACTAATATGTACTCCTGCACCCTCTATATAGTATGTGTGGACATTACAGATGCCCACCTTGTCACCTGCCTCTCAACCTTAACTGGTATGGCCTGGATAGATCAGTGGATCATATTGAGAATGGGAGTTAAGTGTATTTTGTTCTTTTTCATCAGATCCAGTTGTTCCCGTCGACTTTGAGGTTAGCTCGTGGAACAGCAGTAGCATATCTTTGACTTGGGGCTACCCTGAGAGATCTAGGTTCTCCTTTTTCCTCCTGACGTCCTTCCATCTCAACGGGACGGACCACGTCGTGGAAGAGGTGCACACGACGGAGAATTTTACATTGACCTTGTCTGACCTGCAGCCCTGCAGCAGAGTCAGGTTTGGCCTGCAGACTGTTTGCCGAGCAGGGAGTGGGTCGCGCTACAGTGGAATGATCCTGAACGATGGAAATACTGGTAAGCTCTCCGGGTTGTATAGTTCTTACAAACTAGGGGTGTGACAAAATCTCAATATGTCGAACTATCGCGATATTTAACCCTACAATGGATTATCGATATGCTCTCCTATATGCTATCGATTTTGAATTATACAGCTGCTATAAACTCGGGTTGTCAAAAATAGAGCATTAACAGTGATAACTCATTTATTACATTAATTCCGTTAACATTTTAGCCTAATTAACACATGCGCATCATCATCACGTCACGCGGCACCTCTGTTATGACGGCAGACGGAAGCATTCTGGAACTTCATAAGCAACCGCTTGGGCACTTCTTTCAAAAGTGGAGCAAACAAGTGAGGGACATGATAGATTTTTCTCAAATTTGGTGCCCATAGGCAGGCTGTAGGGGCACGCATTACTGTTTCAAAAATTCAATTTCACATTAACAGTGGACCTATTTTAAAATGAAGACATATTTTACTTAACCTGCTTCCCTTTGCAATGCAGCTCACTCCAGGATTGAGGCCTTGCGTCTGATATCGTTCGGTCCCGACAACTACACGCTGGGCTGGGAGGTGAGGAACGCCTCGTCCATCCCCATGGTCAAGATCTACCACGAGGGCACGCTGCTGAGCACCACCCATGTCACCAACTACACTGTCAAGGGGCTGCTGCCATGCCGCCTTTACCATGCAAGAGTGGAAGCACTGTGTGGAGATGGGATGACGCTCCCAGTACACACCGGTAACTATTGATGATTAGCGTTTAAATTACTGTTACACCAACTGGATAAATACTACTTTGAACAGTTGGGCTTTACTCCATCAGAAAGTGAACATGGAGGTATAAAATCTGGAAATGATGTCATCAAAATACTGTATGACTGTTTATTATTGCGGTTGCAATTTGCACCGTACTGCATTTTACAGTACTGAGAAGTGCACCGCCAACTCGACATACTGTCACTTTATTACCTCACTAGCAGTGTTAAAAAAAAAATACCCTGACTATATTATGCAGGTAATGTTTGGTGAGAGTACACAATATACTGATATGCTAAGTGCCAGAATATTTTCATTTTTATAAAACTGTCATTTTTGCCTCCTGTCTGTTGGATTCTGCACATGAATCCAGCACCCCGCGGTGTGATTGAGCTCAGGTACCGCACAAACGACTCCATGGCCTTGTGGATTCCTGGCACACACAGCTCGGCCTTGGCATTTTCATTTGACCTGTCCCTGGAGAATGGCACCACACTGCAAACGGGCAATATGACCGAGACGGAGCTACATCTCCCGGGGCTGGAAGATGGGAAGACATACACCCTTGAAGTGTGGGAGCAGTGTGACGGGCAGTGGGAGTCAGAGCGTACTCTGTTGTGTTTCAAAGTCGACAGTTCGACCTATGGCTTCCTTGTGAGGGGTGCTGGACTTCATGGACATGAAGACAAAGGTCACATCTTGTCTTATGTGTATTTCAAAGCATAGTTTCAATGGGTAATCTTTTGTATATTTCTCTTAATTCTGATGAGATTTGTTTGCTGCTGTAGAAGTTCATGCAGTCAGAGTCGTCATGCCGGGTTCCCTGCCTGAGGATGTGGAGGACGAGATGTCTGAGGCGACAGCTGCAATGGTGGAGAGTGCCCAAAATATGGTAAGGAACAACATGTTAAGGTATTTTTCATTCTGCAGGTTTAACATTACTCTATTTTATTCTCTGCACTAAAAATGTAAATCTAGGCAAGATTCATAGGCTTTATGTAAGTGAGCACAGATTTTTAAGGATAATGTACGCATCATTGTACATCTAATATATCACTACAGCTAAACCTTGGTTTTCGTACACCTCAGTTTCACCATTCAGTTTCTGCAAACATTTTTACCAAATTTTAACATTAACCTTCCCAGGGACTGGAGATGGAAATTGGTCATTGGCTACAATCCTTTACATATAAAATGTTCACAAATATGTATTGTCCCTTTCAAAATAAATGTAATGTAAAATCTATATCTACATTTTTACCTCTGTTTTCATGCACTTCTGTCCGTTTGCCCTGTACCATTATGGTTCCGTGAAATACAGTGTCCAAACAAAGCACCCTATGTGTTGCAGACTCACTGTCCATAGTTTTTTTCTTGAGTGTGACTGCTAAATAACTTGTCATGGGGCCAAAGAAAGCTGCGAGTGCCAGCAATTAGATAAATAAGGTGAGAAACACGAATGAATTTGATCTCACCACGATGGACGAAGAAGTCCACATCAACAATAACTTCCATCCATTTGTCATTTATAATTATTTCACACTGTTTTCTGCATGTAAAACTGTAATTATTCTGTATAAAATGTATTTTTTGTTTATTTTGGGGTGTTTGTAATGGATTAATTGGATTTAGATAATTTCCTATGGGGAAAAATCTTTGTTCATTTCAGGTTTCGTCGGACCTTTTATAACAAATAATCGAAGCACCTTTATATATTTATGAATAGAAGCATCAGAATCGGCAACCATGTCAGCTGTGGTAGCTTTTTCAGGCTTCTGATTGGCCTAAATGTGCACGATAGTGGGTGAATGTGTGTGTTTTGTGTTGTTGGTTTTTTTTTTATCCGCCAGTGTGGATACAGTTTTTTTTTTAACACCAGAATGATGAAAATGTGTGTTTTTGAAAATATCCGTATTTGTGTGAACATGGTCTCATTGCCATTCATGTTTTCATTTTGTGTATCATACAGTTGGAGGAGTTGTTGAGTAATTTCCATCCAGCAGTCCGTGTTGAGCTGGCTTCAGTAGAACCTGCAGCTGAGCCAAGCAAAACTGAGGTTCTTTTGATGCTTTTTGATGCGGCCCAACAAGAAGACTACATGCCCCTGCCAGTTCAACATCACATGGATTACATTGAATCCCTACACAGCACTAACGTCTCAATTAGAGATGGGGTCCTTTATTGGGATGGTAGGAGAGGATGGGAATCATCTAGAATTATTTAAAATCTTTGCATGATTTGTGGACGTGTGTGTGTGGTTTGTGTGTTTGTTGAAACAGGTCCAGATCTTTGTGCGTTATACGCCCAATCGTGTCCACAGAACGCGCAGTGCATCAACACTCTGGGTTCATACCATTGTGCGTGCAATACAGGCTACTATGATGTGAGCGCTGTGCTTCAGCCACCCGCACCCTCACAGCGTATCTGCAACGGTACAGGAAATTGTTTTTCACTGCTTTTAAAGGGGTAGTTCGGATTTTTTGACATGAAGTTGTATGATATCCCCATCAGCAGTGTAGTCCATCAACAATAACTTTGCCCCCCACTTGGTCCCGTAAGTAAAGAGTTTGGCTTCTCAAAACAATATGCGTGCGAAAGAGTAACACATTTGGATGACAAAATGCCTCCTCGAAAAAAATCAGACATCACAAATAGCTCGGCTTTACTTTCTCTGATGTTGTATTAAGTCGCGCTATCACCAGTCCATTGTTGTATATGTGATGAAGATGCATCTGCCGCGAGCGTCGCAGCCATGTTTTTACGTATGTGTCCCACAGCGGATGAAGATGCGAGTGTCGCAGCCACCAAAATCCTAAATCCCACCAGAACTGGGCTCACGGGACCAAGTGGAGGGTAAGTCACTAATGATGAACTACACTGCTGATGGGGATGTCATACGTCATGTCAAAAAATCGGAACTATTCCTTTAACCCTTGTGACATAATTAAATTATCTACCCTGTGGATACCTCCGCTTTTATTGTAAATCACTAAAACAATTTCAGTCATGCTCAAACATTCAATGATTTTTAAGGATCCTTTCAGTGGTAGTTTGATTTATATATATATATATATATATATATATATATATATATATATATATATATATATTTTCATTACTAAAATTTTAGGTCTCCATTATATGGAAAAAATACAATAATTTTATGCATGGGGCCATCATAAAAAAACAGTTGAATCTGGTGGAATACAATAAAAATGTTCAATACCATTACTTTTCTTCACAATGATATGCTGACATGACAGAATGCATGTTTTTGTAATGTAATGGCAGATTAAATAATATGGGAGCATCTAGCACTAGATAACAAATACTAATGGAATGAAATCAATTTGTTGCTAATAATCAGGGGTAAACTTACCGTTAGGCAAACACAGGCAATTGCCTTGGGCCCCAAGATGTCACATCTCGCTCAGGAAATAGGGGAATTTTCTTATATTCACACTTGTTAGTAGATGATAAACATTAATGGTTAAAATACTTTTAAAATACATCAATAAATAATAAAAAATGGTAAATGAAAAGAATAAAATAAATGACCCAATGACTGGGTTTTCCTTGGGTCCCCAAATGACTAAGTATGCCCCTGCTAATAACTGACATAGGACTCTTATCATGACCTTATTATATGGGAAAACAATTTTGTTTTTACTTATAATTATCACACTGGCATTTAAAGGGATAAAATCCTGGAAATTATCAAATGTGTGCTAGTTTTGAACAAGTCTGAAGTTAAGTGATTTATGAAAAATAGATAAATATTTATTTATGGTGCTTTCATAGCAATTTTTTCTATGTGTACGGTTTGGAGCTCAGAGGGTGCAAAATCCATCAGCCGAGTATATTTAAAACCTTTTTTTTTCGAACGTCTTGCTGAAAAGTTAGAAATTCATGCTATATATATATATATATATATATATATATATATATATATATATATATATATATATATATATATATATATAGAGTATATAAGATTGAGGAAAAATGTGGAAATTTGTTTGTGACATGCAGTTATGTGCTATTTTATTCATTACAACAGACTTATGATATCTAAACTATCTAATCAGTGGAATATGTTTTTATTTTAAATTTGACCTTTGAAAGAAATGGAAGCATTTCTGTCTTGTGCAATCATTCCTGTCTGCTGCTGACATATAAAAGTCACTTGTGTTCTTTATTTCTGATGCCCCAACTTCTACAACAGAGAAAGGCCTTTTCAGTCAGTGCCTAGATACAGTGATGACCGGTGGAGTCGCAAAACCCTACCTGACCTCTTACATTGGAGGGGAGGTGGACGTGAAGCTGAACGATGGGAGATGCGCAGTGGAGGAAAGCGGGTTGATGTACCACTTCCACACCCCCAGAATTGCCTCTGAATGTGGGACACAAAGGCGCGTGAGTGACTAGACTTGTTTTCCACCTGTCTGGTCTATTTTTATTTTATTATGGAGACATAATATTTTTGTAATAATTCATGAATGTATTTACCCAGCTGAACAAAACCCACATTGAGTTTAAAAACACACTCACTGTGACGTTGACCAAAGATGAAGCCATCAGCCGGAGAGATCTGAAAGTTGTGTGGAAGTGCGTCTACCCCCTACATTATGTTCGCAACGCCCATGTTGCCGTTGATTTGAAGTGGTGAGTTGACGTTAAATTATTTGGTCGCGCTGCACGGTTTGCATTATTTACCAGAGAACAAATTAGAAACAAATAGCAGACTTTTGTGGTGCTCCCTATGGGTTGTGCCTAAAAAGCTACCATAAAAGACATGCTAGTATACATCCTAGTAGAAGACAAAGGCATACCAGAGGGTGTACTATAATTTTCAATAGGCTGTACAGCTATCATCAGTGCTTCCTGTATACAGTAGATTTTAGCCACTCTTCCTTTTTATATGCATATACATTTTCCTTATTGTGTTGTAGGCTCTCTGTCTACTCTCTGGTGGAGTTCAACGCTTCTCTGCAGCTTGGCTTGACCATGAAGCTGTTCAGAGACATGTCCTATAGCAGCAGCTTTAATGACTTTGTAGGTATGGAGCCGGAGGACACGCTGTTCTTCGAGGTTGCCCTTGATACCAACAACTCTTTTGCCTCAAATGTCCTGGTGCATGTGGAGTCCTGCTGGGCTACGGAGAGTTCCGAACCACAGAGTGACCTTAAAGGCATTTTTCTTCAGGATGGGTGAGGGAATTACATTTTTAGACCAAGAAAGGAATCACCCAATGGGTATGCAATGACTTGGATTTTTTTTCTTTCACTTTAGTTGTTCCATTGACGAGACGTTCCGATGGCTTTCTCCTAATGGCGAAGATCAGAAAAGCAGATTCAGCCTGCAGATGTTCCATATGCCTCAAGAACTGCCGCTCTATTTCCATTGCTTGGCCAGCGTATGTGGACATAAAGAAAACTGTACAAAGGTAACGCTCGTGAAACCTAGTTATTCACATAATCAGGATGCTGGTAAAGATAATGCTGTATTATTCCTTCAAACATGTAGAACTGCACCAGCCATCAACGCACAAAGAGAGCAACCAATCAGATAATGGACACAAAGTGGAAACAAGCTGCTGTGGTGTCCGCTGGACCTTTGGTGGTCAGCAGGGGGATGTCAGGTGTCCGACTGTCTTCTTGTGAGTTAGCTTTCCTGTTGGATGTTGACATTCCTGTCTTGCAAGCCAATGTGACATAACAATAACACATCTATTTAATTCACCCTTATAGGCACTGCGTGTGTAGTCCACAGTACAAAAACAAATAATTCTATTTAACACCAGGCCCCAAAATATTGGCATTATTTGCTCCACAAGATGGCAGTAGCTACATCTGAAATATTATGAGTGGTCAGCATCCAGCAGCTTTATCTACCTCTGTATGCACTTGAAAATGTTGATTGTGCTACTCAGCTGGTGTGAAACTCATTTGTTACATTTACCATACTGTTGCTTACAATGAACTCATCAGCGCTATTAATACTGACTGAGCAGTTTACTCATTACGGGTTTTACAACATTGGTTCTGTTGCTGCTGTGTTGTGCAATATACAATACTTGTTAATAACTGACCATGTGTTTTCCTTTTCACTTTCTCATGAGCACCAAACCATTTTATGTAAGTTAAAAAATTAAGTTTACTTTAACAGCCTATTTCCAATTATCACCTGCTTCTGCGCCGTCCTGTTTGTGGTTTAGGTAAATAAACCCCCCAGCTATTATTTACATTGACTGTATATTAAATAGTATGTTCTGATATGAAACAAAAGTAAACTTATCATATTTGAATGTTTATTTCCTTGTATGCTTGACATTTCCCCATGTTTTTGCAGGGACGCAGCATGTGACAATGATCTTCATTGTGGTGGGATTAGTAAGCATTTTGGGACTAACGCTACTGTCAGTAAGTGCAACAAAAGCCATCACGACCATTTATGACCGACTACGGCGGAAATAAAGTGTTGGATAACTTTTCTCTTCTGTTGTGTTTCATACAGTTCCACTTTACGGTCATTGATTCCTTGTCGGACTTTCCACGCAAGTTCAGTGGCCAATTAAATAAACAACTCTTAATTTATATTATTAATAAGACCTGATAATAATGTAATGGTTTTTTAAGGTTTATGTAATCGTTCCCATTTTCAAACCTGCATCATTTGTCATGTTGTCTGATGGTGGCGCACTAGCAGCAGTGTTCCGCGTCACCGAACATCGGTAAAACGCTGAAGAAAAAAGTCGTTGCGTCACTTCCGCTTCTACGTAAAAATGGCGTCCGGCAGCACGGCGGACAACGTGAGGGACGCAAAAACTTTGGAAAAATCCAGAAACAACAAAAAACCAGGTAATTTACAGTTGTGTTATGCCATATATTCTTACGAAAGTGGCACCGGGGTTCACTCGGTGATATTTGAATCATTGCGAACCGCCTGGCTTATTGACATTCATGAATTAGCATGGTTGTTATTTTAAACAACACATTTACTGGTCTTTCGTAGAGATGGTACCTTTTGGTACCAATGTAATTGAATATGCATAGGTTTGTTCTGCTCATCATCCACCACAATTGGGTCAGAGTTTCGTTGTGTTTCAAACCTCCTAGCTCATAATGCTACAACTCAAACCTTTGCATTAAGGGTCATTGTCCGCCAAAACATCTACAATGATGTTTTTTTCGCATAGTGGATGAAGCTGAACTTCTGACAGTCCCTGATGGATGGAGAGAGCAGCCCTTCACTAAAGACGATAATCCCCGTGGTTTGTTGGAGGAGAGTAGTTTCGCCACACTATTCCCTAAATACAGAGAAGCCTACCTGAAAGATTGCTGGCCGCTGGTGGAGAAGGCTTTAGGAGAGGTGGTGAGTACACTGAGGTACCACAAAAAGTCGATTTGATTAAATGAGTCCCGAAGCTCAAAGGGTTCATCTTATTTTAGCATATCAAAGCCTCCCTGGACCTGATTGAGGGAAGCATGAGCGTCTGCACCACCAAGAAAACCTTTGACCCTTATGCCATCATTAGAGCAAGGGATCTCATTAAGCTGCTTGCCAGGAGTGTTCCATTTGAGCAGGTTGATGCCGTGCACATAGCTGACATGCAAGGTTTATATTGTCTATATTCGTTTCATGCATGTCTTTCTTTTTTTCTTGCGGCTCTCAGGCTGTACGGATATTACAGGATGACGTGGCGTGTGACATCATCAAAATAGGGACCTTGGTGAGGAACAGGGAAAGATTTGTGAAGCGAAGACAGCGTCTTATCGGCCCCAAAGGTTCCACCCTTAAAGTGAGTCCCAACATTTTTCACTATTAGAAATGATTTTGATTCCTGAATTCTGGGTCAAATTAAGTGCTTTATTTTTTGCCGTGTCCAGGCTTTGGAGTTGTTGACCAACTGTTATGTGATGGTGCAGGGCAACACAATCTCGGCCTTGGGGCCCTATAACGGCCTGAAGGAGGTGAGCACTTTGCATCTTGTGCCTGGATAACCATAGACTCAGGAGTATTCTGTGAAGCGAGTTTATTGGGTTAGCGAGCTGTGCTGAGTGGAAAGCCGGACTTGCATGTTCAGTGAAGGTAGCTTTCTTTTAAAGCAGCCGTATCACCATGGTAACTTAGGCTAAACTCATAACTTGGTCGGTACCAGGTTATGTCCAGGCTATCAGCCCAAAGTAAACTATGAAAGTGGCACTGTTTCACTATTTAACTAATTCAGAGATGGGGGAAAAAAATTAAAAAAAGAGCATTCCCTGATGATATTATCCATCTATAAGCGAGATAGATTTTTAGACGAGGAATTCTGCTAGTTATGCTCACATTAGCAACAGAAATAAAATGCAATATGAAACATTAATAATTAGGCCAACATTAGACCAACTCATGGCACTCCTTGCGTGAATACCGTTAACACTGCCATCTAGTGGTCACGACATACAAGACATACTTCAAAGATTTAAATAAGTTATATAATTTGATTATATTTTATTTGTATATTAAGTTATTACATATTTATATATTGTAAATTATAGTTAGTATAATAAATCAGTGTTAACGTGCCCATTACATGCTCAGCATTGTTCTGTCAGCGGTCCTTCCTTTCTGTACTGGCGGCGACAGTGTTGCTTTTAGCTGTCATAGTCTTTTGGGAACTCATAACACACCATAATTACATGCTCATTTTTTGTAAAATACACTGGCTGGGATCGCTTCACTTTTCAGCAGAAGAATAATATGACGTCAAACGCCCCCTTTCATGTGAACACGAACTTAGCACAAAACCAAAAACCGGACTCGACTAACAGAATATGCTTGTTTTACCAGAAAATTACCAACATGCTAGTGTCCACAACTCACATTTTGTATTTCGGAATGCATTTCTTTATAGTGTTCTCACATTAACTGAAAACCTGAATGAAAATTGGGCTTGCAGGCACCTCATGTGGTCGTGGGGGGGGCAACCTGCGGGCACCACGTTGGTCACTCCTGCTTTAGTGTTTTTGCAGTAGGCACTTAAACAGGATGATTTTGTAAGAAAGATCCTTCATTAGATTTGGTCATATGCAGGATTATTCTGTAGTTAAGCCTACTAGTGTGTTGTCACGAGATCTCCATAAAGTCGGCTTTGATTTTTGGTCTCCTGGTCCATGGCTTTGTGAAAACCATTTAGTTGAATATCTCTGATATAAGCTGAAATGTTCTTGTTAGGTGCGCAAGGTTGTCATGGACACAATGAAGAACATCCACCCCATCTATAATATCAAGGTAAGCCTCACAAAGAGACACTTCAGACACTTCACTTCAGCTTCACATGCCCAATGAAGAGGTTTTCCATCCTTGTTCTGGATCTTCTGACAGACACATCTCTCTGGGTTTGACTGCCAATACAGGGTCAACCTGGAGCTGAGGGCATGAAAAGTAAAAAGTGCCAAGCGATTATAATAAATCACTATCACAACTATTACAGTAAGGTTATCAAACTGTCTTCGCCAGACACTGATGATCAAACGAGAACTGTCCAAAGACGCCGAGCTCCGCACGCAGAACTGGGAGCGCTTCCTGCCCAAGTTCCGCCACAAGAATCTGGCCAAACGCAAGGAGCCCAAAAAGAAGAGCGTGAAGAAAGAGTACACACCATTCCCACCGCCACAGCCGGATAGCAATGTCAGTTTGTTTGACAGTAAAGTTAAATAGGAATACAAGTGTAACAGTCTCCATAGCTATAGCATCCTTTACCGTGTTTTCACTATTGAACGTGTGGTCCTTTTTTAAAAGGTTGACAAGGAGCTGGCCACGGGAGAATTCTTCCTGCGGGAAAGCGTGAAAAGGAGGAAGAAAATGGAAGAAATAAAGGTAGGCAGCATACACTTGAGTAAAACTCTTGTGCTAATCGTCAAGTTCACTCCTTCAGTCGGGTTGTCTGAAACTTTTCCACTCCAAAATAAAACGATGCTAGGGCCGTGTTGATATTTTACATTTTGTAAACCAATCCATGTATATATCCTAGTAACTTGTATATATTTAAAGAAAACTAGGTGACAAAGAAAGTTGTGTAATATCGAATAATATATCTTATTTATTTTTACAATATGCCAAGGGCCCAAAAAAGGCTGCAGGCCCCAAAAAAAGGTTGCCGGCCAAAAATGGCTGCCGAGCCGCACTTTGGACACAGCTGATCTAGTGGTAGTCATGACACCATAATGTGTAAAACATTTTTAAAAAGCAATAATGTTGCATTAGGGACATATATTTGAAATAATTGTATAAATACAAACTTATTAAATAATTGTTGAAATTTAATTTACATTTTCCAATTACCTGTGAGTACAAGCCACACAGCCCCGAGCTAAACCATGATGCTCAAGTGTAAAAAGGTGGTACTTAGTGCTAAAAAGTATTAACTTTCACCTAATACAATGTGACAAACATGGGCTTTTTTTTTAGGTCAAGCAGGCCGAGGCACTGAGCAAGAAGCAGGAGGAGAGAAACAAAGCTTTTATTCCTCCGAAAGAGAAGCCTTTATTGAAGAAGGCTGCAAAAGGTAGAATTACAAACTGCCATGTACTGTATCAGAGAAAAACATTATACAGAATATGTGTCTAAAACAGTGCACTGTTGTTTCAGCTCCTGTGGAAAGCAAGCTTGACATCGCTGCCCTGAAGGACAAAGTGAAAAAAGCTAAAACCAAAAAACTGGGAGCTCCACCAGTGAATCCAGCACCTCCCACTAGTATGACCACAGACAAAAAGAACAAAAAAACAAAAAGCAAAAGCTGAGCACCGCTCGAAGAACTCTATTGTGTCGCATTTGATATTGTGTTTGATGGACTCTGGAAGCACAAAAAGATATTCCACGGGTGGAGTGATTACCAGGAGACCAGTTGTTTCACCCATATTTTCTATGGTCAGTATTTATACAGTCAATATACTGAGGGGGCAGCTGACTGGAATTAAATCACCATGTCGTGTTTGATTCATTTTGTCCTTTTTACCCTGATCTGCATCGGTGTACAGGTTTGTTCACAGCTCTGCTTTCTGAAGCGGCGCTTTTTCCAGGATGAGGCTGACAAACTCATGTTTCTCCAAGCACCCTCGACACTCTTCTCCCCATGAGGCTAAAATATTCCTCAGCTGCAACACCCTCATTTTTTTCAGCTCTTCACTGCTCAGCTGTCTCGGCTCAGGCCCTGTAAAAAAATTAAATAAAAAAATGAATTGTTACCAGGCTTTAACCTGGAATAAATGTTTAAGATGGGGTGCCCATACCTTTCCAGCCATTTTGATACTTTTTGTACATTAAAGACGCTAAAACCAGTCTGTAGGTCAATATATGCTAAGATATTGAATCTGAACTCAGGCTCATAAATGAGCTGCGGGCTGAAAATGGTCCCCAGCCTGCACTCTGGACACCACTGGCTTAAGAGTTTCTTAAAATATCCTCATTTGTCCCAAATGACAATGTGCTGTCCGCTTCCCAAAACCTGCTGTCAATATGTATTCTATTTTCCCACTTAAAAAAATTCAATCTTTTAAAACTACTTAATCCTGAAATATACTTATCAAATATATTTCATGGTAGGTTTTTTTTTTTTTTTACCCTTTAGACGCCAGTATTTTTACATGACTGCTGTTTTTTAGTGACACCACTACAATTACAAGGCAGCCTTGCAAAACCCAATAAAGTTCATCTATTTTGCTGCATGGGAAAGTAGTGCCACCTGGTATGAAAATTGAAGGATTGCATTCGTTTATGTGGAAAAATTGCACTTTTTTTGTTGTTGCATGGAACAAATTTCAGTTTAGATTACTATTTTAATATGTTTTTGAAATGAATATCCAATTTCACCAGTTTCCATTGAAAAAAATATATCTCGCAAATGAAAACAGCTCTGAATAGCACAAGGATTTTAACACATCTACCGTATTTGAGCTGACAGATCTGCGTGTCCCTGCTGCTGAGGCGCTGGCATATCTTGTCGACAGGGACGTGGGAGGACAGAGGCTGGGACACGGTGGCCGTGACTCGCGTGGCTGCATCACTGCTCGCTCCTAGGTAATAACACTGGGACAGCACATGAACATACACTCCATTATCCCCTTTTGTGCAGAAAAAAGTCGTACAGAGCCACGTGTTGCTCATGGCTATAACAAAGCATTGAAAGGTTCGTTCATTTCTAACTTCACACTAATTTTACCAAAAGCTGCATTTTGATTGCCACTTGCTGCACTACATTGGCCATATTCTTGGCTTTAATCATGTGAATTCTCATATTGGCTTCCCAAACACAAGCAGAGTACAAAAACTGGTACTAAAGAGTAAATAAAAGTATTACTGTACTGCCTAGGTTCCCAAAGTGGGGTACGCGTACCCCTATTGGTACACCAATTGTCATGGGGTACGTGAATAAAATGAAAAACAATTAGCGTTAAACACTTACAATTACGAGTGTGCCTGAACGCCTCACAACGCAAGGAGAACTGAGCAGAAAGGAGACGGCAGTTCATTGCTCTGTGTGCACCATATGAACAAATGAGGAAGTTTGATGATTATTTTGTGCATTAAAAGTGTTTAATATTAAATAAATATGCCGACTTAAACCATGGCCACTGTGAGTGGACAAAAAAAAGTGAAGCTCATATTCAATCCATTCAAATGGAAGGAGGCCAACATCAAACTGGAATAAAATATATGTAGGATGATTACTTATCCATTTATCAGTGCTCATGTGAAACTCTATCAAAATATGACCAAAATACACATTTTTGACCTGGAATTACTATACAATTAATTAACCAATTAATTATGTTCAATATTTCAAGTTCAGTTAAAAAGGTTTATGTTTTTTAAGTGTGCGGGAGTAGGGCGTACATGGCTTCAGGTCAACTGTCTCAAGGGGCACGTGACTGTAAAAGGTTTGGGAACCACTGCTGTACTGTATATTAATACACAAGAAGTGGCTAAAATATTAGATACACCTGCAGGATATTTTTGTGTATGATGTCAAACCAAACAGCATTTTTTTTATCGAAAAAAATATTTTTTACTTGTATTCATTTAATTAAGAAAATACAAATACAGTACACATTATATTTCTAAAAAATGAAATATATTTTTTGTTAATTTAAAAATCTGTATTTTATTCCATTATTTAGAGCAGTCAGCATGTACATTTTGTCATTATTGTTACTATTTGTCATCGCTACATGTCATTTCAGCCATAGTGTTCTCACCAGCCTTGCTTCCTTCCCCTGGGCAACAGAACAGGCCTGGAACAGCTCTTCCTCCACCAGAGCAGGAGTGAGCTCCTTGTGGCTAGACGCCACACTTCCATATAGTCTGTGGAGAAACCCCACGCACACTGCAAGCCAGTTTTGTAGTTAGTGTCTTAAAATGTGCTTTTATCAGTTAAGAAACCAGAAAACATGGCATTGTCTGGCCACTGTACTGTATGTACATACAGTCAGCAGCTGCAAGGCATATAAAGCTGTTGATCAATTGCAATATTGATCTAGCCAGCTGGCTCTCACCGTCACAGTTTCCTGCTGCAGAATAAGACACCCCATTTAACAGCAGCAGAGTGCTGAGAAGTAGCAGCGACATAGTGGTGCTTGTTATTAATAGCTCCATGTCCCAAGCAAGTGTACCTCGCTGAGCCGAAGCACACACTAGCCAACGTCACTGTACTCACAACACTACAATTGTACATTTAAAGTGATTTTATTATTAAAATTATATTTTCCTCATCTTATATCCACTCACTGTATTTTACTATAGCTGAAACAAAACCTGATCATAATTATGACATAAACACCGTACAATGCAATACATCACAGCGGCTAGCCAATCAAAGCAAAGCCCGCGTACGCAGCAATGTGGCCCCCTTGTGGGGGTCATCAGTATAGCAATGATTAAATATTTCTGATTTTCTTTCCTTAATATTTCGAAAGTAAAGGACAGAACACATTTTGTCATTTTCATTCATTCCTGTAAAATGATAATGTTATTTTATGTGCCCTCAAAACGCAAGCAAGAACAGTAACAGTATATTTTATCTATTTACGACGGATGCAATGTTGTCTTTTTTAGCCCAAAATACCTTGGTACCGGGGTATATCAATAACAATCAATAGCTGTCGTCACTGTAACAATGCTGTACATCTGCTTAACGCAACAGACGTCAGCTAAAAGCTCAGCAAAACCAATTTACGGAAACCTCAAGCACTTAAATAGCCAAATGTCAAAAACATGCGAACACTCTGACAGCAAACTTTGCCTAGCTTAGCTTGAAGCTGTCGTTAGCGACTTAGTATTACAATTCTATGGCTAAAATTCACTGTAAACATGAAGACAGAACGGCACAAACATTAACCTTTATGAATCGTACCTTTGCTGTTTTGTCTTTAGAACTTAATCTCATATGGACTATAAATACCGATTTTTATGTTAGTCCATTGTTAGCTGTTACACTGAACTCATTTCCTCCAGAAACTATGATACGTTCCTTATGATAGGACCCCAAAAAGTGGCAGTGTAACTTCCTGTTTTCGGGTGAATTTCGAAAGAGCCAAATTATTTAATGTGGAGACAGAATATCGTTTGTATTGGCTGTAAACTTTCGAATGACATGTCACTCATTCAGTGAATTCCGTCAAATCTCCTTATGTTCATACCCTGAACACATTGTAGACCTTTAGATGAAAAACGTCAGTTACTTGGATTTTTTAAAAGATATGTTAATTATTACAATTGTCCTCTGACTCTTCTGTTTTATTTTACTTACAAGACAGTTCATGCTTTTGTTCTGAAAGTCTTCCCCCGGAAGCTATTGTATGCCCGGACACCGGTTACGGTGCTTTCAGCATGGCTGCCATTGGCGTTCACTTTGGTTACACATGCGCTTGTGTGGCTATATTGAAGGTATGCTTCACCCAGTAATGTTTATATCATCTGTCATTATATTACCTGCCAAAGTCAGCAGTAAAGGCTGTTATTACGTCGCCATAATTCCACGAAAACGTATTTTTTTGGGACCAAGGCTAACAACCTGTAAGTTAGCTTTCCTTGAGTTGCTGTAAGACAGTTTCAGCTACTGGGACCGATGTTGTTTTGTAGTTGATATTTCCTAACATTTGCGGGGGTATTTTTGTATTTAATTTGTGTAGTTTGTTGTAAAAAGGTTATAACATGTATATGTGTGTCCAGGATGGCCGAGCTGACGTCATTGCCAATGATGCAGGAGATAGAGTGACTCCAGCTGTTGTCGCCTATAGAGACAACGAGCAGGTACGGTTCAAGAATGTTATTAATTACGTGATTCTTTTGCTCTACAACACCAATTTATGTAATGTATTGTCTTCTCAGTGACACATATAATGTATTTGATATAGATGTGTAAGACATATGTTTACCCTCTACAGCTTGTGGGTATCGCAGCGAAGCAAGGACGGGTCCGCAATGCTGCCAACACAGTTGTCAAAGTCAAGCAAGTGCTGGGCAGAAGGTGACACAACATCATGTTCTACATGTTGTTTTTGTTAGCGTCATATCCCCGAAGATGGGGTGTCCAAAGTGCAGTTGTTAGCCTGCAGCACATTCTAAAAATGTGATTTAACAAGAAAGAAAACAATGAATAAAGACGTAATTTTGGGGAAAATAGGTTGGGGGGAAAAGTTATAAAGTTATGAGAATAAAGTCAAAATATTATGGGAATAAAGTCATAATTACAGGAAGAAAATTCTGAGAAGGAATTAGAAATAGTTGGAGAAAAAAAAGCAGAAATTGAAAAAACAGCTGTAATTTTAAAAGAATAAAGTCAAAATTCTAAGAAAAAAAAGTAAGTTTTACGAGAATAAACTCATAAGGGGGGAAAAATATTGTCATTTTTTTAGCATAGAGTTGATATATTAAACAAAAAAAATTTGTTTATTTTTTTTAGAAAATTTGGCTGGGGAAGTTACAATATGGCAATAAAATTATAAATATTATGGGAATAAAATCAAAAATATGGGAATAAAGTCATAATATTACGAGAAGAACATTTACTAAGATTATGAAGAAAGTTGAAATATTTACAGAATACAAATGTAAAAAAAAAAAAAAAAGGAAATGTGGGGGAAAAAGGAGCAAAGTTCATACTGGTAATATGCTTTTTCACATATATCACAATGCTGAGATGCAGTTTAAAAATATATATATATATATATATATATATATATAAAACTCTGTGGCCTGGGATAGGCTCCAGCATACCCCTCACGACCCTGGTGAGGATAAGCGGCATAAAAGATGGATGGATGTGGCCCATTGCATCCTTTTTATTTTTCAGTATGTGGCCCTCGGTAGTTTGGATACCCCTGCCCTAAGAGGTCCTTTACAATTCACTCACCCATATGACACTCATGACAAAAAATGTCAGCTTTCCAAAAACTGTAACATCATATATCATATATAACACCATTCTAAACATTAGTTGAGACAAACACCTACCCTTTCAGCTGCAAGGCTCCCTGGCAGAAAACAGTAAAAGCATATTTTGGATGGGGAAAAGTGCCGCCTATAAAAAAATGAATTATTTACAGTTAACAGCAGATAAAAGAAATCCACAAATATGCAGGGGAGCTAATGCCGAACTGTGAAGGAGGCAAGGATCTCCTGTAACCATTTTACTGTATACTAAACAATTTCACCTTATTTCATCTAAAATGGAAAACTGTGTTTCTCTACGAGCAGCTTTGATGACGCAGAGACGCAAGCTCATAAATCAGAGACCAAGTGTCAGGTGAGTGTTTTGTTGGCAGTTATTTGTTGATTTTGTGTGCGACGTAAACATAACGTGAGTGTTGTTCTAACCAGGTGGTAAATCGAGGTGGGAAGCCGTATTATGAGATTACTGCAGGAGAACAACCACAGTATGTTGCGCCAGAGAACGTGGCCAAACTCATCTTCCACAAAATGAAGGGTACCACCTCGAGTCACACACGTGCCCTACATAAATATCAGTGAAGTAACTGTCTGCTCTTACAGAAACTGCTCAGTCAGCTCTCGGCTCGGACGTCACCGATGCCGTCATTACTGTCCCCTTTGAGTTTGGAAACACTCAGAAGCGTGCGCTGAGGTTGGTCACGTCCTCTCTCTTTTGTACAGTAAATGTTATCATTGTTACGCTTCACATTCTGTGTTTTGCTGTGCAGGGAGGCAGCTGAAGCCGCGGGGTTCAACGTCCTCAGGTTGATCCACGAACCTTCTGCTGCTCTGTTAGCCTATAACATCGGACAGGACTGTTCTGCTCCTAAGAGGTATCACACTCTATCTTAGTAGAGGCTATGACACAGAGGCTATACAGTTTTGGTTACTGTCCTGCACAGTATTGTACACAGCTAATTAACACATGTTTTACACTTACTGATCCAATGCTTAGTTTGAAATTAACTACGGTTGTGTAGGCTGCAAGTGATAACACAAATGTGGTGATATGCATAACAAAGTTGGAAAAAAGTCAAATATTTATCACAAGCCGTTAGACATTCACATTTCTAATAATTTTATAATCGGAAATTGATTCAATCCAATCCAATCCACTTTATTTATATAGCACATGTTATAAACAATGTTTCCAAAGTGCTGCAGGGACTAGTAAAACCATAAATAATAAGTAAAAGCACAAATTACTACAGTAAAAACTAAAAGATCAAATAAAAACCAAAAAACTTAGAACAGTAAAATATTTGAAACAAGAAGTAAAAACAAAGCAATAAATTCAAGAAGTAGGTAAAAAAATAAATAAATAAAATGACAATAAATTCAATTAATTAATTAATTCAATTAAAACTAAAAAATAATAAAAGACATAGAGGACCACACGACTCACGCCGAGTTAAAAGCCAGAGAATAAAAGTGGGTTTTAAGACGAGACTTAAAGCTTTCAATTGTGGGGAACGTTTTTACATGAGAGGGGAGAGTGTTCCACAGCTTTGGGCCAACTACGGAAAAGGCCCAGTTTCCCCTGGTCTTAAGTCTCATCTTGGCCACCACCAGTTGGAGCTGGCCTTCGGACCTCAATGTGCGCGCTGGAGTGTAAATTTGGATGAGGTCCGAGATGTACTGATTGCTTGGTTATTTAATTACCTTGGGGTACACGGGCCCAAAAATGTACATTGTGTGCACAGTCATCCTTCACCACATTCAGATTTTCACAACTTCACTCTATCAAGGTTTTTCAAAGATTAATTCGTGAATCATGCTGTGATGTGGTTGAATACTGTCTATTTAGTCAAAAAAAAAAAAGCAAATTTTATGTATTTTTTGTCTAAATTAAGCAATACAAAGTAGGGGTGGGAATATCTGGCCACCTCATGATTCGATCCGATTACGATTCAGAGGCCTGTGATGCGTTGATAAAACGATTATTGATGCATCTTGATGCATCTTTTTTTGTGATCAATAGTTAGTACATTTTTTGGCAAGCTGTTTTGTTTCAGTTGTGTTGTTTTACTGTGGGATTATTTTTTCTTTTATTCATTTATATTTATTATTTCATCAGCAAAACATAATTGCGTTCTATATCCACTATAAAACATAAAAACAAATAAAAAAAAACAGTTGTCCACTGGAATACATTGAGATCGTCTCTGCTCATCCTGTTTTTAGTTCTACATAGTGTAATTATATGAAATATTTCATATTGATTATAAGTTTACTGGATCTATTGTACAGCATAGTCATGCATATGGACTAAAATATTACCGCTGTGTATGTTGTATTATGTATATTTATTTCTGCAATAGAATAATCAGTCAGTATATTTTTCTGCATTATATGGACGATAAGAATATAAAAAGCATTACAAAAATTATAGGCTGATATATTGAATGATTTCTAATGTTGCTTCTAGAAAGCAAAGGATTTACTGCATTGAGTTTATCCTGCTTGTTTTGGCAGCCATGTTCTGGTTTACAAACTGGGTGGGACCTCTCTGAGCGTGACAGTCCTGCAGGTCAACGGCGGAATGTTCCGGGTTCTGAACACCCACACTGACCACAGCATCGGTGGGGAAAGTTTCACGCAGGCCTTGGCCCAGCATCTCGCCACTGAGTTCAGACGGTACAGACAACACTGACTCATCTTTCTGCGCTTCTTACAGCAGTACATGTTTGATATGATATTGTCTTTTGTGTGGTGCAGCACTTTCAAACACGATGTGAGCTGTAATCCACGGGCCATGCTTAAGCTGATGAACGGTGCAGACATGGCCAAGCACTCGCTGTCTTCTCTGGGATCAGCCAACTGCTTTGTTGACTCCCTGTACGATGGTGTGGACTTTGACTGCAATGTCTCTCGGTGAGTGACAACCTGACTGGAGGTCTCCAACATATTTTCATACCTTTTGATTGGGGTGTTTTCGCAGAGCTCGATTTGAGCTGCTCTGCTCCTCGCTCTTCAACAAGAGCATCCAGCCAATCAGACGCCTCCTCGAGGAGATCAAACTCTCCACCAGTGACATCAACAAGGTATGTGAAGGTCAAACTTTCATCAAGTATCAGATGCAGTGTGATCCAGCAGTTCTCCATTTCCTGCAGGTGGTTCTTTGTGGCGGCTCGGCCCGCATCCCTCGTCTGCAGCAGATGATGCGCGAGATGTTCCCCGATGTGGAACTCCTCTTCTCAGCTCCTCCTGATGAGGTCATTGCAGTGGGGGCGGCCCTCCAGGCAGGTTTATTGGTCGGCAGGGACCACCATGTTGCTGACGACGAACCTGTCCAAGTTGATGTGTCTGCCTCAGACATACTAGTTAAGGTCAGGAGACTCCACGGTTGCTGGCACATTCGACATTACAGTTCATAAGTGTCATTGAATTGATTTCATGAATTAAAGACCCCCCATGTTGTTAAATGTAACTTCTTGCGGGTGCTTTGTCAGGAGGTGGATGAATCCGGAGGGGAGGCATTCACCGTGCTTCTGCAGTCCGGCTTGCCGCTCCCTGCACGCAGACATCACACCCTTAGTGGGGGAGGCCAACTCTCCTCCGTCTGCCTAGAGATTTACCAGAGATATGCCGCCGAGCAGCCAGAGAAGCTTGCCAAGGTACAGAAAGAGCCCACACTCACCTCTTAGATAAAATGATTGATCCCTCTGTGCTCTGCAATGTCTGAAGTGATCAAAAACTAGCAATGAGTCTTCACGTATGATAATGATGCTATTTACATGAATGAAATGTAAGCCTTTGTCTTCTGGTACAGATTATCCTGCGTGACCTGCAGCCCCAAGATGACCACCACAACGTTGACACTGTAGTCACTATGACGAGGTATGGAGCCTTTTTTCCATCACTCGGTGTGTGTGCGTGTGTGCCTCACTGTGTATGTGTTTGTGTTGCAGGGATGGTTCCGTCCACGTTTCCTGTGTAGAGCAGAACTCTGGGAGGTCAGAGGTCATCACCATAGCTGCTGCATCCTGATACCACTGCTGTACAAGTCCAGAACACAGTACACCCTGTCACTGCGCAATACGTACCCGGAACGCAATCAGTGCCGCGCATGCGCAAGGACTATGTCACTTCCTCTTTGAGCTAATTTTTACGACAGCACTTCTGCGACGTCACGTGCTGTGGTACTTATTATTTTTTAAATATATGACTAAAAATGGTCAATAACTATACTTCCTATATATGTAAAATGTTGGGAGGTTATTTTATAAGTGACTCTTGTTAAAATACTTCGTTAGCATGGTAATGTTTCTATTATGACTACGTAGTTCTATTATGAGCTACATAAAAACTTGCAATGCACGTAGCGCAGATGTAAACGTCATCCAGTTACGTGTAACATACATACATAAATAGAATAAAACACACAAAATGCAGTTATATTTCAATGGAAACAACCATAAGTAGAGTGCAATGATGGATTCATCTAGAGGAGTCAGCTTTTTCAGGTTTTTTTTCTAAACGGGGAAATACCATGCATCCAAACATATCTTCCAAGTAAATGTTTTGTGTATTTTTTCAGTGTCGAAAAAAAAAATGTAAAAAAAGGTATGGCACAAAGAAAAGAGGGCTTATTAATTGTCCACTTGCACCGTGGATATGATATAAGAAAAAAAAACATTGATTATGTTATTTGTCAACTTTCTATCTATCTTAATTTGTTTTTGAGAGTAGAGGGAGGACGCTTGCTGCCGTAAAATAGATCGACGGATGGCGAAGATAATACATGCCTAACGTGACTGCCGAAAAGTAGGCCGACCGGACGTAGACGCGTTCTGCACATGTGTAGAACCCAGTTGAACCGATTGCGTTCCGGGTTCGTATTGCACAGTGACACACACTGCCACATGCTGTTCCTGATTTTTTTTTTTACTGTTTAGAATTCAATAAAAACTAAATGCAATTCTACGGACTGAAATGTGTTACCTTTTTGGCCTCTTAAGTCCTTTTAATACTTTAGTACTAACAGTGCCTTGCATGTTGTGGTACTTATCAGTATGAGCAAACTTATGCACACAAAATGCAAGTGTGCGATTGAGACACAGTCGGGCTTTTTGAAATGTGCAGGTGTACCTAATATTGTGACCAGTGGGCGTAAATCTGTTTGGTCTGTCATCATAGTCATAATGGAGGCGGTATGATTCCATCGTGGCAAATAATATTTGTATCCCCAGTGTTGTATGGCACATAACAATTGGAAGATGCCGAGTGGGATACATTGTGATCGTTTGTGAAGGCTTCTTTCATCATGTAATAGTTATGGGTATACTGTATTGTAGAGAATGACAAAAAACATTGCTCCACTGTTTGTTCAAACATTTTATATTGCATGATATTGAAATGATATGCACTGAAACAGGAATACTAACAATAGTCCTTGTCTGTGCTTTTTTAAGAATGGAGATTGTACAGTCTTTGGGTGTCACTATTGCTTCCTTCATAACAGCAGTAAACATACACAACCCATACTAAACTACATCTCGATCTGTGTAGTTTAAAACCGGGGCCTCTCCTTTACAATGTATTCCCTGAAGTTGACTATTATTTCTTCCTCTTGTACCATTTAGCAGACATGCTCAGGGACGATGCGACACTTGAGGATCTTCAGGTAGTTCTGGATCTTGTCGGAGTCTCGGCGAAAGCAGTAGAGGAGCTCGTAGTCTTTCATCAGGCGCCACTCGGCACTTTCAGAGGGCAATATATCCTCCAAAGATGACAGGCTACTGACCGAGTTGCTTATTATTCCCAGCATCTGCATCTAAGGTAGTGCGATAGCACACAATTACAACACAATAACAACATATGTATGTGTACATGCACTATGTATATGCTGTGTGTGTATATAATATATACTGTATGATCATAATCATTTTTATTATAATGACAAATTATATTATTTTACATGCAAAGTGCAGGCAATGAAACATGTTACGACCTTTCTTTTGGTGGAAGAAAAGCTTGTCATCATCAAAGCATTATGGACAGTTTGATTGCAGAGGGAGAGAGGGCTGCGTAAGCCAACACTGCCGGCAAGTGGCTAACTGATGCAGAGATGCACCTCGTGGTTTTTGAAATTCCTACACAGGCCTCAAATTTAAATTATGTGGCTTTCTAAAAACTTACTATGCATCATTTGTATTTTTTACACAGTAAGTAAATTGTAACTGCCACTGGCTTTGAAGATTAGTTGTTATTTGGTAAGCATTTCACTGCATGTGACTTTGTTTGCTACATTTTATATTTATAATATAAAATATAAAAATCAAAATTTTACCTGCTTGGATTTTTAGGTTATAGTGTGATTTTAGGCCAATAAGCCCAACTAGACATGATTCGAAATACTTTAGTTAAGATAGCAACAGCAGCCATGGTCACTATTTGTTTCAGACGTGCTTAAAAAGTTGCATTAAGAATTATTTATCACAGGTGCACAATTCTGCATGTGCGAAGCAGGAAGAAGCAGCGCTTATTCAATCCTACCACCACTCAATTTGTTCACATCCATCCTATGTTTAACAACACTTGCGTTGACATTTTATTTTCATAACAAGCTCACTTCCTATGTTGAAGTGTCACCATTTTTTTGGAGCTTTATGGAGCGTACCTTCTCGGCCACTTTCTCCACGCCTTTGCGTAGCTCGTGCACCATGTTGCTCATCTCGAGAGCTTTATCCAAGCTGAAGTTGGCCAGGTCATGCTGGTGGGCCGTGATCTGGTGGAAATGCCACAGGGGGTCCCTCCACGCCACCAGGAGCTTCAGGATCACCTCTGTTAGCTCCTCTCGCTACAGTAACACAATGGAAAATTGTTGGAAAATGGCAAAATCTTTGAATAGGAAACCTAAATGTTGCTGCATAATAAACTAGATGATTATAAATTCAGTTTATAACCTGCAAAAAAAGTACAAAAATTCCAAATAAATATACTGTCTCATAATTTAAATTACAGTGCATATCACATGGACATTGCAATGCGGTGACGGCGTATAACGTTCCCAAAAGGTTCACTCACCGCCATCCTTTGAGCGTTCTCCTTGCCGTTGGGGGTCAGGAGGGTGGAGGTGTGACAGTTGCGGCTGACCCTGCCAATATGATTCTTGCTGGGCAGGAAGTGCTGCTCCTGGTCGACGGCCGTGGAAATCCGAGAATGAAATGCCAAAGGGGGTCACGTAAATGTCATGGTCTTACGACACGGAAGTGATGAATGAAATAGTAAAATTCATTCAACATGCAACGAGACCCCGTTCAATTAGAAGCTGTATTGATGATGCTATTACACTCTTGATTTAACATTGTTTATTCATGTGGTTTTCATATTGTTTCTCAATATGGTCACCAAAATAATAGGAACAGCTCTTGGTATACTCGACATCACAGAAAATAACCACAATGAGTAACAAAATGTTGTTGATCCAAAACAGTATTACTACAGTATCTTTGCAAAAGCAGATGATTTTTTCTATTGCATCTTATGATATTGTGTGCCTAAGATTTAAAAATGTTTTAATAGTTTTTAAAAGTTTTCTTTTCAGTTGGACCTTGATAAAACACGAATATACATGAAAAAAAAATTGCTATTTTTTAGACAATATTGAGGTCAGTTTCACGCCTGTATTCACTATCCTTTTTCTATACTGCTTTTCCTCATTAGGGTCGCGGGGAAGCTGGAGCCAATCCCAGCTGACTTCAGACGAGAGGTGGGGGACTTACTACTCGATATTTATTTAACTAAGGTATTTATCATATATCCTGTACTTCTTACCGCTTTAACTCATACATACATACTCTACATACTAAACTAAATCATTACCGCTACCCTTTATAAACAAGTATACATCACTGCTCATTAGAAGCACAGTATTAAATTGTTAAATGAATGCCTCTATAGCAGAGTCAATCAAAAACTAAGCTTTTTTTTCTATTTTGTACCTAGCATTTAAAAATACATGTTAACAGTTTATAAAAGTGTAGTATTTTGATTAAACCTTTGTAAAAAAAACAACATAATAATAATAATGACTGAACCCAAATAGTCAGTAACAATAGTGCATATAGACATAGCAAACACAAAGACATTTTAATCAAACATGAATATCCAGCATGAAAACTGACTTACAAGCTCCGAGTGCAGGCCGTTGGAGATGCCGTGCATCCTGGCTGAGTGCTGGATGACTCGGTCAAACAGGTTGGCCAGGGAGAGGATGCCACACCTACCCGGGGCGTTGGTACAGAAAGGTGCTGCAGCCACGTCGGTCAGTTCGCTGCCCAATGTTAGACACACCAATAACACCCATACTAGTGGGAGAATTGAAATGGAAGCATTCTTACACAGCGGGGTTGCATCGGGGAGAGAACAGGGTGATATCAAGTTATATTGTGCGTATAGGTACCTGATGTGAGGTTTCCCGGCATCCTGCAAAGTGTGGAGGAGCTCCTTTGTCAGAGTAGATGCTGTGGAGGTCCCTCCCTGGCTCTTGGCTTTAATAGTCAAGAGAAAAGCCAGGGGCGGGGAGGGATAATAGGGAGGTTAAAGACGGGTCACATTTGACATTGGAGTCCTATGAATCATGAGTAAGAAGAGTTTGACAACACACACACTCAAAAAAAAGACATAACAAGAAGATGGTCGCACAATGCAAAGAATATTAGTGTGAATTTGCTTCAAGTTAATGAATTTGATAGGAAAGGTTATTAAATATATTTAATTATAATGTTACTGAAAGTTTAAATCTGAGAGCCAAGATAATAATATAAGGATTATTGTACTAGAGTATTAGGTACTTATAATGATTTCACAGATGTTATAATATGTCGAAATGTGCAGGGTAGATAAAGCAAAAGCTACAAAGGAGGGTATTTACACAATATCAAGTTGTCTTTCCACACTCAAGGTCTTCATTTAGATTTAGATGATTTATTCCATCTTTTAAATACATTTATATAACTAGGCATACTCTCTATACATATCCCTGGTGGTGTAAATGTATACGCTTCTGGCTTTCATTGCATTGGCCTATGGTGTTTATTCCAAGCCAGGGTTGTGTCAAGAAAGGCATCCAGCGTAAAAACGAAGCCAAAAACTTAGCCCCATTAAGTCTTCCTTGCAACACACACCAGAACACACTGTCATATTTCTTTGTCTGCTAGATGGTTGCTATTTTTATTTGAAGTTTCTGCATTTACATGAAAAAATATCAAATTAAAAATAGCAGCAGAGGAGATTCCTCTAACCTATGCCCAACCTATTTTTATATGATTATATTGATCTAGGCCGCACGGTGGTCTAATGGTTAGCATGTTGGCCACACAGTCACAGTCTGGAGATCGGGAAGATCTGGGTTCGAATCTTTGTGTGGAGTTTGCATGTTCTCCCTGTGCATGCGTGGGTTTTCTCCAGCTTCCTCCCACATTCCAAAAACATGCATGTTAGGTTAATTGGTGATTCTAAATTGTCCATAGGTATGAATGTGAGTGTGAATGGTTGTTTGTCTACATGTCCCTGCGATGCCCTGCGATTGGCTGGCCACCAGTCCAGGGTGTACCCTGCCTCTCGCCCTCTTGAAGTCAGCCGGGATAGGCTCCAGCATGCCCTAATGAGGAGAAGCGGTACAGAAAATGGATGGATATTGAGCTACTTTTTTGGTGCTCTATGCCAGTTGTCCTTAAATGCACCTCACCTTTGTGTTGTTGCACATGTTGTGTGCTCTTTTTGTGCATTTGCAAGTGACAATCTGAATGGACTAACCTAAGGCGGCCTACGAAAGCGATGACATCATTAAGCGGGGATGTCATACCGCTGCACCGCCTGCACTGGCTTACACATCTTGAATGTTTGGGTTACTCAGCATTCACTCTGAGTATGATTCATGTCCCCATGAAAGGTCGTTTTGGCTCACCGCTGGCTCTAACAGGAAGGGAAGAACGACCTTCATAAGACCTCACAATGACACTGTACAGCAAGATATACGTCCTTTAGACAGACGGTTGAATGTCAGGCGCTTGGATTTATGTCGTAAGCAGGTGACTCACACTGAAGCACGTTTCATATACTCACAAAGGGCGATACTATAGCAATACTACTGCCTACAGCCAAGCGTGGTTGAGGTGGTGTCACGGCCTGGTGCTGCACGAGTGCTGCCAACACTGGGGGAGCAACGGTTCATTCCAACATGTACTGTGACATTCTGAAGCTAAAAACTGGAGTTTTCCAGCACGAAAACAACATACGGTGCCATACAGTTTGGACATGTTCACTATGCTCACTTGTGTTGCCAGCTATTTAGACAATAATGACTGTGTGTTGACTTAGTTTCAGAGGATAGCTCACCTATACAGCTATACAAGCTGTACACTGGCTACTCTAAAGTATATCCAAGTTTCATTTCTATAATATTGCCCCTTGTGAAGATATAGTACAGTGTTTGTTGAAATGTGATGGGTGTACTCAGTTTTGTGAGATACTGTATAGAGTGCAAAATGCACGCACAGTCATCATCCCATATTTGTTTCCCATATTATATTATAACCTTTTGCATACAATGTCAACCCCTATAGCCCTAATAATGACCGTGATATATATGACTTTCCTTGTAAAAGTCATAATAAACATACAATTGCAATAAACAGCGATGCCCTTCCTGTTCCCTCGGGGACTGACGCAATGAAGAATGAGGGGCTCCACGTGATTTTGCTGCACGCTCAGTGACACAAACACACCATGACATAGCTGTTGGGCAGATAGTTGCACGTTTTCTTCCTGTCCTCTTTGAACTGACCTGCACAGGAACTTGTGGCCATTCATGCCCAAAGGCACTATATAGTCTTGTCAGGACACACTTATAGACTCACTCTTGATGGCCATACTAGAGTCTAATTGAAAGCATGTACACTATATTGAGGCATATATACAGGTATATATGCCTAGAAAAAAAAAATCCACAAAATATATTTAAACTATATTATAAAATTACATTTCAAATTTTAATTTTATTATATTATTAAATTAAATATTATATTTATTTATTTTGTAAAAACTAAAATAAAAAGTGATATATATTTAAAGCTTTGTCTTTAAATACAGAGCTTTGTGCTATTATTGGTTGTTGACACCCCTACTTTTGTACTTTCATTGGGGTTGGGCTTGTGGCATCTGCTCTATGAGCAAACTACAACTCTTGGTGGCTCAGTGCCGTGGGTGAGCGAGTGAGCGAGCGGGTTGAGGAGAGAGATATTTTTGGAGGTCCACGTCTATGGGGTTATATTTGTGCCTTAATTTTGAGGTAGCAAAGGCAGATTTTGAGCCGTATTAACGTGGAATAACTACCGCTGTGGTCTCAGGCACATCGCTGCGCTCTGTCACTCTCTCTCTGTATCTCTTTCACTTGTTTGGGTGTTCTTTTAGTTGTATTTCTAAAGTGTGCAACTGGCCAAAAAGAAATTGTGGGCTGCAAATGGCCCCCAGGCCACGCTTTGGGCACCCCTGCCTTACAGCGATGCAGACGTACAGAAAGTCATTTTATTGTGGAGGGCTACCTCTTTGTCTATACTGCCCTCTGGTGGAAGATATGTATAATATTATTACATCCATCTGTAGTCCCTCAAATACAGTTGTTTGTTTTTTTTACAGTTACTGTTTGACATACAGGAAAAAAAATCAGAGGCAAAAGAAAAGTATGGCATAGTTTAATGCGACAAAAATTGCAACTTTATCCTTTGTTTTGTTTGTTTCTCATAATATTTCAATTTTAAAGAATAATGTTTTTTTTTCTTTATGCTTCTAAAATTAAATCCTCCCCTCACACCCTCACAATATTATCACTTTATTCTTGTAAAATTACAACTTTTTTTCTTGTAGGATTAAAACTTTTTAATCTAAATATTATGACTTTATTCTCCAAATATTTCGACTTTTTCTGTAGGATTACTACTCTTTTTTTTTAATTTTTGCAGTTTTTTTTAAATAAATTTTAAAAAAATGTAATTGCACAAAAGACATCGACATAAGCGGTTGTCGACTTTACCAAAACTGAAAACTAGCCATTGCTTGCACATTTATTGTGACTTTGGCCAGAGATATAAGGACAATTTTTGCAGCTTCTTTTGTGCATATGATATTTTGTATTATATTTTATACTTTATCCAACAAAGCTGCTATGCTGATTGTGTTGTATGTCTTGACTACAATGACAATAAAACTTTTGTACCCGTGCAGATCTTTCTTCTGGTGTCTAAAAATCTAAAAAAAAAAAAACCAAAAACATGCATTTTGTTACGGTAGTTGCCGTAGTAGAATCCAGGTTAATATTGCCACACATTTATTTTCAGCATTACTTTGCACTGAACAGGAAGTCACTGTGTGCACATTCTAATGCTATGTAACTAAACAGTAGTTACGCTGCTGTTTTCGTTTCACGCCACTTTGCGATAATGATGATGTTAACAATACTACAGCACATGTCGACATAAACTGACCAATTTTTCAAATACATTCTCTCTTTGAGTCTCACATGTTATGTCTACAAAAGCAGTCTACCTTATGTGCTGTCCTTTTAAGTGTTGTCGACAGAAGCTTGACGGATTTAAGTGAATGCACCGTATTTCTAGAATATGCCCATGGCCACTTTGGACACCCCTGCCTTTATTGGCCCATAAAAATCACTCACACATTTGACCCTAACAGCAAAAAATGTCAGCTGCTGCTGTAAACTGTCATATGAATATGAATGTTTTTCCACTTTGAAAAGTCTGTTTTTTATAAGCCCAAACTATACACATCAAATATGAACAAAATTTTGTCTTCAGTATATATGAAATCCATCAACCCCATGTGGACCTACCGGTTCATTTGACTGGCGGCGAACGCACGTTTTTTAAGATTAAGTTACCGCCCACGGGCGACGCCGGGTTTAAAATCAAGCGTCCCCTCTTACACGTCGCATCCGTGGCACTCGCACAGGAAGTTTTGTTGACATCCAAGATGGCGGCGTCCGCAAATGAACAAAATACCACCGACCAACCATTAGAAGACTCGTTAAATTCCACTGTGACAGGTAGTCAGGACGGCGGCTGTTTATCACTAATTTCCGACGAGTTACGCGACTATGTGGTGGAGTTTTTGGACAAAGAGGTGGGCAGCGACGTCAAATCCCTGAAGAACGTTGGTAGCCTGCTGGATAAACTCAAGGAGGAAAACAGCTTACTGGAAGAACAGGTGATTATTTTTTAATATGATGTGATCATTGTATAATATAATTTACACGTTTTGGTCCTTGTGTAATGTACGTCCCTTAGGTCTTGACAGCGTCCAGCTCAGTGCCTCCTCAAGTGTCTGCAGCTCTGTCTGCAGCTGAAGTTGCCAGATGTTCTTTGGAGGAGCTGCTACAGAGAGAAAAACACATCTCTGAAACACTGCACCAGGTAGGTAACGTTTTTATTTTTTATTTTTTTTATTTTACACCTGTTCGTCTGTACAATAAGCATTTTCACCATTAACTGCACATTTTCCAATATAAATTGCTCCTTAAGGCATAGGGGTACTTGAGATTGTAAATGTACTACATACTGTATACACTATGCACAAAAAGATTGGGACATTAGGATTTCATGTCAAATTTATGATGAACGCAAAATGCACTTTAACCTTTACAGGTGAACTTAACCTGACTTTCATGGTGGTCCAAATTTATTAATGGCAGGCTGTATGTGTGCCTAATGTTGTGGCTCTTTAAATAACTTCACACAATTAAAATAAAAATGTACTTGCAGCAAAATGAAATAAATCAATATTTAAATAATATTTTCTGTTATATTTTCTATGAAACAGTTATGTGTGTTCACGATCGATCTTGTAGCATCTTGAGGAGGTCCGGCCTTGGATGGATACCCTTGGGCAGACTCTTAATCAGGTTGAGACAGTGGAGAGACACATGAATTACCTCCGCTGCCTTCAGCACATTGAAGAGCTCAGGTATGGAAAGTGGAATATTTCACAGCTGCAGCATGATGGCTGTAATGGAGTCAATAACAATGCACCGTACACCAACAGTGCCGTTGTCCAGCAGTGTCTGATGACCAGCAGTGTGTGGGAGGCCATCAGGGCTGTTGAGAGCATGGCTGTGATGGATGCCGGGCTGAGCCAGTCGAGATGTTCTCATCTCCGTGACTTTCTCAGAGAAACTCTACAGTTCTGGCACAAGATCATCAAAGACCGCCTGGCCGGGTAAACTACCGTCTAACGCCCCAGGACTGGAAAATACAGACATACAACATAATTGGTCAATCCTATGTGATTCTCAGTGATTTGGAGAAGGTGTTGACACAGCTTCACTGGCCGATCATCTCCCCTCCGACCCAGTCCCTGACACCCACTGCCAATGGGCAAGAACTCGCCAGCCAGCTGGAGCTGCTCGTCGCTCAACTGCTTGCCCTGCAGACACCGTATCCTTCCTTCCCTTTGGACATCCACTCTACATCCTGTGGCTCTCTCATACACCTGTAGTCTTTAACCTGCCCTTTCCAGTGACGACCTTGTCTCTCAGCGGACATTTGCTTCCTCGAAAGCTGAAACTTCCACCCAGGGTGCTCCTTCAGCGCCGCCTTCTCCTCAAGCTCCTCCTCTTTGTCTGCCCATCCAGATCATGCTGCAGCCACTCAGCAAGAGGTTTAGGTACCACTTCTATGGCAATCGACAGACCAACACCCTCAGCAAGGTTTGTCCTCCAAACAATGCATACTGCATGTACAAGTACAGTGGATGCCCGCATATTCGCAATTCAGCATTCGTGGCCCGCATAGTCACCAAAAAAAACAGTTCATTTGGCAAGTTTTTTTTTTTTCTTCAGAAAACCCAATCTAATGTTTAAAACAATACATGTTAATAAAGCATAAAATAAACACTTCAGCTAAACCGTGACTCCGATTACTCCGATTACATCTGTTCTATTGACCGTCTTTCATTATAATTTATTAGTGGTGAGTAACTATACATTGTACAATTTTAAAATGTCTTTTAATAAGTGTGTAAGGCATATTATAGGGCTTAGAATGTAACAAAATAAATAAATAGGTGGGAGCGTCCATTACTTGCATAATAACGGGGATCTAAATGCTGTAATTATGTAAATCACAAAGTCATTATACAGGGTATATAGCAACTTAATTTTGTGACTTTAATAATGATTGGAAGTGCATGAGAAAATACAAAGGAAAACATAGCTTTCATTGACCACATTATAAAAGTATATTGCACAACACAGCAGCAACACAACCAGTGTTGTCAAACTGGCAATGAGCAAACTTCTGATGATGAGTGATGAGTTCATTGTAAACAACAGGACGGCAAGTGCAACACACGAGTCTCTCACCAACAGCATGGTATCAACATTTAAAGCGCACGCAGAGGTAGATAAAGCCGCTGGATGCTACCCACTCATGCTACATCAAATGCAGCTGCCGCCTGTGGAGTTGATTTGGGGAAAAAAAGTTGTCACCAGTCACGGCTATTAAGGTGTTAATTGGAGGATTTATAGTAACCCGCTAGTGTATATGAACCTTGTATTTATGCATTTTCAGCCGGAGTGGTACCTCACTCAGGTGCTAATGTGGATAGGGAACAGCACAACGTTCATGGAGGAAAAGATCCAGCCCATCCTGGACCGAGCTGGTGCCACCATCATTGCCAGGGTGTGTATAAAAATATATTATTATAATGTAATATAATGTAATAATTACAAAATTAAAACACGGACAGAATGTATTTCTTAAATGATGTCCACACGCAGGTGGAGCTGTGTCGAGGCCTGCTATCTTTAGTCCAGGAGAAGGTGACTGGCGATGCATCCCGCCTGCTCTACGACGATGCGCTCTTTTGCCACCTGGTGGAGGAGGTGCTGCAATTTGAGAAGGAGCTGCGAAGCAACCACTCGTACCCGGCGTCTCTCCCCGGTCTGCTCCACCTCCTGCTGGAGGACGCCATCCTTCAGAAGTGGCTCACAGTGGAAAAGAAGAGTGTGTCGGCAAAAATCTTACCCGTCAACTTAAAGTTGGCCTTTCTAACAGTGGATTTACTGGTTGTATGCGCAGTGGCCGTGGAGAAAGTGGACGCCATGCTGTCAGCCGAGGGCGCGTGGAGCTCTCAGTATAAAGACATCCGTGACATGGATGAACTTAAGTCTCCGGACTGTGCTGAGACGTTCATGACTCTGCTCCAGGTTATTACGGGTAAGACTGACCTTTCTGTGAGTAACACATTAGTGTGTTTTTAATTAAATTAACCTTTTTTCCGCAGACCGCTACCAGGCTTTACCCTGTGTCTCTGCACAGCTGAAGTTTCTGGAATTGCAAAGAGAACTGGTCGACGACTTCCGTATACGACTCACCCAGGTAAGAATGTCACCAAGACTAGACAGTATATTCACTTGCCAAAACATCAGGACTAATCCTTTTGAAAAGGACATTTAGTATAAGCATATTCATATTAGCAGCAGAGATATTTTCTGTTCACTGATAGGCTGAACAAATGAATTACTTTGAACAATTACTATACTGAATAAGTTACCAAATGATTGGCAAAATGTAATGGCAGTGTTGAGGATCCCTTACCTTTCTCTTAGGTTTTCTCTCATTTTACAGTAAATTCAACTACTTTTAGGTAGATTTTTCAGTCTTGGTGGTGGCCTGCATTCCATTTTTTTCTCTTTCCTAGGTGATGAAGGAGGAGTCACGCTGCCCGCTCAGTCCGCGCTACTGTGCCATCCTCAATGCAGTCAACTACATATCAACCATCCTGACAGACTGGGGAGACAACGTGGTATGTTGGTATTTATTTTACATCATTCCCAACTGGATGTAACACTTCTTTGTCTGGTCCCTTCCTTTCACGTGGCAGCTGCGCTAGAAGTTGGGAATGTCCCAGTAATTATATACGTTTGGTTTATGTAGGCTACCATAATCACACAATGAAAGGCAGTGGTTAACTCATTACAGTCACCCTTGTTTATCACGGTTAATTGGTTCCAGACCCGACCGTGATAAGTGAATTTCTGCAAAGTAGGATTCACTGTTATTAAATGGAATAATTTTGTAATTACGGCATAGAAAACCTGTGTACGATCTTCTAAATACGGGTTTTAACATTACTAAAGCCCTCGAGACATGAAATAATACCCCTATTGTCACCTTTACATTTGTATTACCCAATATAGTCGATATAATCAGAGAAAATAAGACATAGTGAACATAAAAAAAAGATAACGTAGACTCACACATTAGCAGTTTCTTTCGGGACAGTGTACTTCCTGCAGTGGATATTGTCTAATTAATGTACTGTAATGGGGGATTTAAATGGCTTTACACTCGTATTACCCAATATAATATACATAATAAGAGTAAATAAGCCATTTAAGATGTAAACAAAACTCCTGCTCGTGTGTCACTGTAACTGTGTTCCCTAGGGAACTTTGGTGGCGGGAGGACAGGAAGTCGGACGTTCAGGGTTCAGTTTTAGCTTGTCGTGGGTTATGGCTCCAACAGTAGTCCGTGTTTTCGTTATGATTAATATGTTTTTATTATTCTGAGTTGATTGAAGCCTGCAATAAATGCCTGTTCTGGCGATCATGTCTGATGCTTGTCTCACAGAGCAATTACTGACATCTAGTGGCCAATGTAGAATACTAAATTCATAATTCAAGTGCTTCTTCTGCCTTGTATTTGTATTTTAGTTCATTTAATTAGTTCATTGAGCAATTTGTATGCTTGAAAATGCTTAATTTAGGCCAAGAATGAGAACAATTTGCTTCAATATGCATTTTTTTTTATAGTAGGCTGTATTCCAACGACAAAACAGTGACCATTTATTAATTAATTTAAAAAAAAAGGAAAGAGTGAGGACGTGATGTTTGAACCACAATGTAGCAAGGGACGACTATTATTTTTATTATTATTATTATTATTATTATTATTATTATTATTATTATTATTATTATTATTTTAATAATGATATTTGCACAAGATAAAACGTATACAGTACCTTGCACAAAGTAAGATTACACTAACTAAAACTACAAAATACACCAAATTGTGTATCAATAGTGAATATTGTAATAAAAAAAAAATACTTCAATTTTCTTTTATTTAGGAAATGTTATTTATTTATGTGCAAATAAAAAGCAAAACATTTGTTTTATATATGTTTTTGTTGGTATTTTGTTATTGTAGATTATTTATTTATACAATTAATAATAATAATAATAATTGTGTTATGTAAAAATGTATATACAGTATATGTATCTACTATATATATTTACTATAGACATATACAAATCTAGAAAATGGATGGATGGGTACACAAATCTTTATAACATATTTTTACTTGTTATTACATTCATGAATAACATTCATAAATGTATTTATTTATTACATTTATATCATTTTTGATACTGATAAATCACATTTATACGGTATGTTAGATTCTCTTTCCATATAGAAAATATGTGTTGATTAGAGAACATGCAGAACTGAGCTGCCACATGACGTAGCATTTGCGTTTAAACGCCCCCCCACACACTTTCTTTTTATCCTTTCTGTTGCAGTTCTTCCTGCAACTTCAGCAGGCTGCAGTGTCCCTCGGCGATGAGGCAGTCGTGGGAGGCCTCGGGATGATGGAGATGGGTCGCCTGGCTTCTCTGGAGGGCTCGCTGTTTGAAGGTCTGCTGGCCTTGCTGGATCGACTCAAAGGTGACATGATGGGGAGGCTGCTGGATGGAATCATGAGAGACATCACAGAGAAAGCCACAGCATACTGCCAAGACAGGTGGGACACACTAGCATCAAAATCCCCTTCAATAGCCTTAGCTTGGCATTGATCTCCTCTGTTGCTCTTTTTTTGGTGCAGGTGGTTTTCTCATCCATCCCAGCATGACATGTCTGCCATGACTTTGTCCAGTTCTGCATGTCCCATGATGCTTTGCATCAGGGACAGTCTGTTGAACCTCCACCAGGTCCTGAGTTTGTCTCTGTTCCAGCTGGCTTGGCAGGGCCTTGCAGAAAGACTTGACAGTTTTCTGTACCAAGAAGTAAGGCCAACAAAAGCGTATAAAAAGTGACTACACCCCTCACATTTCAGCAAGCCTTTTATTATATTTCAAGGGACAATAGTATATAAAATAAACTTGGATATACTTACAGAGTAGTCAGTGTACAGCTTGGAAAGCAGTATTGATTTCCTATCCTGAAAATAACTCTACACAAAGCCATTATTGTCTAAATACGGGCTGGTATATAAACAGTCTTGTTACATGTGGGAATTCATGTTTCAATGAACTGCAGCACTCATTCAGCCCCAGACTACCACCACACATTTATCTTGCTACTTACTTGTGTTGCCAGATATTTAGACAATAATGGCAGCGTGGTGTGTAAATATCTGTAAATCTATACTACTATACTGGCCATACACTGACTACTCTAAGGTATACCCAAGTTTCATTTCTATAGTACAGAATATAAGATATACTGTAATAAAAGTTGTTGCTGAAATGTGAGTAGTGTACTCTGTTTTTATGAGATGCTGTACGTATTTATGCAAAATATATTCACACTTTTTACTTACCTTTTTTTTCCTGTATTTTATTCTATTTTTCTTTCAGCTGATTCTGTCTAATCATTTCAGCGATGGCGGAGCGGCTCAGCTTCAGTTCGACATGACCAGAAATCTTTTTCCTCTCTTTGGTCACTACTGCAAACGACCGGAGAACTTTTTTAAGCAGTAAGTGTGCTGGTAGATCACAGCATTTTAGACACTGCTTTTACCTTCATCAGTGCTATAGGAAGAGGAAATCAAAGCCTCTTGTACGGCCACTAATCATAAAATATGCAACAAGCATATGTACATGTACAAAGCGGACATGTCTCGCACATACACCCACAAAAATAGGAATGTTAACGAGAAATATAGATGATACTACTATTGTAAAGGTATTAAATTAACAATGTATAGCATAAATGCTTATTTACCTATACTGCAAAAATGATGGCGTGTTAATTGGAAGCAGGCAAAACTTGACAGTTTATTTCTGGAAAAAAAAACAGACAACTTCATTTTATAGCTTCAATAATGATTAGGAGTGCATGAGAAAGTGGTAATGAAAACTTCTCTCTTTGACCACATAGCCATTTATTGACAAGTATATCCCACAACACAGAAGGAACAGAACCAATGTTGCAATAGCGGTAAGGCGCGAACTGTACAGCCAGTGTTAATAGAACTGATGACTTCATTGTAAACAACAGTACAAGTGTAAGACACTTGCGTTTAAAATACTTTAAAGCGCATGCAGAGGTGGATAACCACACATGATACTTCAAATGCAGCTTCTGCCATCTTGTGTTTTTTTTTTTTTTTTAAATGAACACATCAGGAGGTTGCCTACAGCTACGGCTGTTAATGTTTTGGCAGTGGCGTAAACCTTGAGGTGGTTCTAATATATTGTGAACAAATACAACAAAAATACAATCATAAATCATCTGGTGTCATAAATATATTGCATATGTATTAAGATTTTTAAAAGCATCTTATGTCTGTATGATTTGATGTATGGAAAGAAAATAATCATCAATGTACTTCGCTACAGTGTCAAGGAGGCTTGCATCATCGTATGTCTCAACGTGGGCTCTGCCATCCTGTTGAGGACGCTCATTAAGGAGTCTGAGGAGGAGACGAGGGATTGGACGGGGAGGGATGACCCTTCACCGCAATCTGCGTTGAACGAGTTGGGCGTTTACTACTTGGCTCCCTGTGATGTCTTCATTCTCCTCAACCTCAGAGCCTCCTGGCCTGGACAGTGACGTGTGTGCTTTATGATTTAAATCAAGATCAGTATGCAACCCATTTTGATACTAACAAAACACCTATCGACTTGATCTGAAGTGATTCTAAATCCACCTTCAAGGAACATTTGCACATGAACCCAAGCTGGTGTCGATACTTTTATTCCAAAAATCATAAGACTTTTTAAAGCTAGATGCACAACTACAGTCCTGCTTTTTTTCCCCCCTCGAGACACACCGTAGCAATATTTTCAAGCATTACTATCAAAATGTCTTTTTAAAAGGCAAAAACAAAACAACAGACATTACATGTACAAATGATACTCTAAAGCATTGTTTCCCGATCTCTATTGAACCAAGGCACATATTTTACATAAGAAAAATCACACCTTGACTTATTCTGTTGTATGAATGGCAACAGGTAGCTAATAATGTACCTTCTGCCATTTAGTGGAAGAGCATTTCATTGTTACATTTCATTGGTGAAATTGGATGCCGCGGCCAAAGCGGTTGGGAATCACTGCTCTAAAGGCGCAAACTGTTCCCATGGGGATGAGGAAGCTCTGCATCTTTCTGTACAAATACTTTTTTCATCAACTTATAGAAGTCCCATTGATGGTATAAAGTCCTACATCTAGTCCACTGGCTGCTCCACAACCTGGATGTTGATTTTGTCCTTATTGCCTCTGTTGTGTCCTGGTAGTTTGAAGTTCTCTTCAGTTAAATCACTCTCATCATGGGAGTCCTCATCAGAGGCTGATGCGTCCTCTTCATCCTCAGAGTCGCTGAGCTCCACCAGCGCAACGTCCTGGAAAGATGGCAATACATTCAAAATACTCGAGATAGAAAATACATTCGCAAAACGTGCTTCCCACTCACCATCTCTATCACTTTTTCCGCCTCCTCGACATTCTCTATGTCGAAGTGTGCTGCAGAAGATCCCTCCATCTGCTGCTTGAGCTTTTGATTGGCTTCTGCAATCTGCGGGAGGAAACTCTGCAGACGCCCCATCACTGACACCAAACAAAAACATAAACCATTATTTCTTCATCTAAGCTCAGTTGCAAGCTACAATGCAAAGCACATCTCACCGCTGCTTGGTGGAACCCTTTCAGTCTTCAGGCCAGTCGCTGGTTTAAGGAGTAACTTCTCAGAAAGACCTGTGACGTAATTCAATAAAAACAAATATGCATAGTGTCGATTCTTTACAAATAGCTAGCATGTGTTCCAATAGTAATGCTACGAGCTAACGCTAGCCCCTCTTCACGCCAGAACGTCTAACCTCCCTTCTAACATCAAAGAAAAAGCTTTACAAACCTCCACCACTGCCCCATGACAGCAAATCCTGGGAACTCGATTTATTTGTATTTTTATCCATCGCAAAAGCGACACGACTACAAAACAATCGTTACATGTGTTGTTCGTCAACACAACATCCGGGTTGAAGGCATAACAAATAATGCTGATGTTCGAGTAGCGCCCTCTATAGTTTGAGAGTAAAATGACATACAGCTACGACTGTTGCAAATTGTTTTTCGTAATTGATGATAATTTAACAAATACAAAAATAAAGTAGACATCTCTAAAAGTAAAAAATGAGAAACCAGTGTGCTTTTTTATTCATGACAAATGCAATATTCAATACAAGCACGTCTTGTGGTGTTTTATTTCCCTACCTTCAATAACATGTATATATGTTCATACGTTTTTCATGAAAATTTGCATCCATAAGATGGAAAACATGAAGCGACCGATTACCTTGCACTAACATAGCCTGCATCCGTTAAACGACAAAGAAGCAGCAGAAGAAGAAAAAGACCCATCATCTTGTCATAGACGATCTTTGGCCGTGACGCGGCTGCTGTCATTAAGGGAAACTACGCTAGCATCTTCTTTTTTTCGGATGAGATATCGACGCTTCGCAATGGTAACTTTCTCAATTAGCGAAATTCAACTTGAATAACAAGTATGTGGTTGTTGTGTGTGCTAAATAGCCACTATTTTCTGAGTAGGAGTAGAGGCGGTCCAGCATTTTTTTTCTACACAGCTAACGTAGCTAATGCAGCACAACGCCAGCGAACATAAATACGGAATGACGACTATACTGAATGTTCGTAGTGCGAAATTGAGTAAAAACAAACATGAAATGTGACGCTTTTACACTTGATGTGTCAGATATTTTAAACTAAAAAAATGGGCCCGAATCGTGCTGGTGCTCCAATGACTTCAAGGGCTGCGTATAAGACTTTTTGGCATGGGTGTCCAAAGTGTGGCCCGAGGGCCCTTTTAGGCTTGCAGTTAAAAATGCAGCTAATTCATCAATAATGACATTTATTGTCATATGTTACACTGATTTACTTTGTTACCTGTAACACACTGCTAATATGTTGTTTTGTTTAGGTAACGTACTGTATATTAACCTACAGCCTCTGCTGTTTTATTTAATCCTAATCCATTACAGTCCAGGTTTACAGTTATGTTCTTGATAGAAAATTGCATACGTGTATCATTTATTTTTGGTGTATTTTTTTGCAGACTAATGGCCCACCTATACCTTTGTAAATCACCATCGTCTGACACCTGTAGTCTGGCTAGTGGGAGATGAGACACTGTTGTGCAAGGACCCATCATGAGTATCCAGAGCCTAGGAGGAGCATTAGGGGAGTCCCTGGGCTCTAGCCTTACAGTACGCATGAGTGGGGCAGGTGGTGGGCGGAGTTCTTTCGCCTTAAAATCGTCAAGTCGGATCACTTCGCTTCTCCAAACAATGGTGCCAACTGGGTACAACAAACTCCAGGAGGAGCGTCTGGCTATGGTGGACCTCGGAGCTAAACCTGAGGCGACCTCGCTCCAGAACGGCTACAGACAAGAAGCACCGCCTCACCTAGAAAGCCGACGGCTGCTGGACCGCGCATCTCGGTCCTCTGTGACTTTATCAGACTCTGGAGATGGGAGCTACTCAGAAATGGTGCCCATGTTGGCAGAGAGGAGACTGTCTGGAGAGGAGGCTGATGAGGATGAAGATGAGGAGGAGGAAAGACTGGAAGCGCCGGTGCATATCCTGCCCAAGGAGTCGCCTCTTGCTATGGCTTTGCAGATCATCGTGCCTTTCCTGCTGGCTGGCTTTGGAACTGTATCAGCTGGCATGGTGCTGGACATTGTGCAGGTAAGATGAGCTACAATGTAAACTTAAGCTTTGATTGTCAAATTGCGGGCTCTGTTTTTAAAGATAAAAACAACAATAAAAAAGTCACTATTTATACAAATTTGGTGACCATCTAGAACAAACAAACATACTGTATATAACATGGTATTTTTCCCCCCGGGTTGCTGGTTGCTTCTGCGTATACACCCTAAATTCAGTCTGATAGACCTCATGGAAGTACTTTATGTCAGATGTTTTGGGTTGGCATCTATGAGCAATGTGTCAGATTATGAGGGCATCTCTTGTTCCACATTTTTATTTGGATTTATTCTAGATTCTGGCTTGGCCATTCCAACACTTCTTTTGATGTTGTCATTCTTAATTTGGCAAATCCTGTAAGTTCACTTATAGGCTTTCATCACTTTTGCTGATTTACTTCCAGGGAAAATGATTGAATGACAGAGGCTGTCGCTTGCAGGTACATATGCAAAAGGATAAAAGGAGACTGTCATTTGTAGAGTCAAACGACTTTCTAATAGAAAGATTAAAGATTGAAGGCATTTGGTTCAGGTTCAAGATGCCCCGTAGAGGATTCTTAGTTAGAACCTCCCCCAGTTGCTCTTTCCTTCAACGTAATTGTCTTTTTGTGATGCGTTCAGTCAAATAATACATGCCTTGCTCCCTATTCTTGCCCACAGCACTGGGAGGCGTTCCAGTACATCACAGAGATTTTCATCCTGGTTCCGGCTCTGCTTGGCCTCAAGGGCAACCTGGAGATGACGCTTGCCTCACGCCTCTCCACGGCGGTTAGATTTAAAATACACACACACACACATTTGTTATTGCATTATTACAGTGGAACTACTTTATGTTGACGACTCTTGGACTGGCTGACTAACGTCGACATCGGCGGTTGATGACGTAAATGAAATTGAAGCCAAAACTAGCCAGAGTGTTTTCCGCAGGCCTACAAGCTATCTGTGGGGTTTGGTTGTGGTGGTAGAAAAAAACTCAGACTGAGCGTTTGTGTGTGGATGGGTAAAACTAAACATGCGATATTATTTATTTAACAACATATCATGAAGTTATTGACTTACGGGTATTGGTTTAATTTGTGTAGCGGTAGTTGTGCATTATAACACGCCTTGAGGAAAATCTGCCCCTTTTTTTGTACATATAACTCATGTTCTTTTTGTTCCGCGTATCCTTGCTGCAAACAAAATCATAGTGTCAGTGTGTGAAATACCGACAGCTTGTCAGGCTGCATGCATACCGCAGCTTAGCCGCCTTTGGTGCAGCATATTTACTTTTTGCTATGTTTTTAGGAAGTACAGTATTGAGGATAGCAGGGTGGAAATAAAAAAAACAATCAAAGATTGTTCAGTGGGTTTCAGTGGGTTTCCCTGTTAGTTGCCACTTGTTAAATCTGAAAATGTAGCATGTAGAATTCTCTATTTGCTTTTGGCCCCACACGGGCCCCATATTCATAGCAGAGTAGATTCTCCTCATGTCAGCGTTGTTCTTTTTCTGCTGAAAGGCACACAGTGGGCTGGAAAAGCGTTGACACCTAAAAGGTACACACTAGTAAACAAAACGATATTCTGTTTTAGAAACCTGGCTTGCGGGGTTTGAGCATGGCTAACAAGGTAAGGAGCGTTTACTGACGGTGTTTTTGTGGGAAAAGCAAGTCGGCACACGTCTGCCTCTGCTATTTTGCAGCTTTATATTTTTGTTTATGAAACAAAGGCTGTCTTACCCAACTGCAATTATAGAGGAGCATTTCTTCTGAAGTAAAGTCCAGCCAGGTGTCAACTTCCTTCAGATGCCTACCAAACAAGAAGTACTGGCTCTGAGCAAACCGTGTTAGCATGAACTTAAAACCATTAGCATGGAAATAGAGATGCAAACATTCATTGCGGCGATTAATTAGTTTGGCTAATTAATCAGAGCTGCACGTGACTCTTCACTCCTATTTGCCTTTGTTGTATGCTTCCAACACAGGTGAATGTGGGCAAGATGGATTCTCCAATAGAGAAGTGGAATTTAATAATAGGCAACCTGGCGCTCAAGCAGGTAATCATTCAACTGTGGATACACATCAATAATAATGTCTTTTTTTTATCAAAAAGTGTGGAAATTTGTTTTTGGCAGATTATTTCTACTTTTTTGTAGCAGTGCTTGTTGGCAATAAATGTCTATAGCCTGTTGAAATTGTGAATTGAGACACACCTAAGGATTTATGTCATGCGTATTTTACATGTAGAGTCTATAGAGCGAGTAGGATGAACCCAAATGATTCGTTCCTCAGACTGTAGTAAGTCTGAGCACAGACACTGTTACTCATAAACCCACATATTGATAAGCACACCGTAACATCCCTGCTTGCCCAGTGTTTCACAATCTGTTCATAGTCAGTGTCTATGTCAGTGTCAGCAAATAAACAGTTTTAACCAACCACCCCCTCTTTGGGCTTCTCTCTGCAGGTTCAGGCCACTGTGGTGGGTTTCATGGCAGCTGTTGCAGCTGTGGTTCTTGGCTGGATCCCAGAGGGGAAGTTCCAGATGAGCCACGCCGTGCTGCTGTGCTCCAGCAGTGTAGCCACGGCTTTCATCGCCTCCATGCTGCAGGGTAAACTGTTGATGCTGACCCTCCAGCAGGGTCGCTGCTGTTCTCGCCACACAAAATCAGTACTCAATAGTATGTATGAACTTCTGATTGCTCCATCTTACACATTTAGGTTTCATTATGGTGGGCGTGATTGTGGGTTCCAAGAAGACAGGCATTAACCCGGACAACGTTGCCACACCTATTGCAGCTAGTTTTGGTGACCTCATAACCTTGGCCATCCTGGCTTGGATAAGCCAAGGCCTCTACAAGTGCCTAGGTGGGTGAATAAACGTCAACATCAATACTCTGGTAACCTACTGCTACAAACGTCCCAAAATAGTTGTAGACGCTCCATAGGAACTGGATGGGGGATGGCTTATTAGTCAGGCACCATTACTTGACATCAATGAAGCACATTGTTGACCTTGTAGTTAAGCTGCTTCATCTTCACGCGTCAGTGACACGTTACTGCTCCCTGAGGGAGAGAGTGGCAGTGCATAATTTTATTCTTAATCGTGTGGTTTCTAGCAAGATTACGATCTGTGTGAAGGTGTTGGTACATGAGAGAAATGGTGTTCTGATTGTTTAGGTAATTATATATTGAAACAAATAGTAAGCCAAATGATTAGTGATGTATTCAACTTTCAATTGCTGAACTTGACCAAGCACATCTAATGGGCTCCACACACGGGAGGCGACAAACGACCCCGTTTGGCAAAACTCATCGCCAAGGCGTAGCAAACCTTGCACATGGGAGGCCGTGGCTGTGGCCAGCTACACCGGTGAGAGACCCAGTCATATCCAGAGCAAATTACAAATCTCCCATGGTTTCTACTGTGAATGTGAAATACTAATCATTAGTAGAGTAGTCTCGGAGTTTACTGCTTAGATTTTAGATACTTGTATGTTATATTTTATAGTAACAGATAGCTCATGGCGACTTGTAACTTGCATGTTGAAAAAGTGTGTGCACCCCTGATATACATATCCAATCTACATAATACCCATATTTAAATACAGTAAATATATATTTTTTTCTCTGTTCATAGTAGGAGGTAGATCTTTGGGGCTGGGTCCTTTTTAAAAGTACCTCGCAGGCTGAAAAAGTGTGAGCACCCCAGCTCTAGACACATCTTGCTGTTAGAAAACATAAATTTTGCATCACAGAGGAACGTAATGTTTTTTACATGAGAGAGAAACGTTAATAATTATTTGTAAACTTTTGTATTGTTGGCCTTGATGTTCTGTGTCGCAATTCCTTCAGTCAGCCAGTAGAGGTCACCGCTGCTTCACCTTGTGGTCTAACGTTCCCTGGGTTGAGAACAGATGCGCCTCTCTTCTCACCGCACATTCCACATGTTTAATTCATGTCACACCCAAACCTACTTGTAATACAAGGATACAGTCAGCGATATTTCCTCTGAAAAGCGTCACATACAGCCTATCCCTGTCAGCTCTAACTGCGTGACACAGATGTCTGCTCTGGGAGAAACAGAGACGCGCTGTGAGCTAAATTTATTACACACCCTTCAGATTTAATATTTCCACGGCGGAGCGGCTGTCTAGCTGCGTCTCTTTTCTAAACAATGTCCGTGTTGTTCTCGTCCAGCCGTGCTGAAGTGCAACAAAAGGCTGTTTTTCCCGCTCACACCTGAAAATGAAATGTGAAATCGTTCTCATTTTGAGGAAAATGAGCTGAGTCAAGTGGCGTCACTCAGTTTTAATTACAGACTGCTTTAACGGCTGGTGTTCAACCATAGAAGAATGTCAGTTTTCGATTTTACTATTAACGAGCAGCATACAATGCCTGTTTTTGTTCCTGAACTATGACAGATTTGACACAAAAAGCTTTCAAGTTTTCTTGAATGATTCAAGCTATTTGTTGCACCATTTTACGCTTTTTGGAAGCGTCATTAATTAGATTTCTTTGCACCTAGGGCCAGTGGAACAGTCCGCATGCTACCCAACATTGCAGATTGGCATCTCATTGATGACAGCGTTTGTTATATCTGCTTTGTTTTCTGTCTGCTGCTGAACTATACTGTGACATCTTTATCCAGGGAATGAGTTGCACAGAACCAAAATATAGGTTACATGGATCAAAGTTTCCCAAGCGTTAATGAGCCAAGGCGCATATTTTACAAGATTGTACTTTTTATTAGAGGAATCTCACATTACACGACCAAATAAAAATATCAGAAAAAGTATATAATCCTAGGACATGTAGGTTAATTATGTACAGTACCTTCTGCCATCTAGTGGAAGAGAATTGAATTCGTCTGCCTGGCTATACAGTATGCAGCTGGCATAGATGGATAAGCAAAGATAGTGTGGTAAATCATTTTTAGACCAATTAAGTGAAATTGGATAATTTAATGCTGTGGCACACTGGTTGTGAATCACTGATATAGCCTATATAAACAAAAGCAGTGGGAAAAGTGGCTGTTAACAATGCATCGCATGAGTATAAATGGAAGAAAATGTGGAGTTGGTCTCCCATGGGATCGTCCAGTCTTCGAGGAAAACCTTGTGCAAGATTTTAATGGGATGTGTCTGTGGAAACCTTGGAGGTCAGAGGTCTTGATGCAGAGCTGGGGCGTCAGAGTCAAACTTTTCCACACCCCTAGCTCATCCAAACTGGATACTTTGTATGTGCCTTCCTTCGAGATGTTCTCAAAAATTTAGAAGCATTTCCAATTTGGTTGTGGGGACAGGTAGCATGTCTGGAAACACCACTCAACAATCCCCTCCTGTGTAAGCACTTGATACAGGTGGCAAGGAAATCCATGCGAGACTTTAACAGCCAATAATGACCAAGGCTGTTGTTGCAATCTTCAAACTTTTCTCCAGAAGGTCACCTCTTCTTCCTCTGTGCCTCATTAACTGTGCCTAAAAGTCAGATACCCCTGTATTCAGCTGAACAGCAAGCCCATTCTGTTCTCTTGCTTTGACACCATCCTGATATAAATCTTGGTCTGTTTTCCAATGAGAGTTATTTTGTATTGGAGAGAGAAAAAATCCAGCTGGTGGCTGGTGGCTTTAAGCAGGTGCTCAGCCTAATTACCCTTAAGAAATACATGCGTTGTAGTTGAAACAAACGAGTAGTCTTGGCAGAAACCTTCTTTGTGTTGCACAGGCTGAACATATAATATCTGATAAATATTGAAGTTAAAAGTGTTTGGTAGATGGGGTGGGCATGATAATTATGGATGTCCTATTGTATTTGCTGATATCGGCTTAAAAATGAGATCGTTTTTTTGTTGATAATGATTTTGGTGCGTGAGTGATGACGTCATTCTCCACAGAGCAACAAGCTTGCTTACTCGGTATGTCCGCAAATTATTTCCAAGTTTTGCCTTCGGGTTGTAAAAATGCAATTTTTAATGATTGTGAAATGTTGTGTGGGGGAATTAGGCGCCTTCCTTTAATACTTCAAATCTAATATCACACCTCAGGAAGAATCACTTGGAGTCACACGCAGCCAGCATAACTGCAGCAAAATAATAAGCAACTGGCGCTGAATGAGCACAGTTTATAATTTCACTGGTTGTACGACTCTAGAGTTTCATACTTTCACTTTGTTTGTGCCACATAGAAATATGCAGCTTTCCAAAACAAATTATGTAGTCCCCAGCTTTATTTAATTGGGTTCTTATTTGTCAATTTATTAAGACTAACCCGTCTTACTGTCTGACAGTAGTAGAGCATGCTATTTTGACTTGATTGGTCATGTTTTTTTTTTTATGACTTTTGCTGAGACAAAACTGTTTGAAATAAATTACACTTTTTCTATAAGTTGCATTGCATATTGCAGTATTGATCTTATCTTACACAATTGTTTTATTTGTGAAATGCATCCAGTGGCGTCAGGAAATGAAGTGTAATGCGTTCATTACACCTTAGGGAAGATCTGCTGCCAATATTGGTATCGTTAATGAAGTGGTGGACAATATCGGTCAGCAGTGGGAACCTGGGTTAGCTTCCTCCCTGGTTAGCGTGTTTTTTGGTTAACATAAAAAATTTACACCACAATTTTGGCTCTGTTTGTGTGCATTGTCCGGTTACCATACAATATGGCGCACGTCTTGGTCGTGTTTTTAATACACTGTGTGAGTCCATCTGTATTCTCAAAATATTTATTATCAGAAAACGTCCTTCCTTCTTAGCATCCTATTAGCTTGCGAACAAAATGGCAACCGGAACCAGAATTTACGTCACCCGTCTATGTAATCAGCGGCTGACTCTCAAAAACACAAAACACGTTTTTATTGTTTTGTAATTATAGTTTTTGCATGCACATAAAACAATTATAAATGGGTATAAATGAAGAAAGGGATAAATAAACATTTGAGGCTACCTTTCCCTTCATTGAAGACTACTGTTTCCTAAGAAATGATGTGGCAGCTAGACACCACACGGACACCACCTTCCTGTTTTGTCATTTCTTGAATTCAATAGTGTTTCTCACCTTCTTTATCACAATGTTAGCACTTTCAAGTTTCTTGGAATTATTTCAAGAATCACGTCTTCAGTGAGTGTAAAAGTAACCTTAAATGTTGATGTATCCCCTTCAGTCATCATTTATATGCATTTCGGATTGTTTTCTGCATGTCAAACTATAATCGTAAAACTATCAAAATGTGTTTTGTGTTAACATTTTTGGCAGATTAATTTACATGATTTTTTAATGAGAAAAATTGCTCCGGTTAGCGTCCGTTTCAGTTAGAGTCAGACCTTCTGGAATGAATTAATGACGCTAACCAAGGTTCCACTGTAAACTCAACTCAACTTCCCTTCTCCAGATACCTACCCATATGTGTCATCCGTGGTCTGTGCCTTCTTCATGTGTCTGACCCCTTTGTGGATGGTCGTCTCCTCCAAGCACCCGGCCAGCCGCACCCTGCTGTACTCCGGATGGGAGCCTGTCATCACTGCCATGGTCATCAGCAGGTATTTGTGTGTGTGTGTGTGTGTGTGTGTGTGTGTTTTGCGCAGGACTTCAAAAGAGAAAGGGGAAAAAAACATTCTGCGTCTGTAACCCAAGCGTCTGGTTTGCCCGATGACTCATCTTCTAAACAAATTGCAACAGCACTCAAGCACAGGTGCTGCTGAAGTCCCTTAAGCTCCGCAGCTTTAGCAATACAGCATTTGTCTCCTTTGTGCTCATTTCTTACAGTGTTGTGCACTTGAAACCATTTTCTCAGTTTTTCATTGAGGGGTTATAACGGCGAATTGGTGCTTTACAGCTTCAGCTGAAAACAAGTGCTATTTATTTTCATCATACTGTGGAACCAGTGAGCGTTGAAGCATTTATAAAGAAGCACACACACACACATACTCACACAAAACACTTTTATCATTACACGGGAGAAAAAGGTTCCCAGAATCGGTTGAATGCTTCAGTTTTGGAAGAGTCCTTGACTACAATTCCTTCTTGTGCTGGCATGGGTTTGTGTTGAAGCTGGTTAGTTTTCTCAGATAGCAGCCCTCTGCCATCGTCAACGTGTGACAGTCCACCAGGGTCCTTTGAACAGCATTAAGCTGGAAAGGCGCCATGTTGGTGCATCGCATAGAAGCATGCCTGTAAACGATCTAATTATGTTGTCCTCTGCAGCATCGGAGGACTCATCCTGGACAAGACGGTGTCTGACCCCAATCTGGCTGGAATTGTTGTGTACACTCCGGTAATCAATGGTGAGTCACCGTGACACTGCAACTTGATGATGTCACAAGGGCGGTTCTTAGCATATCAACCTGGGACATTAGTAAGTCGGTCGCTCTTTATGTCGACCAACTCAAAGTCCCGGTCTTTCGTGTTCTTATTATCAATAAAAAGTGCTTGTTTAAGTCGACATACATGGTCGCCCGCTTCTGCCGACATAAAATGTGAGACCTGAAGGTGTCATCCATCCATCCATTTTCTATACAACTTCTCCTCATTAGGGTCGCGGGGGCATGCTGGAGCCTATCCCAGCTGACTTTGGGCGACAGGCAGGGTACACCCTGGACTGGTCGCCAGCAGGGCACATATAGACAAACAACCATTCACACTCACATTCATACCTACGGACAATTTAGAGTCACCAATTAACCTCACCTGCATGTTTTTGGGAATGTGGGAGGAAGCCGGAGTACCCGGCGAAAACCCACGCGCACACGGGGAGAACATGCAAACTCCACACAGAAATGCCCAAGGGAGAATCGAACCCAGGTCTTCCCGATCTCCAGGCTGTTACTGTGTTGGCCAACGTGCTAACCACTAGACCACCGTGCGGCCTGAAGGTGTCATTTTCATGAAAAATCTATCTGTTTATGTTGACACGTGTTGTAGTGTTGTTAACGTCATCATTGTCGCTAAGCAGTAGGGGATGAAAACGTGACGAGTTTTCTTAATTGGAGAAAAGCTGTATCGTGAGAACAGGGCAGCCAGAAGCTAACCTAACTGTGAACTGTGACATGGCTATGAATGATAATACAGTAATATGGAAGTGGTAGTGTACAAGGCATTATTGGAAGTGCACATTAAGGTCTTTAGGCACACTTGGCAGTCCAACCTACCTCGGTGTTCACAGCATCAGCGAGTGACGTGTGGCTGATTTTTCCATCGGAGTTGCTTGCTACTTGTTGATGTCCAAGCAGAAACTGTAGTAATTCTAATCACGTAGATGCTCGGACTTGTCCGCAGCCTGTGGTGTGGAGTGGTTGTTCTGACGCTTATTGCATTTGGCTCAGCGCCAACTTTTCAAGTACTGGCGATCATCTGCTTCATAACACATCTCATGCGTAGAAGAGATCCGTGTTGACAATTCAGTGATATGGTCCATATATTTAGCAAGTAAGGGTGCGCATATACAGTAAGTGTTTTTTGCGTCATGCATTTGTTCTGTAATTAAATACAAGCCATCAACAAAGGTGAAGAATCCGCTGAGCTGGTAAGCGGGTGTGAGCCCCATCTGTCATGCCGTGCAACCCAGCAGCCATTGACCAACAGAACCAATCCTCTGTTGCCTTGCTGCACCACGCCTTCCATTTGTGGAACGTGGCTTATTGCAGAAATAAACAAAAACCTAGCAAAATTGGAAAAGTAGAGCAAAAAGTCATAATATAACTACAAAAAGCTAAAATGTTGATACTAATAACTAATAAAAACACAAATATTTATCTTTCTATTTATTTATTTATTTATTTATGTATTTATTTATTGTTTTTTATATGTATATGTTGTTTTTTATGTTACATGAACATGAAGGTAGCTCTTAAAGTAAATGTACACAGGTGCCCTGAAAGGTTTTACAAACACTGCCACACTCTTTGACCATAAAGCCACAGTCCTTCTTTGTCTTTCTTTGAAAATGTAACTTTGGCTCGATGCAGCTTATCATATTGACCTAGACTTAAAAATATATAGCATAGCACGTCAGCCAAGTCTGCAAAGTAACAATCTTTTTATTTGGGGGGAAAAAAAATGTGTTCATCCCTTGTATGTAATCGCCTTATTTGACTGTCATAGTTGTCGCCGAGTCATCATTTGTTACTGAGTGACCTTCAAGTGTGTTCAAGTGGACTTGCCAATTCTAGCCAAGCCAGCATATTTTTATGGAAATGTGTGTTTCACCTTCTCAGGTGTGAACGTATAAATGCTAAATCAAGAGAACGCAAACAATGCTCTTTACCATAAATAAAACAACCTATTAAGATTGAATTGTGTTCATTTACCCTTCCATTTTCTCCTGGCACCTCTTTCGCCCACTTCTCACCGCTAATGGGCTCAGTCGCACTGTCCATGGCTGCGGCACCTCCACAGCGGGAGATAAGGTTTTAATTAAATGTTAATAAAGAGAGACGGTCAACGAGACGGAAAGCAATTCTGACTCAAATTGGATTCCTGCTGAGATGCGTCCAGGTCGCGATCAGCCAGAGAATTGTGATGTGCAAGGGTGAGTGTGCCTCATCTTTATTGAAAAGCACCACTACTTACATATTAATGAAAAATGTAGTTAGCAAGGGCACACGTAAGAGGACTAGTGAAGGGATGATGTGTGGATAGTTGATAAGAGCATAGACCTTGATTAAAAAAAAATACAAAAAAGACAGGTCTGCACTGGGAGCTATATTCGCTTACAATAAAAGAATAAATGTGGATACTACAGTAAAAGTACAGTATCTGGATAGTAAGAACATGAATACAGTTCAAACAAAATGCTAAGTTAAAACGTGTTTTGCCTAAAAAGAGTTTGTAGATGAAACATGTCGCCTTCATTTTTCATTCCTCCATTTAATAATCAACTGTTTACCCCTGCTGCTTGTTCACCTTTCATTCTCATCAAAAACTCTTTTAGGTGCAGACGGCTTAGCATGCTGATTATGTGGGAACCAAACCCCTCACACCCACCGAAAAGAACAACCAAATTTATTTATTTATTTTTTAACAGATTTTCTATCATATATCTGCTTATTGACGCTTCTTTCATTTTGCAGTTGCTTTCCATTGTTGCAATACGTCCGTGAACCTTTCCGTTTGTTTAGCAAAAACTGCACTCATTCTATTGTTTATCATCATGTATTTTCCCTCCACAGCAGTTTCATTCAGATGAGTTTTTAATCTTGACTCATCATCACCCCATATTTGCCTCGGCATGTTTTTGATTTCAGATTAGCTACCTGTCTACTTTACAGCTCACTTCCACGATAAATGATGTCTTTTCTTCTCATTATATTTTATCTCGGTGTGTCATGTCTTATTGATGTAGCCATCCCTGTGGGCAGAATGGCCCAGGTTTAGACAGCAGCAGCCGCCTCCCACCGCCCCCCACCGCACCCCCACGCTGCTGTTTCTTCACAGCCTTGCTACAGCCCCAGACCTCTTCCCCATCCTCATCCTCACTCCTGTCAGACCCAGTGACCTGAAAAAGCCGAATTTGCCTCAAACCTACATGCCGCTACCTCCTCAATCCCAAAACCGCCCCCTGCCAATTCCTGCCCCCAGCTAAACACCACAGTAACCTGAACCACTGTTATTTATTTAGACTGAATTAGGGCCTGCATTTTATTTCCAAAATTCACCAAAATGCATGGTAATGGCACTGAATTATTTAGCATAACAATTGATTATATTATAATTTTTATTGCTAAGGTAATGAATACAAAATGAAAAGGTGACATTGCTAGTAGTATTATACAGTCATGACTGTATGCATTTGTTTGTACTCCTGAACCACTGCACACAAAAGGGTGAAAATTTGGCAAAACATGTCTCCCAATGAACCCAATGTAATTTTTTAGGGTGTTTAGCTGAATCATCGCCATAAGTGTCATTTACAGGTGTCCTAATTTTATGATACTGTACTGTATATAAAATATGATTTAAAAAGGTATGTACAGTATAAGCGTAGGAAGACTAAATAGCATTGGACTGAGCACAGCCTTGTGGCACTCCATGACTAATCTGTGCACATGCAGTCTTGGGGTATCTCGATATCAGTAATGTCATGTCTCATCAATGTAACACTAGTGATGCCTAGTGACCAGAATACTACATATAACTTGTCTTTCAATATTTTTCACAAATAGGCCATAGTCAACCATGCAACAGCGGGCTATTTCAGTTTGGACAAAACGCAATAGATTGAGGGAGTGATGTTTGAACTCGATGTATCATTTGTGCTGATATTGGCTCAATATCATATCAGACCATATTCAAGGCTGAAATATTATCGTATTGGAAGTGAAAAAGTTGTATCGGGACAACAAGTTCCATACAAGTAGATATTGATCTCCTTCTGTCTGGTCGGGTTGAGATTAGAACCACTTTTTTTTTTTTTTTGTAGGTATCGGGGGTAACTTGGTGGCGATTCAATCCAGCCGGTTTTCCACTTGCCTGCACTTCCACTGCGCCCCTGGGGAAGTTCCTGATGAGGTCAAGGGCTGTTACTACCCTTGTCGCACGTTCTGTGGCACAGGCAAGTCTTGCACCAGCATGATGGAACGATTCCGCAGTTTTAAAGAAAACGATTAACATTTGTCTCTACTTTTTGACATTTCATCAGGAGCCAATCACAGATCTGCTCAGGTTCTTCTTCTTTTGGTGATCCCCGGTCATGTCATTTTCCTCTACACCATTCACCTGATGAAGAGCGGGCACACTACCCTGACACCTATCTTTATGTCTGTCTACCTGGCTGCTGCACTGCTGCAGGTAAGCATGATTTGATTAATAAAAAGCAACACAATCTGCATTGTCTCTATGTCCTATGGTAGCATATTTCTTAAGCCAAAATGAATTTATTGTGAGCAAAGATTGTGAGGTAGTGTTATTAATCTTTCAATGCACTTCATACTTCAATGCGGTTCACACTTGCAGTGTGCAGGGAGAAGATGTAGCTGTGTGCATCATCTCCGTTCCTAGAGCTTTGTGGTTTCAGGCAATGCCAGACGGAATATGACTGAATATTCTTTTTCTACTCTATTCTATATTATATATTCTTTTGTGTTTTGTCAGTTGAGGGAATGCTTTGAATTTGGAGTAAGTACCTCTGCTATTTCCCATGCAGCATGAACTGTCTTAATGTTTTTAGTTTTCACCACAATGGCACCGCAATACCGATCAGTGTCATTTAAAATCCACTTCAATGCCAGCACATGCAAATAGGTTACTACTGAGCCATGACACTGGTGGAATGATGCCCAAAAATAACCACACTGTTTAAGAAATACCCAAATCCTATCTTTGAGGAGGCAGAATCTGTGATACATTGAATGATATTGTACAGGTACACAAGAGTAATGTGCAATAACACACTCGATAGTCCTTTTGAAAAGAACATTCAACCAATATTTTTTTGGTTATCTTTCTCTCCCTTGATTCCTGCCCTGCTGGGAGAATGAATTAAGAAAAAAAACCATTAAAAGTGAAAAACACTCAAAATCCAAACTAGCCCGTATATATCCAGAGGTGGATCCCTGTTGTGACAAGTGTAAGAGGGAGGATGCCACACTTATCCACATGTTTTGGTCTTGTCCTAGTCTGGAGAAGTATTGGAGGGAAGTTTTTCAGACACTTTCTGTAATTATCAATTTACCCTTGCAAGCCAACCCTTTAATAGCACTGTTTGGCACCACAGGTGAACCCGACTCGCGTTTGACCCCCACACGACAACGAAGTTTGTCCTTTGTCTCCCTCTTGGCCAGACGGGCAATTCTGTAAAGGTGGAAGGATGCTGCTCCGCCCACCCACGCTCAGTGGCTGAGAGATGTCATGTCCTGTCTAAATTTGGAGAAAATTCATTACTCAATTTGTAATGCCAAAGAAAAATTCCAAAATGTCTGGGGACCTTTCTTAGTATATTTCCACAACTTTAAATTTACCTGAGCTCCCCAATAGCTTTCCCTCTCTGGCCTATTTGCTGTCATCTGTTGTTTAGTTCACTTGTGCATTTGCTTTGGTTGTTTTGCATTTGGTAGTCCTACCAAACTCGGACCTCTGTCTCTTTGGGCTGTGTGTGGCTTACTTTGTGGGTGTTTTTTGTGTTGGGGTTTTTTGTTTGTTATTTTGCTGTTTTTGTTTTCTCTCTCTCTCATTCTATGCCTAAACTACCAGCAAACATTGTGTGTATTTGTTTTTTACTTTGTCAAAATTCAATAAAAATATTTCTGATTAAAAAAAAGTGAAAAACACGATTAGAAAAGTAGAGTAGATCTGCTGGCAGCAGTTTCTGCTCAGGCTGTGATCAAGGAGCCAAGCAGACGTGAATGCTATATTTGGTCCCATTTTATTTGTTGAACCAAACTTACAGCGGGGGAAATTTTTATTCGATCCCCTGCTGATTTTGTAAGTTTACCCCCCTACGGAGACATGAACAGTCCAGACTTTTTGGGTAGGTTTATTGTAACTGAGAGAGACAGAATAAGCTACATGGAAGTTATAAATTCATTTGTATTTGATTGAGTAAAATAAGTATTTGAAGCAAAACATAGCCTACAGTAGTACTTGGTGGAGTAACCCCTGTTGGCAAGCAGAGAGCTTAGACGTTTCTTGTAGTTGGTCACCAGGGTTGCACACATCTCTGGGGGCGTTGGTCTGCTCCTCTTTACAAATCATCTCCAAATCTTGAAGATTACAAGGCTGTTGCTTGGCAACTCAAAATTTCACCTCCCTCCACAGATTTTGAAATCGAAATGTGCTTCTTCTTGAACCACCCCTTTGTTGCCTTGGCTGTATGTTTTGGGTAATTTACCTGCTGTAAGACCCATCACCGACCCATCTTCAGTGTTCTGGCTGAGGTCAGGAGGTTCTCATCCAAGATTCTACAGAGCAAGGGCCTGTTTATCGGCGCCCGTCAGTGCGGGGAATTCCTTAGCAGAGAAACAGCCCCAAAGCAGATTTTTTTTTCCAGCTCCATGTTTGACAGTAGAGCTGTGATTGGGTTGATGCCAAAGAGCAAAATTTTGGTCTTATCTGACCACATCACATTCCCCGAGCCATGTCTGAGCCATTCAGGTGTTGATTGGCAAACTTCTGACAGCTCGTACATGTGTCTTCTTGAGCGAGGTGACCATGTGGGGAATGCAGGATCTCAATCCATCACGGCAAAGTGTGTTAGTAATGCTTTTCTTGGTGACTGTGCTCCCAACTCCCTTGACATCATCAGCACGCTCCTTCCTTGTAATTAAGGGCTGATCCCTCACTTTTCTCACAATCCGTACCCCAGGAGGTGAGATCTTGCAGTGAGCTCCAGAGCGAGGGCAATCAAACGGTGCCTTGTTTTTCTTCCATTTATGCATTATTGCACCAATCACGGTCTCTGTATTTACCAAGCTGAAGGGACATGACTCATTTGTGTGCAGGAGATGTCAGAATTCATGCGAGTTGCTAGGGGATCAAATACATATTAATTTATAGCCTTTTAGTTAATGTTTTTTGGTGCTATTCTTTATCTCTGTTGAAATAAACCTACTTGAAAACATTCTGTATTGTTAAGGGAATAAACTTAGAAAATCAATAGGGGATGAAATATTTCCCGTATTTCCCCCACTGTAATTTCATATTTGCTCATCCAGATGAATCATTGTGTACGAAATGAAATATTAGATAGTACTTTATTGATCCCTTGGATGTGAGGTTCCAATAGCAGCAACACTGTATGCAGTACACAAGACCGTGGTAGCAGTATCAGGTAGCATTAGTCAGGTTCATTGTATGTTGACTAAGCTGGATGTTTTCTATATTCAAATAGAGAAGCAAGCTGTCAGCTGGTTATCACGTTTTATAAATTAGTGTTTTGTTTTCTTCCTCATACATCGTCATGCCTCTTGTAGTCCATCTATCTTACAGCGAGATACCACAAGCCCATTGGTTCAAAGGCTGCGTATAGCCTTAAATGACCGCAATACATTTGGTTTATATAATGCTTGGACAGCCAATTTCCCTTTTGAGCTATAGACTTTTCACCTTATCTTTTAATAGACTTATCCGTTTCTTTCTGCCGCACTTTCCTTCATGCATGACTTCTGAATAACACTCTTACTACTCACAGCCTGCCGCTCTGCCCACTGCGCTTTTCTTTAAGGGTTATGACTCTTAAAATCCTTCATCCCAACAGTGTTGATCCTACAAGTTGTTTTTTTTCCATTTCCCATTCTTTTGCTACTCATTCAACTTCGTGGAGTAATTTATCCTTTTAGACATGGCTGTCTGTAACAAACTCTTGGTCTCCCAGGACGCGACTTTTAATGATTTTTTCTTAGCGTTTTGTAAAATATCATTACTGTAATGTGGAGGGAAAAAACTGTGTAATAATATCAAGAAATGTGTTGTTTTCAAATTATCTCTGTATTTCCAGTTATGCAAGGTTGATATTTCAAAACAAAAACAAAACAGTGAACCCGTTCCAGTGTCAAACTGTGGCCATCATCAAACTCGTCCCTTGTTTATCACGGTTAGTTGGTTCCAGACCCTACTGCGATAAGTGAATTTCCGCGAAGAAGGAGTCTTTACAGTATTAACAAATGGAATATTTTCGTAGTTAGAGCATAGAAAACCTGTTTAAATAAATAGCCCTATACACATGAAATAACACCCCTAGTCACCTTTACACTCCGATTATTCTTCGCTTACACCTCATTGCGCAACTCTTACACGCAGGCTACGGGATCTGTGAATGGACACGAGACAGCCGCCACTTTAGTGGTTGGCCTCCAGTTTATTTTTTCTAAATTTAAGAAAGATTTTGAAACAGAGTCGGGAAGAAGGATAAAGTAAATAAGAAGCCAAAAACTAAACACTTGCACAGGGAATTGGAGAACTTTTTTCCCACTAAGTCATGTCGGACTCTGCATCCATGAGTGACTCCATCTTGCAAGTTAAGATAATGTAATGTAACATAACTAACATGTAATGAGCAGAGTACTACATATGACTTGCATTTCAGTGTTTTTCGTCTAATAATAGGCCATAGTCAACCACAAAACAGCGATAATTGTGAAAAAACACGATCGTGTGAGGGAGCGATGGTCAAACCGTGAAATGGCGAGGGACGACTGTATTTGTATTTTTCTCTTCTGCCTTTCCTCTCCTCATTACACTTCTCGCTTTTGAAATATGCCACAGAAACCAAAGAAAAACACGCAAGTTAAGCCTTTGATGCCCACTGGACTGAGGTTTCCTGATATTCTCTGACTCTTGTGGGGCATGTTTTCCCCCAAAATGTCAAGATAGGGATTTGTTACAACTTCACACAAAAGCCCAAATGTTTGTCCGCCCAGGTGTTGCTGCTGTTGTGCATAGCTGACTGGATGGTACATTCCATGTGGCGGAGCGGCAAAGACCCGGACAGTTTTTCCATTCCCTACCTGACGGCTCTGGGGGACCTGCTGGGCACCGCCTTGCTGGCGCTCAGCTTCCACTTCCTGTGGCTCATCGGCGACCAGGACAGTGATGTAGGCGACTGAAAGCGAGGCCTGACGCCATCTGACTTCTGGTACCCTGATGCCTTGTGGGGGACAAGGTTCTTTGCTTTTTTTACTCTCCATGAACAAGACGCAACGCTATTCCAGACTTTTTCCATGAAGACCTTTGCACCTTTTGCACCAAAGCATTTCCTTTCCATGAGGAGATCTGTTGGAACTATCAGTCAAAGGTTCCCTATTTCACAGGAATCATTGATGGCTTGTCCTCATTTTTGGAGTTTCTACCTGCCTTGTTGGAGCGTCAAAGTTAGATGTAAAGGTCAGAATTTCCAAATAAGATGATAATTCTCGCTGATATTTTAGTCAGGAGATTACTAATGAGACACATGGCGATGCTGATTAGCCTACAATTTAATTCACATTGAATTGAATCATGTTTGGTCTAAAGAAAGGGTTTCCAAAGTGCGGCCTATGGGCCATTTGCAGCCCACAGCTCGTTTATCATTGGCCGGTATACTAAAGGTACAACTAAACATGACATCACAGAAAGTTTCAATGTTAAGAGTTATAATACTTATAATAATACGCTTTGTTACCTATAACACATATTACATGCGTTGGTTTTAGTTTGTTTAATACATTTAAAATATCAAAATGGTGTCTGAATCCCTTGAATTCAGTATGTGCTCCTCCGTGGAAAAGGTTTGGACACCACTGCCCTAAGGCCTCATTCGTCACCTCTTTGTATTCATTACAAACCTTTTATTGTCTACAGTGCAGCAAATGGGATGAAGGCCTTGAACTGCCTCGTATTTTTTCATTTGCCATGTTGCTTCTACCGAGGTAAAAAAAAAAAAAAAAAAAAGGGAACAGAAGCACCTTAAATTGTCAAATTATAGCCAGGGTGTTCAGTTCCTTAAACGGCATTATTCATTGGAATTGGGTGATGATTGGAGAGAGGCATTTCAAAACTCAGCATATTTAACAACTTCATTTTTTAAACTTGGATAATGATTTGCATTGCAGGGAAAAGTGGAAAGGGACACTTAGCTCTCTTTATTTGACTTACTAACAAGTATATTACACAACACAGCAAAAACAGAATCAGTGTTACACGCATGACAGCTGAGTAGCGCAAGTGACATTTTCTAGCGCCTGCAGAGGTAGATAAAGCTGCTCATGAGACTTCAAATGCAGGTACTCCTGTCTTGAGGACCAGCTAACCCGACTGTTATTTGCTTTTTTAGTACTATAGGATTTGAATTGAATTGAACATTATTATTATTATTATTATTATTATTATTATTATTATTGAACATTTACAGCGGTGGTTCTCAACTGGTTTAGTTGCGGGACCCACCATCCAAATTCCCAAATTATGAAATTTTTTAAAACTCAAACCTCTCAAATATCTTCTATTTGAAGGGACTATTTGCAACACGCCGTGAGCTGCAGCGGTGAGATGCTGTCCTCTCTTCATGGTGCGCTCTTCTCCAGCAGATATCTGCAGCTGTGTGTCAGTAGGGACCCGCTCGATGACTTTCCCCTCCTGCTCAAGCTTGACAACGTTGTAAATAGCACAGAGACGCATTCGTGGATATCAGGTCACTACATTTTTTTCATTTGAAAACGGCTTCACCACCCACTTTTGGGTCCCAACCCACCAGTTGAGAATCACCGATTTACAGTATTTAGTTTTGTTACTAATCATATATTTTAAACTCTTTTCAGCATCTCTAAGTGGGTTTGGGGAGGGTGCCAATCGAGAGATTATAACGCATTTGACTAAAAGTAATACTTTATGGGTGTAAATTATTCCACAATAGACACCTTTAGAGGTGGGCTAGTCTGTTTCTGTACTCTGACTTAACACACCAGCATACACCCAGCGTTACATGCAGGCAGTATTTCTCCACTGTGTGGATGTGGCTTGTGATATACAAAAATTGTTGGTCTGCACTGTACTTCTCTGAGCAATCAAGTGAGATGTTTGATGAATGCAGTACAGGATTGGTCATTGTGGCACACATTAAGTGGATTGTTTACACATGCATTGTGATGACATGCATGCAGTTCTCATTTCCATGTCAGCATGATGTGATCAGACTGAAATGTCAGTGTTAGCGTTGCTATATTCTTGCTCTACGGTGCGCTTTGTACAGTATGTCTCATTCAAGTTAAGTGTTGTGTGTGTGACGGGGACAGCAAGCAGTACTTCTCTTCAATTCCAATATGTGCCTCTTGAGACTGACTGGTTGACAAGGTGTTTTTGCCATGATGTGAATTTATTTTCTTCCATTTTTTTTTTCTTCTTTCAGTCCCAAGTGTTGTTCGTTTCATGCTAGAGCTGGCAAAGCTACCGACAAAGTAGCAGATGTCACTATATGGTGGATGCACGGTATATATCCTTTTAACATTTTTGTCTGAAAACATGTATTTACAATAAAAAATAAAAATGATATATGTTTATCTCAAGGGTCCATTGATTTGGTCGAGATGCCTTTCGGGACCAATTCCACGTGTTCTTCCATTTCCTCTTCCTTTTTTCTGCATAAAATCGATTCCCAGGAGCATGAAAAGCTGCTGTATCTCTTTTCTGAGGGGCAAAATTGATTCGAGCGCAAACACGTGTGAACGTTGTGGTTGAAAGGCTAAGCTAACATGGCATCATGGGATTAAGATCTGCTGCTTCAAGGTCACAAGATGTGGACGCGAGAGCGGGCGCTTCAAATCGAAATGAACTTTCGGCATGTAAATGTGACGTCGTCCCTGACATGTCTTTGAACATGGCAGGAGCGCCGCTATCATTAAAGCAATGTTCTTGAAGCTCATCTGATCAAAGCTTGGTATCGTGCATTTCCATTATTCATGCTCACTATTTGGCAACTGTCAGTCAGAGTAACGCTTCTCACCAGCATTGCTAATCATGAAACTTAATAAGGTCAATTATTTACAATGGCTGACATTTTGGGGTTCCAGAGCTGCCTGCCAGTTAAATAGCAGTGACCCAGACACAACCAGAGGGCCTGTGAAACCTTATCCCTGCATGTCTGTCATCTAATCACCCTCCGGGCTATTAGCACTATGTTTACATGAAGCCTGCAGACAGGAAGGGGGTTTGGGGAGGTCTGATTGTAGCTGACAGTCAGCACCCCCTAAAGAAAAGCAGGGAACAATAGCAGTTTTATGCACACCCTAGCTGAACATTTCAACAGATTTGCGTTTTTTTTTTGTTGTTGTTGTTAAGATTCAAATTAGACCAAAGGTACACTCAGCAGAAAATGGCAAACCACAAAATAGCTTGTTGCTGGGCGGAATTTGTAGGCTACCGTTATTCTGTTGCTTTGTATCCGTAGCAACTGAGAGAAGCGGGCCTTCCTGCCCCATACGGCCAAGGAAGGACAGGAAGGGTCGGCAGGAGCATGCTCCAAAAATCCAACACTACAGCTCTCCCTTATCATGGTTAATTGGTTCCAGACCTGATCGTGATGAGTTAATTTCCACAAAGCAAGATTTCTCATTTAGGAATCAAATGTTTATTGTAGTCAGTGCAAAGAAAATCTGTTTATGGCCTTCTAAATACAGATTTTAACATTATTAGAGTCCTGTAGACATGAAAAAACACCAATTTAGTCTTCTTTACACTCGTATTAACCAATATAGTTGACATAATACGAGAAAATAAGCCATTTAAGACATAAATATTAGCTTGAGAGGCACTCGGAGAGCACAGACCTCCGCCAAGCGCCATTGGCCCCCCCCCCCCCCCCCTCCCACACACACACACACACACAAAACCAAAATAATAATCGTACATTTTTTTGGATCAGTCTTTGATATTTTCTAGAAACTGTTGGAAACTTGTCCGGTATTTTTTTTCCAAGTGCGCTCACCATTTTTTCAGGAGTTATATGCACAAATGCCGAAAATGGTCCTACGTCGCAACGTTAAAGAATCCTTTAAAAAAAATTCCTGCATCCAGACGGTCGCCCGGATCACCTCCAAAATGTAATCTGTTCTTTCATGTCCCATTTTCGAAAATTCCTGAAAATGTCATCCAGATCCATTCAGAACTATTCAAGTTATTTTGAACACAAACAGATAAACGCCGTCAAAAACATAGCCTCCGTGCTGCGCTTGGCAATCGGGCGATAATAAACAATTAAAAAACTTCTTAACTTCAATGATGAGTTGGCGTGCATGAGAAAGTGGAATGGAGTTTGACCACATGGTCATTTATGAAGAAGTATTTTGCACGACATGGCAGCAACAGAACCAATATTGTAATAGTGGTAAGGATATTACTGCTCAGTCAGCATTAAAAGTGCTCAGGAGTTCATTTATAAACAACAGAAGTGTAACATGCGTGACTTTCATGCAAACAGCTGCATATTAAAGCGCATGCAGAGCTAGATAAAAATCCGAGATGCTGATGACTCATGATACTTTAGACGTTGTGGAGTTGACAAAAAAAGCCCCTCAGTAGGTAACCACAACTGTTAATGCCAATGTTTTATGACAGGATGTGAAAGAATGACCTCGGCGGTTCTTAACTTTTGTAGACAACGCACGCAGCCGCTATAGGAGACTATACGGGTAATCCAATAGAGACATTGATTGGAGCATGGATAGCATAAGCGATCAATGAAATGTTTTCATACGACCCTGCACGGGATGTCCCGTGCTTGTGTGGCATCAAAGACACAATTATGTTCCCTTCTGGAGATAAACTACTGAATTTATGCATGTTTTTTGGGGGTATCAGGAATAATTCCTGCCGGCACCCTGCGGTGACATTGCGGCTGCGCATGGCTCTACATACTAATCGTGTTCTCAGATAAACATAATGTTTCCTGTCCTCTTTTAAAAGGTCTGTGCCACATCCTCCTCATGCATATTTCATCTCTCCGACGGCTGGCAGTCAACCTGATGGCGACCTCTGACCCCACCTACGCACTACCACCGCCAGCGTCCTCTGTCTTTTACACCGACAGTATCTGAAATGTGGAAGGGGGAAGATGGATGGAGGTAGTGCAGAGGACAGATGAGTCAGCCTGTACGAGGTGCTCGGTAAAACGCCAGTCGATTTGTCTTTATGTGGGTGGTCCTCATTGGCATTCAGCTACGCTGCCAGAAGGAACAACAGTGTTACAGTAATACAAAAGTATCGGGACACCTGACCCATACACCAACTTGCTTCCAAGTCTGCGATGTGTGAGAAACACTTGTTACGCCACCTTTTAACTACAGTGAAATACAGACGAGCATTTTGGGTCCTATCATGGGTGGAATGTCACTCAGTATAGCATAGGCTGGGGGGGGCCAAAGCAGGGCCGTTTTCGTCCCACGCCTCATTTTTGGTGGCCCTCGGCATATTGTAAAACTAAAATGAATTCAGGGTGTTACACACCTGGACACCAAGGGTGTTTACCTTTTATATTTCACTTTCAAAACTGCTTTTTTCACTACAGCCTAACAACCGAGCTACAAGCTAACACATGTTGTCCAAAGTGAGGCCCGGGGGCCATTTATGGCCCGTGACTGCTTTTTTTTTTTTTTCTTACTGGCCATCGGCACATTCTAAAAATAGGATTTAAACAATAAAATGTAAAAAAACAACAGCAAAAATGGGGAAAAAAAGCAGTATTTTTACAAGAATAAAGACAAAAGGTTAAGGTAGTAAAGTCATTAGATTAATAGAAAAAAGTTGAAATATTATAGGAAAAAAGTTGTAATATAAGAAACAAACCAAAGAATGAAGTTGAAATTAATTAGGAATTAATTAATTAAGAAATTATGGGGTTAATGCTGTAATGCTATGATAATAAAGTCAAAATATTAAGAGACTAAGTCATATTAGTATGAGGGAAAAAACGTAGGATATATAATGTTGATATATTTGTAAAATTAAAAAAAAAAGGAGAAACAGTTCAAAATAATAATATCACTGATAAAATGAATACATTTACTTTATATGTGTAAATATATTTATACATTATATTTTATATAATGTATAAATATTATGTATTTATTTTTTATAATATTTTTTTTGGGTTGGTTTAAAAAAAAAAAGTAAAAACAGCCCCCGCATCTTGATTTTTCAGTATGCGGCCCTCAGTGGAAATAGTTACAGTGTGTATAGTTTATGTTTCATTTTGACAAAAGAGCCGACATGTCCAAAAGTGTGGCCCGGGGGCCATTTGTAGCCCATGGCACATTGTCAAAAATGAAATTTGAACCAAAAAACCCAGCAAAAATGGGATAAACAGAGCAAAAAAGAGGAAAAAAAATGAAATTTTGATACTAATAAAAACTTTTTGGGGCCTTTTTGCAAAATTTTAAATATATATATACAAATATTTGAAAATCTATACAAAAAAATGTATATAAAAATATACAGAAAGTGGCCCCTAGCACATTGGGCCTAACATCCCAGTAGGGAGGAAAAAAAGTAAAATGTAGTGCAAAACTTCATATAATAATTATTTATCTTCAAAGCCAGGCGAGGTACAATTTGCAAACGAAGCACACAGTTAATAATGCGTCCCATCCCAAAATAAATGTACCCGAAGAAAGCTGAATATAACTGAAGCGTCAGCGTCCCCTTCCCCCCTCTGCCGCCAAACGGCCGGCAACGCTTTCATCGATTGATTGACTGATGATGAGCTTTTTTTTTCCCGCCGAAGGGAAAGCGGTGTCGTGTTTCAATGCTTGTGCGCTTTCGCTTTCAAATCGCGTGCCTTCCTGCAACGGAAAGCGCGCACACGTGAGCGCTAACGCGATGACACAATGACAACATCACGGCGAATATTCCCGATCGCACGTCTGGTTTTACTTGACGGGTTTACGCCGTAAAAAGACTCGTGTCCTTTGAAACAGAGCGCTTGCGTGGCTGCGTGGCACACACCGCTCACAAATACTTCATAAAATACTTGATATAACACAAAGCCAAGGTGTTTTGTTCCAATAGCTTAGCACATATCGACTGGTTTTAGCATCTTTATCTTTTAGCATCTGTGTGCACATGTGGTGCTGATGAATCCTTTTCCTGGGAGTAAAAATAACGTCTTTTAGTTTTAATGAACACTGACAATGTGCAATAACAGCAATAAATGTTTGAGGCAAAGGGGAAGAAATGCCAAAAAGAAGGATGCAATGAAATAGAAGCTCATATAGAAGGGGGCACGCTTTTTCCATGCTGAGGTCAAGGGGAGTCTGTAATGTTCCGGGTCTTGCTCGGGTCGCCGTGGGATGGATGTGGCGGTCTTCTTCTGAATACACTTCACAGCAGCATGGTTGTCGTCACAAGCTTGCTTCTCACAGTCATGGGACATCATGACAAACATGGTGGAATGTGTGCAGTATACAGTATTTCTTTCTGCTAAATAAAATGTTGATTGGTTTAGGGCAGGGGTGTCCAAAGTACGGCCCCCGGGGGCCATTGGCGGCACGCGGGTGTGATTTTATCGGCCCGCCGCAGTCTAAAAATGTAATTTAACAAGGAAACTTTTAAAAAACCCAACAACAACGGCAGTAAAAATGGGAAAATTAATCAAAAGTCAAAATATTGAGAGAAGAGTTGTAATCTAGCACGGAAAAAAAGTCATCATTTCTCAACAATAAAGTAAAAGTCTGAGGAAAAATGACATTTTAGCAGCATGACATTGAAACATAACTTTTATTTTTTTTTCTACGTCAAAAACAATAAATAAAGTTGCAATTTTTGGAAACTTAGGTTGGGGGAAAATTTATAACATGCGAATAAAGTCAAACTATCATGAAAATTATACCAAAAACAGCAGTAATTTTACCAAAGTAAAGTCAAAATATTAAGAGGAAAAAATAAAATTGGAATTTGAAACAAGTTGCAATTTTATGAGAATAAACTTGTTAAATGAGGAAAAATATAATTTTAGTATGAATGTTGAAATAAAGGAAACATACATTATTTTTTTTAAAGATATAAAGTTATAATTACGAGAAGAAAATTTACAAGAGGAAACTTGAAAGAAAATAGTTGGAAAATTAAAAAAATCAGCAGAATTGTAAAAAACAGCTGTAAGTTTACGGGAATAAAGTCAAAATATTAGTCATAGTCGAATGAAGCACAGAAGTGCCAATTTTTACAGGAATAAACTTGTATTATTATTTTAAAAAACTAATTTTGGTAGCATTTCACCTACATTACAGATATGTTACAAAGGTGAAATGCAGTTTTTCTTGAACTACAGTACATATCGCTTCTTAGCACATCTCAATGTGTTGGCTTACAAAATATCAAAGTGGCCCTTGCATCCTTTCATTTTTCAGTATGTGGCCTTTGCTGGAAAAAGTTTGGACACCCCTGGCTTAGGGTTTCACATGAGCGGATGACGCCTAAGCATGTTTGCGGTCGTTAGCTTCGTGAACGTATCTGCGCTGTTTGCACAAAAAGCAAGTCTGTGGTGAAATCTTCTCCCATTATTTCTTTTTATGTGATGTTTTTGGCTGTTCTCCGCGCTTAACGGTGGGCCATTATGGCCTAATGAGAGGGGCTGGGGGTCTTTGCAATGAGCCCGCAGACGGAGAAGCTGCAACAAAGGCACCGCACTTTTAATGAGCCTTGCTTGGAAGCCGCAGGTAAGCAACATGACGAGCCACCAGAGACTAGCGTTACCGCACGTAGCCTCGTAAATGTCATCTATCTGATGGCGTATGAATAATAGCAGAGGAAATATGACCGTTCAAGCGCGCTCATGTATGTGTTGATAATCCTCTTAGGAGCCATGCTTTGACGTCCATTGATTTGATTAAATTCACACACAAGTTAATCCCGGAGGTCACGGTGAATGATTGTCTGGTCTGCGTCACACCGAATCATCACAAAAGATGGAGCACGGAGTTTAAAAGCGCTTCACGCTGCCACTTGTTCTCCAATCCCTTCACTTTAGCCTTTTACTTGATGCACGGGCACGAACACGTTATCAAAACCTCTTCAAAGTTTATTTGCCAAAATGTCAAACTAATCCTGGGTGTCCCGCTACATAATGGACAACAGTCACAGTGCCACTTTCTTCCCTCATGTAGCGACAGTGCAGCACATTGAACCACAGACTTATTGGATTCACGTATCGTGTGCGGGTGGGGTTCCCATTTTGCGCTCTTATTACTGTTACTTTATGGACATCCGCTGTCCATCTCACGTCCACAGAGACACGAAGAGACAGTCATGAAGTCAGGAGGACCTCAGAGGGACACAAGCAAACACTTTTGACTTTATTGCCAACGTCAATGTCCATCCATCCGTTTTCTATGCCGCTTATCCTCCGACACCAATGTTTATTATTTAATTCTATATTCGTCTTTATTTCAATATTATTTTTTTTAATTCACTTTCTGGTGGCCGTAAATCAAGCTTGCTAAAAAAAAAAGGAAAAAAAAAAAAGAGTGAGATTTTGCTTTTTTTTGCTGTCCACTGCCAAAAAAAGCAAAAAAAAAAAAAAAAAAAAAAGATTGGTTAAGAAAACATGGCAACAAAAAGTCAACACTTTCTTTTTAATTTTTTTTTAGGCCAATTTTTGTAACTTTATTGCCAAAATCATTGTGTGTTATTTCATTTAATTTCATATTATTTGAAGGTCATCCTCTTTCTGATGACTATAAATCTTCCAAAAAAAAAATAAAAATGTTTTATGGTGTCTTTTTTGCCCTTATGTTTTCTTGGCAAATCTGGATTTTTGAAATTATAATTTTCTTTATTTTTATTTTTTGCTTTTGCGCCCTTATTACTGTTATTTCATCCACTGACCTTCTCATGTCCACAGAGAAGGAGAAGTCAGTCATGAAGTCAGAAGGACCTCAGACGAACATGAGGGGAAAAAAAAACGTATGATAAAAGAAAAGACAACAAAAAAGGGTCAAAAAAAGTCAGCACTTTTTTTTTCATCCTTTGGTGAGTTTTTGTAACTTTATTGCCAACATCAGTGGGTTTTTTTTTTGTTTGTGTGCTCTTATTTGTGTTATTTTAGAGACGCCAACGGAGACAGGAGGAGTAAGTCATGATGTCAGAAGGACCTCAGAGGAACGCGAGGAAAAAAAACAAAAATAATACAAAAATAATAATAATTGGTTAAGATACGTAGGGATAAAAACTCACCACATTTTTGTGGTGACTTTTTGTAGCTTTTTTGCCAAAATCATTGTGCATTATTGAATTCCATATTGGTCTTTATTTCAATATTATTTGAAGGCCATCCGCTTTCTGATGGCAATAAATCAAACTTAAAAAAAAAAAGAGTGAGACATCGATAAATGTTTTATGGTGTCTTTTTTCTGTGTTTTATTGACAAATCTGGATTTTTTTTTAGGTTTTTTTGCTCTCTTATGACTGTTATTTTATGGACATCCACTGTCCATCTCGCGTTCACTCAAACAAGAGGAGCCAGTCATGAAGTTAGGAGGACCTTAAAGGGCCGCAAGCAAAAAAACAAACAAACAAAAAAACCCCATAAAAACAAAACATAAAAAAAACAATAGTAATGAAAACATGCTGACAAACTTTTTTTTCCTTTTTTTTGGGTGTGTTTTACTTTATTGCCAACATCAATGTGTATTATTTCATTCTATATTCATCTTTACTTCAATATTATTTTAAGGCCGTTCACTTTATGATGGCCGCAAATCAAAAACAGAAAAAAAAGAGACACTGCTTTTTTTGCCTCTGTTACTGTTATTTTATGGACATCCATTGTCCACCACCTGTCCACGGAGACAGCAGGAGTCAGTCGTGAAGTCAGAAGGACCTCAGAGGAACATGAGCAAAAATAAATAAATACATTAAAAAAAAATATTGGCTAAGAAAACAAATGGAGAAAAAGTCACCGCCTTTTTTTTCATTTCTTTGGGTGTGCTAATCCTTATTGCCAACATCAATGTGTATTATTTAATTCAATATTGGTCTTTATATTATTTTAAGGACATCCACTCTCGGAAAGCAATAAAGTTGAACAAACTTACAAAAAAAAAAAAGAAAAAAGACAACTGAGACATCCATGAATGTTTAATGGTGACTTTTTGTCCTTATGTTTTCGAGTATCTTTGATAATTAGGTTTTTTGTACATACAGTGGTGTGAAAAAGTGTTTGTCCCCTTGAACACGAAATGCAGTTTTTAAATGAAACTTTTTAAAGTGATTTCCCCCGCCCAGGTTAAAACATAACTGAGATTAGTATGAGATCTATCAGTCTGGAAAAGGTTATAAAGCCATTTCTAAAGCTTTGGGACTCCAGCGAACCACAGTGAGAGACATTGTCCACAAATGGCGAAAACATGAAACAGTGGTGAACCTTCCCGGGAGTGGCCGGCCAACCAAAATGACCCCAAGAGCGCAGCGACGACTCATCCAAGAGGTCACAAAAGACCCCACAACAACATCCAAAAGAACCGCCGCTATGGGTGGCCCAGGCAGTTTTTAGGTTTAGGGGGCAATCACTTTTTCACCCACGGCCATGAGGGTTTGGATCACCTCCCCCCCTTGAAACTGTGTGTATGTGCTCTTTGTTGTCTTGCTGCTGTTATTTTACAGACTCACATGTGTAGAGATATTCCAGTAAAGCAATCAAATAAAAGAGGCTGACTTCGTTGTCATTTTTATTCCAAACAGCACTACAAACCACAATATCGAAACAATATGTTTCACAACAATCCAACCACAACCCATTTGTTCTGTCCCGTCTCGAAGCAGAACCCGATGGTCTGCTTATTTCATTATTGAACCATCCTGCCAGCACAAGTGGACTCGGACGTATCAATTTGGTTTAGACCGCTACTGGTCCCTGCCGTTCCTTTTTTCCACATCTACAGTACCTTTTGCCCAAACAAGACAATGAAGTCGACTTGCATTTTTGCTTTGTTCCACTACAACACAAAATCTGTGCATCAATAGCAAAATGAAGGCATAAATACTGTATAAAATCCCATTTTACAACAAACAAACAAAAAAACCCTTCTGATGTGTTTTGAAGACTTGAGCAAATATGTCATTCAGTCTAACAATAGACATCGTTGGAGAGAGAGAGAAAAAAACTTAAATAAGGGACAAAGTTGATTATTTCTATTCAAGAATTGGGATTTGGTTTGATTTTGTTGTTGTTGTGGAAAGCCATGCTGGGAATCCGGTCAATTTTTCCGCAGGGGGTGCTACAGTCTTGTTATTTACAAATCAAATGTGGATACATTTAGCCTGTGCTCCATCTGCACCGCCACAGTGGGCATCCCTTTCATTTATTCATGAAAAACATCAGAAGTAGACAGCATTCACTGAGCAATGCTGACATTTACACTTTCTTCAATAAGTTTGATGATATTTTTAAGTCATTGCGATGCTGAATCTGCATTCATTAGATGCTTCCTCCCCCAATGACACTGTCGCATGGAAGGATTTTTGTTTCATACGTAGCTCTGTAGTGTGAGAAAGCATTAGGGCCACACTGAAAAGAAAAACCAAGCAACAGAATTCCAAGAATAAAGTTGTGATATTACATAAAACAAATGATTTAAGTGAATGTCAGATTCGACACGGTTGTAAACACTCAGCGTCTCTCTCTCTCTATATACAGTATTTATCATTTTGAGTATCAAGTCATAAAGATCTTTAAATATAATGTGGGTGAATTTAATTTTTTTAGTGAAAGAAGTCAAAGTGAAAAGAAAAAAGTCCTCACAGTCGCAAAGTTAGGTGAATATAAATGTATATTGTTTTTGGTTGGACCACACTGGGAAAAAAAAGTCCATTTATGAGGAAAAAAAGTTAAAATTTCAGGAATAAAGTCCTAATAATATATGCGTAAAGTCTCAATAGTTTGAGAAAACTGCGACACAAGTACAGTGTTCCTTTGCGGATTTTTTTAAAGTGCAATTTTGCATTCCCCCCCCTCATGTTTACGTGCCTGTACCAGCATATTAGGAACACACAGTAGACAACAGCAGGCTAAATATAGAGCCACACCAGTCCTTATTGGCTATGGGAGAACCCGCCCATTGTGCTCAGCATCCTGATTGGCTGTAGACCATTGTCAATCAATCTCCTTCCTGCCGTTTCCTATTGTGGTCAATATAAACACCATAAACTTAGATAAACGCCACAGCTGAGCCTTACTTCAACATCGCCGCCATATTGGATGTGTCAAGTAAGCAAATGTACTTACTTTCATAAAGCGCCTTTCTACAAAGAAATTTAAATTAATGCCTCTCGTTTATACATTCACACACGCACTAATATACTTGGGAAACAGTTAGGCGTCTAACTGGAATTAACTTTAATTTCTTTGTAGAAAGACACTTTATGAAAGTAAGTGCATTGACTTGTATTCATTTACAGCACAGCCTTGACACATCCAATATGGCGGCGACGTTGACGTTGACATACCGCAGCAGTAGACAAACCCACTCGATGAGGCGTCTATCTATGTCTGTGATAGTCACTAGCAAACTAGCTAGCTGTGGGCTGCTTGCTAACCGCCAATACTGTAATAGAAGAAGAAGAAGAAGAAGAAGAAGAAGAAGAAGAAGCTAACCGGCTAACTGAATCTTCGGTTCAAGGAGGAGGATGACGGCAGGAGCAACATGTCTTAACAAACGCTACAGCCGAACGGCGCCAGGACGAGGCACAGTCAGAGGAGTGAATACGCGTGAGTCACTTAATCATTTCTTGTGTTCAACGTAGTAAAACGAAATTTGAACTTTGAGAGTGTTTAAAATGTGACAAAATGCTAATGCCTGTCTGAGAAAAGCGTATTGTGAGGGGTTTTACAGCCTTAAAACATATCTAATAATTGTAAACAAATAAAGTTGGCTACTTCGCGGATTTCACTTTTTGCCGAGTTATTTTGGGAACCTATCCCCCGCGATGACCGAGGGAACGCTGTACATGTACAAAGTCCAGGGAAATGGAGCAATATTACGCGTATGAAGACAGTCTGTGTTTTTAATGTATTTATTTACTTTTGGAAAAACGCCTTTGGGCCAAACTGTACAAAAAAACAAACAAAAACAAAAAAAAATCCATGACCTTTTTTTTTCTATTAGTGTGGCCCTATTTCTCCCTGGTGCAAGAGAAAGACAGCGTCTTGTAGTATTATGATACAGACAATAAAAGACAATGGAGCGTGCAGTATGAGTCAAACGTGTAAAACCCTTGCTACTTAGCACTGTGGTGGTCTGGTAAGTCAATTGGAATAACATTCATTAAACCCCAAGAGACGATTGCATGTTGAAAACAATCAATGTCTGCTGTAGTCAAGTGCAAAAAAAAACAAACAAACAACTTGCCCCCTCAAAATATCTGAAGCTGGAGTGGTTTTGAATTTCCAAAGATGTTTTTTTGAAAGGACCCCTTGTCTTGCCCTGTCGTGTATTGCTTAGGTAAGAGCCTCTAATGCGCTTCACAGTGTGATGGAGAGTTCTTATTAACGTTGACATTGCTCAGCATCGCTCATGTTCGTCACTTTTCCAAGCATGATACACTGCACTGCACTGCCTCTCAGCCGGCACGCTTCCACACTTAGTACACTTAGTACACTTAGTGCATAAGTGCGTTGACAAGGGAAGTCCCCGGACGTTGCACTTGCTCAAAAGGGTGAGTGTGGAGGGGATGGACGCTTACCATCCTCAAGACCTAAGTACACTTACTGAAGTGTACTGGCAGAAGGATTCCATTCGAGACCCAGGCTGTGTACTTACTACCTGAGTGCGCTAATTTTGACAGCGTAGTGCTACACTAATGTTGCACTCAAAACGTTCGAAATGGTGAGTGCGCAGTGCTGGACACTTACCAACCTCAGTAGTCGCCATTTTTGCGACGTAGCAGACGGGGAGGGACTAACTTGAAATAATGGCGGCTGTAGTGAACAACAATGTAAGTTCTTCCCGTTTTATAAAAAAAAAAAAAAAAATGTAAATGAAAACGTCATACATGTATTTTTAATTACTTTTTCAAAATAAAATTATAACTTCATATATTATATATTTCTTGAAAAAAGTTTGACATCTTTAAAAAAAAATTAAAAAAATGAGGAGACAATCCAAATGTTGGTGGTAATGTTCCGTGCAGTGGTTGCAATTCACCATTAAAAAGGAGAGAAGGAGAAAGAGAGGAAGGCGAATAAGAAGCATCAGAAGGAGAAGTAGGAAGATAAATCACGGCTGGTGAGTGCACAACGACAGCAATGGATTCGGAACAGCACTACACTGGCAACATTTGCGCACTCAGGAATGAAGTGCACAGCGTACAGAGTATACTTACTGAAGTGTACTGACGGCAGTGTTGCATTTGAGACACGGCATTCAGATGAAAATGACATGAGCACAGCATGTTCGGCAGGTGTTGACCCCGATGGATTAGGACAAATTGGACGAACTTTACAATATTTCCACCCAGGAAAACTAAATTAAATACTTTAGTCGACAAAGCAGTTTAAATAATTCTCGCTGTCTTGCAGCAAGGCTTCAGAAGACAATAAAATAGAAAAAAAAAGCATGAAGGTTCTTGTCCGTGTGGGCGGGGTTCATGAGATCCAGTGTCTTGAAAACCTGCACACCCGCGCAGCCTGCAAGCCGCTGGATGGCGTGATGCGTTCACGGGCATCCCTTAAAGTGTCCCTTAGCACTTCCATACTTTGTTGAGGCAGCAGGCCACTGACAGAATTCCCTACACGATGGAAGCGTTGCCAGCGATGACATCACATCCTCAGAGGCAGCAGGACGAGGCGTGGGCATGTGGTGTGACTTCTAGCGTGTTTCTAGAGTCCCAAACGTGAAGAATGGTAATTTGTTTGAAACGTGTCGGGATTAGGGAGAAGACACCTTGAAGACCTGCTTCAACATTCCTCTTTGCGTTTACTACAAATGAGCTGATTTGACATTCTACTGCGCTAATAAGTGCACATTCTTCCAGCATCTGTTTGGATGTCAAAGTCAGACCCCATGACCACGGTTTCGACCTTGGACCCCCGTAAGAGTCCTGGCTTAGAAAGAGTCCAGCCGGAGGTAGCTAGGAGTGGAGTAGTTGAACATGAGGAAGTCCAGCTTGTAAAGGTGGTAGAGTTGGATCTGCTGCTGAGTGCTGATGTTGCTGAAAAACTGCGCCGTCATGGCGTCGGTGGTGCGGGTGGACTTGGCGTAGCTGGGGAAGCGCACGGAGTCGCCGACGCCCGCCAGCCGCAGGATGTAGTTGGCGTCCTCCTCCAGCGTTTCGTACTTGCCCACCAGGTCGTAGTGGATGTGACACGGGTGGCAGAGCTGGTAGACGGTCTGCCAGTGCTCGTTGAGAGGGCCGTCGCGCTGAGTGGCCGGGTCGACGAGGTATTCGGCGAACTCCTTGAACTTGACGTCGGCGCCGTTGAGCAAGGCGTCCTGCGTGGCGTTCTTGCGGTAGCGGCGCACGATGCGGGTGCCGAAGCGCTTGTGGAAGGAGGAGTTGTACTTGAGGGTGAACTTGTTGCGGTACGCCGACACCAGCCTCTCGAAGGGCTCCCGGACGAAGAGGAACTTCAGGTAGCTCTTGAGGCGGTGGTTGATCTCAGCGATGCTGTACTGGTTCAGCGTCTTAAGGTTGGACGGGATGTGGGCTTCGTTGGAGGGGATTTCCATCGGGTCGCTGTGGGAGATATGAAGCCAGGTGTGGTGAACATCAGAGCTGTCAAAGTTAACACATTAATAACCAGTTACCTGCGTTTCACTTTAACGCCACTATTTTTTTTTTGACGAGCGATGAACTTTTTTCCTCCTGATACTTTGACTTTATTCCCATGTTATACATTTTCCCCCAACCTAAGTTTGTTTTTCACTTAAAAAAAATACATTAAAAATAAATTAATAAAAAATAAATTAAAATTAATATTTCAACATCATGCTACTAAAATGACATTTTTCCTCAGACTTTTACTTTATTCTTGAGAAATTATGACTTTTTTTCCTTGCTAGATTTCAACTCTTCTCTTAATATTTAGACTTTTGATTGATTTTCCCAATTTTGCTGCTGTTGTTGTTTTTTTTTTTTTTTTTTAAGTTTCCTTGTTAAATTACATTTTTTAGACTGTGTGGTGGGCCAAAAAAATCACAGCCGCAGGCCGCAAATGGCCCCCGGGGCCGTACTTTGGACACCCCTGTCTTATACAAACGCATGGCACCACATTGGAGAGTAGTTCATTCCTGCCCAGAGTCAGCAGTTCATTTGCATCTCAAAAAGAAGGGACGCTCCTTTGAGGGCAACAATGTCCAAATTGGGCATAGGAGGACTGTTGGTCTGAAAGAGGTGTGAAAGACGCCATCTCTGTAAAACGAGAAAGGACTCCAAACAGAGGATCTATCATCTGCTTTTAACAATGCCCTCACATTTCCTCTCCAAATATTCACAAAACCACTCTATTATGACCACCCCCAGGGGACACACCCACCACATAGGGCAAGTGAACACCTAAAAATGTTAAAATGAAGAAGCCTTTTGGATTAAACGTGGAACGTCTTCCAGTTGCCTCGATTCGACCTTTGCAGAGCCCCGAAGGCAGGCTGTTACAGACTCTGCAGCTCTCACCCCAAATGTGTCAGCTCTAAACAGTGAAGATCTGGGACCCACCTGTATTTGCCGCGGCCCGTAAGCACCATCATGACACGTTTCCAGTTGGTACAGGCCACTTTGGGGACGTAGCAGTAGATGAGCTCATGGTCCTCGTCCACCACCAGATGTTTGAGGTCTCCTGGCGTGAGGACCCTCCGCTTACGGCTAGATGCGCTGTAGACCCGGCACGCGTCCGCTACTTGATCCCTTCTGGTCTGGTGAAGGATGGCTGCGCCGGACAGCTCGGGCTGAAGAGAAGAACATGGGGATGTTATCTTTGGGATCGATATCATAGTGTCTCTGTTGAGAACAAAGTCAGATACTAAGTGTTAGGGCCTTAAAGTGTGTTGTATCTTATGTACAGTAGGTGTCCATAGTATGGTACTACGTGATGTATGTTACCAAGTTTAGGAAGCTCTGGAGAGATGCTATTGGGCATTTTGCAAACTTTCTTAATACAACATGAATTATGCAATATTCCTATGAATTATTAATTAAGCAGTGGTGTCATGTAAGCGCAGTATATTTTGTCTTCAAGCGAATATGCAGCAAAACATTTTTAGTGCGGTGCCGTATAATAACAACAAAACACCCATCAGCTAACACGCTTAATAATGCTCATTTTTTTCCAATTTCACACACACTTTTTATCTTAGGTCCCATAAAAATGTCCTAAAAATGTATTATTCATATACATAAAATCTATTTAACAATTTCAGACCTATTGCTAACCACCTAAGACGCATTTATACGTTTTTATAAACCAAAACTCATAGACGTACTTATACATCTTTTACGTTTTTTTGTGTGATAGGCAAAAAGAGGTGGTGACGCAAGTGCACACTACTTGTAATACAGATTAGGCCATCCTTGTTTCGTCAGTTTATTGATCCATTTGTAATGCCTGGTACAACTAAAGGTACATTTGTTTGGACAAATATAACGATGATAACAAATATAGCTCATAAGAGTTTAATTTAAGAGCTGATATCCCACAACTTCCATGGTTTTCTTGATAATAACCCAAATCACTTAAGTCCTTACATGAATAGCTATAGCACTATACTGCGACAAAAAATGTAACTCTTATGAGCTATTTTAGTTCTCATGGTTATATTTGTCCAAACAAAGGTACCTTTAGTTGTATCAGGCATTAAAATGAACAAGAAACTGAAGAAACAAGGGTGGTCTAATCATTTTTTCCATGACTGTGCTGTAGATGTCACCGTTAAAGCAGTTTTAAGCCATAAAAACGGACACAAGGTGGCAGGAGTGCATTTGGATCATTTGCATGCATTAACACATTCAACAGCAAGGAGGAAGTGGAAGGGCATGGAGGAGTGTAAGCGTGCAAAACGTTACGCATTGTAGGGACATTTTTAACGCATGCACACACACGTGTGCACACACACAGTTTAGTTCCCAATGTGAAAATTGTAAATAGTTCATGGTGTTATAGTTGTAAATAAATTGTTGACGTAGAACAACCCCTTTTTGTGTTATTTATGTTGTGGTATGGTTGTTCAGATACCCATCCATCCATCCACAAAAGAAAAAAAACTCGTGTTAAAGTGAACTTTCACTTTGACACAAGTTTTTTTTTTTTGCTTGAAATGCATCTCTTCACAAAAAGCTGTTTTGCTCCCTTTTCTTTTTGGGAACTGACATTTTCCTGAAACTTACCAATGTTCTACTGCTGACTACTAAAGAATGCATACTTTTTTTCTGATGAAAGACGGAAGCCTAATCTTTCTTTTGGTAGGTTCCATGTTTATATAACCTTAGAACACAATATTCTGTTTGCCTTGAGTGGCCGCTACTGAAGGGCTTGTCTTTTGAAAAATGGCTGGGATTAAATGAGTCAATTAATATATTTTTTTATTATTTTTGTTTTTGACAATGATGAAGCTCTGCTGAACCGTGGGTTTAGTTTGAAAGTACTGGTACAGATTCATGAGCCGTAGCAGAGCGAAGGGAGCGTAGGAGTCTGAAATGGAAAAGACGTCTTCATTCCCCTGCAGGGCAGTGCCCACTGAGGAATTTCAATTGATTGGAATGCCGCCTGCATATTTCCCATTGCCAACAAGTGGGGTCTTTCAGCGCTGCTTGCTGTGAAGACCTTAAATAAGTTCAAGTCGGGGACCACCAACCCACCATCACGTGCTCTCCATGAACAGCGTGCTTGTATGACACTCTTCAACCACGTCTGTGAGCAAGCCATTCATATGCATTACTGCACGCCACCCTTTTCCATCTTTTTTTGTTTTTTTTTTTAATTCTGATGACAGTGAGGATCTGTGTGGTCGATTCCACAATCAGACAACTTCTGACCTTTTGTGAGCATCATTTACAGGAAGCTCATGAATAGATTATTATTCCAACAAAGACAAGAAACGACTAATATAACTAGCTTAAGTATTCCGACATTAGCAAAGTCTTACATGATATAGAAATCAGTGGCGACTCTGTATTAGACCACCTCAGACGTCGACATCAGCGGAAACCTAAGCGAAACCATAAGCCAGGGGTGTCCAAACTTTTTCCAGCAAGGGCCACATACTGAAAAATGAAAGGATGCAATTTTGTAAAGCAACACATAGAGATATGCTAAGCAGCTACGGTATATGTACAAAACTGTATTTCACCTTTGTAATACAGGTGAAATGCTACTAAAAATGAAGTACTGTATTTTTCATAATACGAGTTTATTGTAAAACTGCGACTTTTGTTCTTCATTCGATTATCATTCGACTTTTTTTTTCTTAATGCTTTGACTTCATTCCTGTAAAATTACAGTTGTTTTTTTTCCATTTCTAGTGTTATTTTAATTTTCCAACTATTTCATTTCGGCTTTCCTCTTGTAAATTTTCTTTTTGTAATTATAACTTTATTCCCGTAATATTTTTTTAATTGTAAAAGAATGTATTTTTTCTCTATTTCAACATTGTTTGCTAAAATGATATTTTCCCTCATTTTACAAGTTTATTCTAACATTTTTCTCATTAGAAAACTATTTTTTTTCTGTCAATATTTTGACTTTAATCTGGTCAAATTTCTGCTTAAAAAAATCTTTTCGTAATATTTATTTTCGTATATTTTCTTCTCTTGATATTTTGACTTTATTCCCATGTTCTAAATTTCCCCCCCAACCTAAGTTTCCAAAAATGACAACTTTATTCATTGTTTTTGACAATACAACGTTTGTCTTGAATACTTCCTCATACTATGACTTTATTCTTGTGAAATTAAGGCTTTTTGTCCCTTGCTAGATTACAACTCAACAACAAGTGTCCTTGTTAAATGACATTTTTAGACCGTGCTTAGAACCCAGGTTCATACTGCCACGCTTTTAATTTACATCGTGTGTCATATTGCTTAGCGATAATGATGAAGTAAACAATGTGTGGACATAAACGCAACCATTTTTCATAGAAATGACCCCTTTGGCGCTCAAATTTTATGTCAACACAAGTGGTCGACCATGTATGTCCATGTGGACTTAAGCGGGCAGCAATACAGTAAGAAGAAGCACAGTGGGCTGGAACTTCACGACATAGACACAAATGGCTTGTGGACATAAACAGGATCGACTTAAGCGGGTTCCAATGTGTATATTTAATGCAGAGCAGTGATTCATTTATGAAATTCATGTGTCAATCTTCGTAGCACAATGTGCATGCTTGGTAGAGGCCACTCAAAAACGTTTTTTTGTGCCTATTATTGGTTATAAATGATGGGGTAGCACAAATTCTGCCTAGCAACAAGTGAAAGCGAGGAAAAACTGCAAAAACTGTGCATCTGCCAGCTATAATGTTATTTGTGTTGGAAGTTTTTATGATGAATACTGAGTAATTTGTGTTTTATGTGCTATTGGAAGACAAAATTTCATTTAAAATGAAGATATTTTTGGGAGGGGGTTAATCAAACAAAGTCTACAATTATATAAAAAAATATATTTTGTATTTGTATTTTTTTCTTTGTGTTGTAATTTTAAATTTGAAGTAAAACCTCCCCCCTCCATTAGACACTCCACTTTGTTTTTTTTTTTTTTGCCCTGACATCTTGTCTCAATCCCACTAAATCTGATTAAAACCGTTACTTTTTTTTTTTTTTACCTTTTCCTGTCATGTCACATCAGAAAAATCTCTTTAAAGCTTTTTGAGGGGCTGTGTGGGCTGTCAGGGCCTGACGGATCTCCAACATCTCATTTTAATCTCGCTTTTGCGAGACATATCAAAGCACGGTGCCGTGCAGCGGCAGACAAAAATCTGCCTTTTTTTTTTTAATTCAAAGCTATAATTCACACAAAAGTAGCAGCGAGCGCGGGGCCCTTGATCCCGGAAGAGGGTGCAGAGGATGTAATTAACAAGGGGAAAAGAGACGTGGTGGGAATCTCCCACAGTGTAGGATAGCGCACACGTTGTTAGCTAGCGCTTCTGAGTCGCTCGTGCAGGATTCTGTGATGTGTTGTGATGGGTCGATACGGTCACGGAGGAAGCATTGATGGAGGTCACCGACCTCATGTCGTGCCAAGCTGTTCCCATGAGCAGAAAACAACTGCGAGCCAGTTTGCACTGCGCGCTACCTCGCTAATTAAATAATAAAGTCATAAAGCATACATCTATGAACGTAGTTAGCGGTACCAGGTACCATGGATTTCATTTCATCTCTTCCTATAAGTCCCTCGAGGCCTCAAACCTGCAGCTTTATGTGATGAAAGACTTGCAGACAGCATCTATTGATGTACAGGCTGTGGGAGCAAATGGAAGCCAGTTCAAATCCTTGCGCCAGCGGTGTTCAAAGCGAAGTAGGGGGGCTATTTATGCCTCGCGGCTGTTTTTTTAATTGGCACTACAGTATATGGGCGTAGTCCTAGTCCTAGTTTGATAAATTTTCTAAATTTTTCTTCAAGAAGAAGACATTTTGAGGTTAAAAAAAATAGGAGAATACAGTCAGAATATTAACAGAAAATGTTGCAATCTTATAAAAGAAAGCCATAATTTGAAGAATAAAATTGTAAAATCATGAGGGGGAAAAAATCTAATTTTAGAAGCATTAAAGTGGGAAAAAGATATTATTTCTAAGTCGTAATATGATGAGGAATAAATACAACAAAGTCAGAATTTTTTGGTGAAAAGAGTTTGGGAAAAAGTTTATGACCAGAATAAAGTGAAAATATTATGATAATAAAGTCGTATTATGAGGAGAAAAAAATAGTTGTAAATACATTTTTAAAAAGAGTAAAAAAGTGTGTAATATAAGGGGAAAAAGTAATAGACAGTAATCCCTCGTTTATCGCTGTTAATTAGTTCCACACCTGACCGTGATAATGAATTTCCGAAGTAGGATTCCTTCTTACAAATGGAATATTTTTGTCGTTATGGGGTAGAAAACCTCTTTATAATCTTCTAAATAGGTTTAACATTATTGGAGCCCTCTAGACATGAAACAACACTCATACAGTCACATTTACACTCGTATTTCCCAATATAGTAGACACCATAAGAGTAAATGTCCCATCTAAGACATCAATAAGACTTGTGCTTGTGTGTGTTACTGGAAATGTGTTCCCTGGGGGAGCAGAATGACGGGCAGACGTCGGTGGTTGAGAGTTGAGTATCAGCTTTGCATGGGTAACGGCCGCAACAGTCCATTTTTATGCTAGAAAATGCTTAATTTAGGCAATTTGCTTAAATTAGCATATTGCACATTTATGCATGAAAACAAAAAAATTCATATATTTTGAGCAACGACTGTAATATAAAATATAATATCATATAAATGTAATATAAAATCTCTTGTAATACATACATATAATCTTGGCTGCTTTACAAGATGTAAAATATAAAAATGAAGACTTTAAAGTTTGGACATCCGTGCCTTACACATAGATTTGTAATATTGTTTATCAGCATTGCATTGGAACTCATCCAAGATAACGCTTGCATGTTCGTTGTTAAAATATGTCAGAAACAGATAGAAGCCACGACAGAGGTGGTAGCTCCACATGTCCGTGTTTATTATTTCCCTGCTACAACCGAACTATCATTGTTAAGAGTGTGACGTCTGCACGGAATCGTCGTGATGACGGCGGACGAAGCGAGAGCTGGAAGAAAAGCTGGAAAAGGGATGGATGAACAGGAGAAGATCTTGATCTCGCCAAGGAACCATGTTTCTGTGACATTACGTGGGCAGGTGTGGAATTTGTACAGTTTGTCAACTGCCATAAAGGAAAAGATGCTGATTTTGGTATTAAAACATATAAGATGGTATTCCATTTTAATAACAAAAATCGAATGAATAAATTAAGTCATTAAACACAATATTTATGACATAAAAATCCCATCTCATTTAATAATCAAGTACAATAATTAATACATTTTGCTCTACATTTGTGCTAATTTAATTGTTACTTATTTATTTATTTATTACTAATTGTAAAGTCTATTATTTCTACTATGGCCACATCATGCTATTGCTCTTGCTATATTAATTAGGATACCTTGTTGTATTTCCCATAAGATATGATGTATTAAATGTGTTTAACATGAAACTACGGTACACACTTTATTCCACTTATTGCTGAACACAGTACTTGTTTTAATTGCACAATCTGATAAATACTACTCCTCAAACGTGCCATTTCTCTAAACGAGGTAGCGCAATGCATTTCCTACTAAGTGAAATGTTTCCCCAATTTAACCAACGTATCTTTATTTTGGCGTGCAACCAATCAGTCATTATTCATTCCCCTTGAACTGCGGATGCGCTCCCAACTTGGTGCAGAAGTGATGGATTCAGCAAAACGTTGAATTGTTTTCCCCCGAGAGTTTCCTCTATTCTGTCAAGTTTCTCTTTATGACTTAAATGCACCAAAATAGCTTCTGCACGCACACAGAAAAAAAAGAACAAAATGTCCATTTCATATTAGTGCGTCCGCATGTTATAATTGTCTTTTTATTTGAGTGTCTTGCATGTTTTTGTGCGCTGCTGTGCTATTTAATTCCAAACACAGAGGAAAGGAATCAAGCGCTTCATACATTCATTTATACGAGTATTCTTCCTTGCAGACAGTGGAGTACTTAGAAGTGGCAGGAGTGTTTAGAAATAGAGATTTGGTGTTATCTATCAATGCTGTCAAAAGGAATCTGGTATAATCAACTTTCCCTTGGGAGAAAACTGCGAGGGGAAAAACACAATGCATAGCTTTCGGAGGGGTGGAATGTCAGAGGGGGTTGTAGATGTGGTGTACGCTATGAGATCTATAAGATTCAGAGCTCCGAGCTTTTTCCTCCCTCAGACTGACCGGTAGAGTTTGTGTTTGTGTAACTGGAGGAACAACTGCTACTGGGGGGGTGGGATGTGGCGGTTCAGGTAGGACGCCACGCACGGTGGAGGCTATAGCTAGTCTAAGAGGCGAGGACCTCAAGTTTTCGTTTCCCTTTCAGACTGACAGTTCTATTTTGGGCATAAACAGAGAGACAGTTGCGACAGTTGTGACGCACCTATGACTTGTAGGGGTAGTTCCACATGGTTCCGCATCATGGCGTTGCCAAACATGTGGAGCACAAGCTCTGGACCTTGGTAATGTCTGCTTCATGTCGGACTGATGTTTATTAATATGTTCATTATCTGGCAGTCTGAAGCCATGCAGTGTGTGTGTGTGTGTGTCCGACGTCATGGCTATGAGTTCTACAAGGTCTGAACCCATCCATCCATCCATCCATCCATCCATCCATCCATCCATCCATCCATCCATCCATCCATCCATCCTCTAAGCCGCTTATCCTCATTAGGGTCGCGGGGGTATGCTGGAGTCTATCCCAGCTGACTATGGGCGAGAGGCGGGGCACACCCTGGACTGGTCGAGGTCTGAACCTTAAATAGTATTTACCTTCTTGGACTGACATTCACTTCACATGTGTGTGTGTGAGTGTGTGTGTGTGTGTGTGTGTGTGTGTGTGTGTGAGAGAACGGACCGTTGTGCGATATGACAAACAAAACAAAAGTGATATAGTGATGGGTTGTCCGACGTTAGGGCTATGGCCAATTATGAGGTCTACAAGGTCTGAACCTCAAATAGTCTTTATCTTCTCGGACTGATGTTCACTTCACGTGCGTTTGTGTGTGAGAACGGACAGACTGTTGTGCAATATGACAAACAAAAGTGACATAGCGGTGGGTTGACTGATGTCACGGCTACAGCCAACTATGAGGTTTACAATGTCCGAACCTCAGTTAGTCTTTACCTTCCTGGACTGACATTCACTTTGCGTGTGTGTGCATGTGTGAGAACAGACAGACGACTGTGCGATATGACAAACAAAAGCAATGTGGTGTTGGCATGTCCAACGTTAGGGCTATAGTCAACTATGAGGTCTACAAGGTCTGAACCTCAAATAGTCTTTATCTTCTCGGACTGACGTTCACTTTGTGTGTGTGTGTGTGAGAACGGACAGACTGTTCTGCGATATGACAAACAAAGGCAATGCAGTGGGGGTTTGTCCGACGTCATGGCGATAGCCAACCACAAAGTATGAACCTCTGTTAGTCTTTCCTGTCTTCTTTAGCCATCTGCTATGTAGTTGCCCCGGCTGCCAACCAGTGCCAACCAGGAAAGGACTACTTCTAAAACCTGATCTGTGTGCTCGCCTTGTCCTTTATTTGTAGCTAATTCTCTTGCCTACAAGTTGACAAGTTCTATAAAAAAAGATCAATATGATCTTCTGTCTCTGTGCCCTGCTCTGCTCACAGACTGGCATTCATAAGGAACGCCAGGAATAAAGATGCCAGTGTAGCATAAGTGCACCACGCATACAGTTTTTAGCTGCGTCATGATCACCTGAGCTCATGAAAAGGTCAGCAAAACAAGATACTTCCATAAAGACAAACAATGCTGAATGGCACATTTCTCCTTCCCATATTGTCCTGCACCAGCAGAGGGAGACCAGCACACGGGGATGACCACCTTCACCTTCACTCAAAACCCCAAAGAATAGCTTCTTTACTTTCATTTCACCTAAGAGGCAACTCCCCCCCCCCGATGTCCTGCTTCATATTCATGCAGCTCAGCACAAACACAGACGTCTCCTGAGCATCTCTGCTTGGAGTAGAGTCAGGGTCGGAATGCATTTTGGTTAATGAGCGCGCTGCGGAATCACCAATACGTGCTCCGTCACTGTCAGACTCCAAATGGACTTCAGTTCGGATGAAAAATTGACTCCTTCTTTAGATTCAAAGGAGTTGTCTTCTTTGTGACGTGTTACTGACCAGCACAGTGCAAACAATCAACAAAGCCGAACACAGAAACGCACACACTGGCCGCACACTTCATTAGCTACAAAGCAGAGAACGTAAAACCGCTTGTGCACACTATGGACACAGTGAACGTTGCAGCTGTTATTGTACTACAATCAATGTATGCTAAAATAATAACACATTTGTATAATTAGTTCATAATATAAACTGTAAATGCAGCATGGCCTAGTGGTGAGCATGTTGGCCACACAGTCAGGAGATCTGGAGGATCTGGGTCCATATCTCTGTTTGGGCATCTCTGTGTGGAGTTTGCATGTTCTCCTTGTGCGTGCGTGGGTTTTCTCCAGGTACTCCGGCTTCCTCCCACATTCCAAAAATATGCATTTTCCCCAGGTATGAGTGGTTGCTTGTTTTTACGTGTCCTGTGATTGGCTGGCAACCAGTCAGACTCAAGGGTGTACCCTGACTCTCGCCCAAAGTCGGCTGGGATAGGCTCCAGCATACCCCCGCGACCCTAGTGAGGACAAGCGGCATAGAAAATGAATGAATGAACAAAAAGTTTGGGATACTGTGCCGAGCTTTCGGGCGAAATTTCAGGATGATCTTAAACTGCACAATAAACTTTACAGATAAACTTAATTCGACCTTCCATAAAGTTTTCTCTGTTTCTCTACTTTTTGCACAACTCGCTGTTCTCTCGCAAGGAGCTGAAGGCCAAAATTGACAAAGGTGATCCAAAGTTGTAACGTTTTAACAGCAAGATGAAATGTAAGCCCGTTTGTCTTTTAAATGCTGTATAATGAACTAACTAATATAACTTGACATACATTCGATATTAAATGTTGTGAACATTGAAATGTTGCTATATATATATATAAAAAAAAAAAAAAAAGAAATGTTGCTATATAAAACCCTACAGGGATGCAGTGAATGGAGATAGTGTGTGTATACTTCATTCCTGCAACACAGGTAACAAACACACACAGTCATATAGCATGAAGAATGAATGCAGAATGCCATTTGTGACTAAAAAAGTGAGGTTAGTGAGTGTCGCCATGCTGTAAAAATATGGATACGAAGTAAAAGTAAGTAAAAAGTAGGTTAAAGCTTCAAAGGCAACCAGTAGAACTTGAACAAAAACTCGAAAATGTACATTTGTCCTCCCCCGCGATGCGTCTAAGATGATTTAAAACAGCCCTTCCACAGGACAAGCATGCACACGTGACTTTAAGACCAGACCGTCTGCCATTTTTTACGATAAAAATGACAAAATACGTATGCCCAGTGGCGGTTCTGGCTTGAATGACGCCCTGGGCAGACCCAAGTTCTAAGCCTTTGTAAATTTTGTTTTTTCTTTCCACCCCTGTGGCGCCACCTGGAGAATGCCGCCCTGGGCAATTGCCCATGTGGACCATAGCTAGAACCGCCACCGTATATCCCATAATCTGACCGTCTAGCAAGTTTCCTAAAAACTACTTAAAAAAAAACGCTAACGCATAATTCAATAGCAACAATGCAGTCATTTCCGGGGAATATAGCTTTAAAAGTCATACATTTACATCTAAAATTGTTTTTTTGGTTGCTCCAGGTTTCCCCCAACAGTTATAAAGTGGAACTCGTTTTATTCTCCGAAAAGAAACATTAGTTGATCACTTTAGTGTGCTGCTAAATTGGTATAATCACTGAAGGCAGCCAAGCCTCAGTGCTAACATTACTGTGGTTTCCTGGCTGGTCCAATGCAATGCAGTCATCACCTCCATTCTAAACACAGTGGGCTAGTTTTTTCGTACCTACAGTACGTACTACATATAACTATACACATAATACACATATAACAAAACAGCAAACACTAATTAATGGAGGGAGTGATGTTCAAACTGAGATATAGCAAGCGAAGACTGTTTTGTTTTATTGCAGTGAACCATACATCATTACCTGATTTGGGGTATTCACCTTAATTCAAGCTTGGGTACAAATCAAGTCTCCAGCATCCCACAATAGTGTATTGGAAGTATGCTGCCCAGTTCAGACAGTTTGAAAGTGCTTTTAGTAAACCCCACGGGAAAGACGTCGTTTTGCGTGGCTCCAAGAAGCAGTATTGCGCACTTTTTACACAAACACTGTAACTCTAACGTCATAGATGGCATATATCACATACAACAACGTAACATTATGGAGCGGGACAGGGGGACACACTAGCATAGCTATGTGAGCTATAGAGCTAACATTACATTCACTTTTTAACAGCAACTTAATGCTAGGTCAGTCTATTCGCTGCAGAAAAAAAATCCCCAAATGGTAAAACTTACAGCTCCCGTGTCTGCCGCTGACTGACAGATAGTTGGCAGTGCCTCAAGCTATATTTTTAGATGGGTAGCGAAGCCTTTTTCATAAACAAAGCTGCCCTCTGTGAAGTGACGGAGATGATAGATTTTTCTCTGTTTGGTGGCTCTAGGAAAATATATGACTGTTAAAAAGTATTTTGCATAATAGGGGATGTAGGAGAAATTGTTACATAACATAGCAGTAACAAACAATGCCATATACACAATTACACATCGTTGGTGCATATTTACACTGCTCTGTGAATACCTTTTCAAAGGAGAAACTGTGTGTGAACATCTGTGTACCACACTTGAGTGTGGGTGTGGGCGCCCCATGTGCACGTGTGCAGACCAGTGAGTGGCACATCCACAGTGTATGAGTGTCTTCTCCAAGAGAACATTGAGGATGTAATTACGGCGCCGCAGGATAAGATAATGACAAACTCGCTTTGACTTTCCCCCCTCTGAAGAATCAAAGTGCGTCGCTTCTTCTTTGGGAGGGTTTTAAGCTTTTCCTATCTTCCTGGCTCGGTTACCTCTCAGGAAGCAATCATCAGAAGAGAGCAAGGGCGAATCAAAAAAGGAGCCTTTTCTTTGCATTCATTAGCAACTGAAGTGTTTTTTTTTTTTTTTAACCAGTTTGATGGTTGATGATCGCCTGAAAGGACATAAAAAGTTAATAGTTAACTGTCAGCTATACGTTACGTTACGAGCAGGACATCTTGCCTTGAAATTCCCTTTTCCATTCCAACATATCCTACTAATGAGAGGAGCAAAGGTCCCACCGTGGATTAATGGTGCAGTTTGCTGCACTGATCTTTTTTTTTTTTTTGGTGTAAAACCAAAATGTTCAGACCAGATGAGGTCATGATGTCATCAGGCTATTTGGAGCTCCAAAAGCAAATTAAAGGGCACATTTGTTGGTACAGTGGAACATCATTTTCAGCTTCCATGCTAACATGATGCTAACAGCGGTATTTTGCACTGGCCACTAGATGTCAGTCATGTTACTGTAATGTTTGGTGACACACACAAAACACAACAGCCTTTACTGAAGGTTTGACTTATTTCACAAGAGGCACAATAACCTAATCTAATCTAATCAAATCCCTATTAAAAACACAGGCTACTGTTGTGGCTGGTACCTATGCAAAGCTGATACTCAACTGGGAACCACCGACGTCGCTACTTGTCTGCCCATCATTCTGCTCCCCTAGGGAACACCTTTACAGTAACACACACAAGCACAAGTCTTATTTAGGTTTTAAATGGGATATTGACTCATTTTATACATAATATATTGGGAAATAGGCATTTAAAGGTGACTATAGGGGTGTTATTTCATGTCTAGAGGTCTCTAATAATGTTAAAAAATGTATTTATAAGGCCGTAAACAGGTTTTCTATGATTAACTACAAAAATATTCCATTTATAAAGAAGGAATCCTACTTGACGACTGTATTAATAAAATGACAAGACGCCAACCGATAAATGTACGCTAACCGAGGCAAATTTTTTACGTACATTTTTTGACGTAAACCAAAAACGCTACCAGGGGGACTGATCCCTGCAGTGATCCCGTAGCCTGTGCGTCATCGTTGCACAATGGGGTGTAAACAAAGAATAATAGAAGTGTAAAGGTGACTATAGGGGTGTTATTTCATGTCTCCAGGGCTCTAATCATGGTTTTTAAATCGTATTTAGAAAGTCATAAACAGATTTTCTATGCTCTAACTACAAAAATATTCAATTTATTAATATTGAATCCTACTTTGTGGAAATTCACTTATTGCGGTCGGGTCTGGAACCAATTCACCGCGAGAAATGATCATCACGACCCACACAGAGGAAGCATGCATATACTGTAACATTTGTCCATTTACGATATTTCCTACACTTCAGAGAAACTATCAGCTTTCATTCTAGAACCTTCAGCACCACTTATCATAAGAGTTAGATCATTTGGCCCACAGCTTGTTATTTTTATTGGCCCTCGGTGTACTCTGTTCTTCTGTTTGACAAATATCTCTTGACTGATATTTCTTGATTAAACCTTCTAACATTCCATGCTACAAAACATTCATCCCATTAAAACTATTTTCTATGCCGCTTATCTTCATTAGGGTCGCGGGGGTATGCTGGACAGCTGACTTCGGGCGAGAGGCGGGGTACACCCTGGACTGGTCGCCAGCCAATCGCAGGGCACATACAGACAAACAGTCATTCACACTAACATTCATACCTATGGACAATGTAGAGTCGCCAATTAAGCTAACATGCATGTTTTTTGGAATGTGGGAGGAAACCGGAGTACCTGGAGAAAACACGCACACGCACGGGGAGAACATGCAAACTCCACACAGAAATGCCAAGTGGAGATTGAAACCTGGATCTTCCCAATCTCCTGGCTGTGTGGCCAACATGCTAACCACTCAGCCACCGTGCGGCCTGCTACAAAACACGTAATAACAATAACAATAAATAATTGTGGAGGGAAATTGCAAAGTAAGTACACACATAATACATCAGCACTGACAGATATAATTAAATAGTAAGCACACAATGCTACAATCTCATTAGTACAATAAGGGCAGAATGTTATTGAATAATAGAATAAATACAATTTGTCGATATTTATTATTATTGATAATGTACAAGATAACAGCATATGCACTAAAGTTGACAACTGTAACCATGCAACACTATTCAAATACTGTATTTTAATTGTGGACATGCATCGTTACTTCCAATAGACTATTGGAAGTGTTATCTTACACAACCGTAAAACCAAGAAAGCAAAGCTTCGGAGACTTTCCCCTCCATTTCTTGATCTTTTTTCAGGACATTAGCACTTGAAACAGCCTCAATTCCATTAGTGCCCACATTAGCCTTGAGTCATCCTCCATGATACTCACTCGCGCTGAGACCTCGCATACATTTGCACATCATTTTCTCCAGCCCACGTCCTCATCTCTGAATCAGCATTTAATTGTGTCTATGACGCAGTAATAACAGTGTCTCCATGCCAGTCTGATTACTGGTAGCAAGACCACTATTTCCACTGCGGGGAGAGCGGACTCGTTCGGGGAAAAAAAAGTAGTTTCCTCCCAAGGGTTTTCATGAAAGCTGATAACATTTGAGGCCACTTGCTTTTAGCAATTTGGATTTTAATTATGATTAGTGAAATGTGTTGCCGCAGACAGTGTTTAGCTTTACTGTAATCCAGAGATTCGATGTTGACTAATCTTCCTAAAGCAACAATATACAATAGCTTTACATTCCAATATTAGCTTCAAAATAAATGTCACAGTACACTGGCTTATAATAAGCACAATGGTGTTATTTATTTTTGGTTCACTGCTTTAATGGTGTACAATATTTAGTAGCCAGGCTCTGTTAGCACTAATGTCGGCACTGTGCTTTTAATTCCAGGACATGATGTTACAGCATCAAAAAGCTTTTTAGCATGTATTTGTTTGTTTGTGGTGGCCCGCCACAAACACATTTGGACCGCCACAGATACATTTGGCGCTACCTTTATTGTTTGTTTTTTTTATTTTTTAGATATAACATGACCTGTTTGCCCTCACTCACAAACACATTATAATGGGATAGATCATGGAGAGATCATCATTACAACTCCATGCAGTAGATGGCAGTCTGATATATATCATGATACAGTATATAACAATCAATATAATAATAAATAAATAATAATAAACACAAATAAACATAAGATAAATTCAAGACTCTTCTTGTTTGTATTTTGCAAACATACACAGCTCGGTGCATTGTTTGCGTTTCTTACTCAGTCCGTTCCATAATTTGGTTCCACATACTGAAATGCTGTGGGTTTTTAGCGTTGTTCTCGCGTATAAGTGTTTTAAGTTTAGTTTTCCCCTTAGATCATACTTCTCATCAAGTTAACCACTTGAGAGGATCCTCACTCTGGCACCCTACAAGTCAAAAGTGGTTGTCATAAAGATGTATGAGCACACACACACACACACACACACACACACACACACACACACACACACACACACATTGAAAAACTCTTGACCTCAAGCACCCTTCTAAAGTTTACTCTGGCTGCAGCCAACCTCCCCCCTGTGCACACACAACGATATGAATGGGACTTCACATGGGTGAGGTGTGGAAAAATCCTGCGCTGAAAATGAGGTGTGCCTTTGTGCCCCTCGTCTAATCTCAGACTTTATAAAAAAAACACACACACAAAAAAACAAAGACACATTGTGATAAATGGCCATCGTAGAGAAAAAAGAACATGGGAATTATTGAGGACTGGAAGTAGGAGGGCAGAGAAAAAGGGAGGGTTGGTTGCAGAGGAAAAGCGTCACACTGACGTATGATTTATCATGAAGCACACACAGAAGAGGAGCTGAAACTATCCAATCCATCACTATGATAGCATCACCTTGGGCTGTGTGCCCATCAGCTACACGACTAAACTACTGATGGACTTGCAGTGCCCTCTGGACAAACTCCCATCCTGTAGGTGGCAGTAGATTCAAAAGTGGGTGCCAACACTTCGTAAGACTCATGCCAGCTACTGGACATGGCCCTGATGCAAGCAGACTAATCCAAACATGATTCACACCCTGGCTATCGAATGAGTGTCTTAAGGTGGAAATGACACAAGAAAGTGGCAACAGACTGTAGGAAGTTATGTTAAGAGATCATTTCATTTAAGAACTTATCACCTAAACCGCAATGAGGACGGGACGTTAAGTAGTTCTGGAAGAGCTTGGATTTATGTCGCCATTGTCTTGCTGCAGGATTAAGCAAAAGGTGCTCCTTGGTGCTGCAGAATGCTGTGGTAGCCATTTTGGTTCAGGATGTTCTAAAATGTTTGACCGGTCGTGTGTAACTACTTAATTATTCTAACTTTAATAATGATTTGGAGTGCTTGAGAAAGTGGAAAGAAAAACATAGCTCTCTTTGACCACATTGTCATTGACTAACAAGTATGTTGCACGACACAGCAGCAACAGAACCAATGTTGTAATGGCGGTAAGGAGCAAACTGCTGAGCCAACATGAATAGTTCATTGTAAACAACAGTACAGCAAGTGTAACTAGCATGGGTTTCACACCAACATTTTAGAGCATAGATAAAGCAGCTGGATGCTGCTACCGCCATCTTGTGGATTTAATCAAAAAAATCAGGAGGTTGCCTACAGCCACAGTTTTAGTGCCAACGTTTTTTGACCTGGCGCTAATTAGAAACCCTGGCGGTTATTTGTTTTTTGTCTTTTGTAGACCACACGCCTGACTTTTCATTGTTTTTTATTTCCATGTCACATATTATTCATATCATTTTTCACTGCACCTCTACCTGTGGGGCCTGTAGGTCACAGCACTACTTGGCCCCGATGCAAGCAGACTGGAACGGAAGAATGGCCGAAGCAGTAGACTCAGTTTGATACAGGCAACAATACCATAATACTGCATTATCGTAGGTAGTAATAACACCAGCAATTGCCCTTTTGATGGATCTCTACCACTATCCTTATACCGTTATTGTTGCTATTTATATTGATATTGCAATTGTCGTGTGCCTTGTCTTTTCTGATCCCAGCAAAACCTTAAACCTGCTAGGTGCCTTTGTTGGGCCACACCTCTGACAGATGGTCGAACATAGTGAGAACAAATGAGAGCCGATGAAGGTCAGGCGAGACAGGCAAAGAGATACACGAGGTGAGAGCAGATGTGTTAGTAAACAAGTAGGGGTGTCCCGATACATTGATCACAAATATCGGTCCGATGTCAGCCAAAAAACATTAAAACATTAAAAAAAAAACATTATCGGATTATATTAGCCTGCATGTAAAATCTCAGATACTGGCAGCCAATACAATCAGTCCATTCCAGACTCCATACCAGAACATCCAGCAGCAGCCCTTCTATTTAGCATGCAGAACCCATGTGATCGCAGCAACAGTGTGTGCTAGCGTGTTTAGCAAGGAGTACGAGCAATGTCGGCAGTGTGGCTGTGTTTTTCCGTTCCAGCTGAGTGCAAAATTTGTCATGCACAAGTTTCCCGTGGTGGCACATAACGGGGGAAATTTAATACGAGCAACCTCATCGCGCATTTGAAGAAGGATTTTCGCAAGTGTGAGAAACTCCCACGAGACTCTGTTGTCGATAAAACGACACACCTGATCAATAAGTAAATGAGTCAGTTTTCTCATACCTGCTGTTGCTGACTGTAGGTATGACTGTACGCTGAGTGATATCACTTGATATAAGCCTTTTACTAGCATTCCACACTACAGTAAACAAATAGACAAGTATGTATATTGTCTGTGCTGATGGGCCGATATTGAAGGCTGCAATACCAGAATCGGATGGGAAGTGAAAAAGTTGCATCGGGACACGCCTACAGTATAAACGAGCATCCTACCTGTGAGGGGTTGTAGAGCTCCTGAAGGGCGTTGCGGGACCCTTTCCTACAGCAGCCTTCCACCACAAAGGGGTTCCTGCGCATGACTGCAAAACACAGAGGAGAAACATAATTTGAAAAACAAGTACAGAATGTTGAGCAGTTTCGACTTTTCCAGCTCAGAAACACTGATAACACCATCAACATCAAATGGATGGTGCAGTTCGCTTAAGTTTCCTTGTCCTTGTCATCCGTCATGGATTGCGAGCGGGAGCGGGAGTTGAATTTTTAATCCAAGCCCTGAAGCCGGTTTCACTTCGCACGATGAAATTCAGTAGGCATGTCTGCCACGAGTAGAGGCACAAAAAAGTCTCAAGAACCCTTGCTGTAAAACAAGCAAGAAGTGTGCCATTTCGGTGTGAAGAGCCTATTTCTGGGTCATTTTGTCTATTTTCAAGGATCTTTCTAAAGCTAACTAGTCCTAGACGATTTGTTTAATTGCTACCAAATTTGAACCACGCATACTCGACAGATGGGCGGAGCAAAACTGAACCCGTTATTGTTTTTGTCAGTGTTTGCGGGAGGAGAATCTCCGCAAGAACATTAGAGCTTGACCAAAACCTCTTGGGTGTGATGACGATCACACCCTGAAGCGATTCATTAATCACAGGTAAATACTGTAGTATGTAAGGCCTGAACGACCAGTGGGCAGAGCATAGCGGTGAAGATTAGCTTTCGCAAATTTTCAACCACATGGTGGGTTATTGCCCCGGCTCACAACCTGACCTTATGTTGAGTTGTTTCCGTGCTTCAGAAATGTGTCAAAAACTGTCAAAACTGCATTCCGGATGCAAGGGCTCACTGGATTTGTAATATGGTCGGCAATTATAACACTAGGATGATACAAGAGTACACATGATAAAGTGCTTCTTCAATATTGAAGAATACTGAAAAATGAAAGGATGCAAAGGCATCTTTGATATTTTGTAAGCCAACACATTGAGATGTGCTAAGAAGTGATATGTAGATCACCTTTGTAACATATCTGAAATGTAGGTGAAATACTACTAAAATGACCTTTTTTCTATAATAATACAAGTTTATTCTTGTAAAATTGGCACTTCTGTTCTTCATTCGAATATGACTAATATTTTGACTTTATTCCCGTAAAATTACAGCTGTTTTTTTCCATTTCTGCTGATTTTTAAAATTTTCCAACTGTTTCATTTCAGCTTTTTCAGCTTTCCTCTTGTAAATTTTCTTCTTGCAATTATAACTTGATATCTTTTACAAAAATAATGTTTTTTTTCTTTATTTCAACATTGTTACTGAAATTATATTTTTCCTCATTTTACAAGTTTATTCTCATATTTTTTCAAATTAGAAATAATTTTTTTTCCTTGGAATATTTTGACTTTACTCTGGTAAAATTTCTGCTGTTGATTTTTTTTTGTATAGTTTTCCAAATATTTCAACTTCTTTTCTCCTGATATTTTGAGTTTATTCCCATGTTATACATTTTCCACCAACCTAAGTTTCCAAAAATTGCAACTTTATTTATTGTTTTTGACTTAAAAAAATTCATATTTCAACGTCATGCTACTAAAATGACATTTTTCCTCAGACTGTTACTTTATTCTTGAGATATTATGACTTTTTTCCTTGCTAGATTTCAACTCTTCTCTTAATATTTAGACTTTTCATAGATTTTCCCATTTTTGCTGCTGTTTTTTTTTTTTTATTTTCTTTGTTAAATTACATTTTTAGACTGTGCGGCGGGCCAATGAAATCACAGCCACGGTCCGCAAATGGCCCCCGGGCCGTACTTTGGACACCCCTGCTATGGATCTTGGGGAAACAAATGTGTGTACAAAATGGCTCAAAGTCATAGTGGTACCTTTAAAATACCTCTTCAACTGACTTCTGAAGAACTACATTTGAGAAGTTAAAAAAGGAAGCTCCCCCTGCGGATATCAACAGAAGCTTTCACCTTTCCTGCGAGTGGCATCAGAATGCAAGCAGATAGTTTGCCGAGTACAAAGCCACGCAGTTCATTTGGCTGGATGTGACACACAGCACAAGCCTCCATCCCTACTAAAAAGCCCTATCCTATTACTCTTGGTGGAAAAACACTGACGAATGACGCAGAAGGAAAGAAAATAATCCACTAATGAGAGTCAAAATTAGATTTTTTTTTTTTATTTGCATGCCTCATGTTCATGGATGAGCATATGTTGCTTCCATCGAGACACCTGAATAATTTCTGGATAGATTTCCATTCATGCGCATGTCTGTTGGTTAACCTCACTTGACGGTGTTATGCTAAAACATCTAAATTCTTTTTCCTTTGGTTTGTGGGAGGGTAAGAGAAAAGGCACTCGGGGAGAACATGCAGCCTTGAGGGAAACCCACACTTCATTACGAGGTTGAATTAAATATCAAGATGGTGTTTACCACTCTATTAAATTCCGTTAGAAACCCTTCTAAATGTTGCTTGGCTATCTCCAAATTGCACCCAACAATGTTCTCCTTGTCATCAATAATGTGAACCTCGTGTTCAAAGTTCCGTGCTGATTGTAAAATTGGATATGCTGGCTGGCATGAAAAAAAGCAATTAAAGAAAGTAGGACAAGATTTAAATTCAAACGCACATCTGCTGTGTCGCTGATAGAATCCATATTTGTTCGTTCCGTGCACCTGCATGTGCGCTCAACTGTCAATTTACAAATCTGTTGACTGCAAACATGCAAATCTGTCTCCGTCTTCACGCCAGTACCCACTCGCTTTTGGCAGGAGGGATGGTGTCGCCTGTGAATGTCATGGCATCCTATTTGTGCTGCGGTGGTTCAAATTGGAAGAATGCGGCGGGGTAAGCTAACTCTGCGTGAACCGCAACTGCCGTAACGGGCCCGAACACCGTGACCTTTAAACGCCGCGGGGAGCAAAGCGAGGCGCGATGCCTTTCCCGTCCACACTAACAGGCTGAATTACCATTGAGACTGGGGAAAGAAGAGTGTAGCAGCTATCTGCTTGTGTGAGTGACTGCGCCGTGTGGTGCTGATAGGTCACAGAGCTACGGTTGACACCTATCTGTTCGCACCTGCGAGCCGGCTGTTAATGATGATGGATGTCAAAATAAATTAAGATGAAGGTGAATAACAACACATTCAACCGTGCTAGAGTTTTTAACGGCTCTGTTTGCAGTATGCAGTATCGCTGTCTACTTGATGCTTGAGGCAGGTGAACGTGCTTCCTCTGCATTCATTGCAATTTTGTGATCAGTGGAAGGGAAACAAGGAAGATAAATGCATTCTTTGCATCTGACCATCTTGAATATCATTCAAAACTAGCGGGATTCTTGAGTCAATATAGTGCAATATTCCACAGTTTGATCAAAATCAGTAAAGAAATGTGACTGTTAGAAAGGAAACAAGAAACACGAACAAGGATTTTTTTTAACTTAGCAACACTGGCTGTCTTGAATCAGATGTCACGCAAAGCTCGCTGCATGATCCCTCGTTTGATCAAATAAGTACATTGATATTGTATGTAGTGTATGTATAGCTGACTGGTGGAAAAGGGACAATGGACATGAAAAGATTCATGAGTTTTGCTATGCTGGCTATCAGTCCGATATCATTAAAAACCAGTAGGATTCTTGCACTGACATGAGCGTTTTAATGCAGTATTGTAATTATCAGCATGCTGCACTGTCATAAAATGCCTACCCTACTCACATGGACGTTTACAGTGGTTTTAACCTATTTCTTAAACACCACACACACACGCAAGCTTTAAGGTACATGACCACACACACATATTCCCCAAAAACAGACAATAGTGGAGCTGTGTAATCCGCCTATTGTGTTGCATTCCTATTGTGCTAATCCAAAAACATTGTGACTCTTGATTGTAGAGAGGTGTAACCATGGAAACCATATCACTTTAAGTGTATCAATCAGGAATTAAGGAAACACTAAATAAGTAAATAGAGTATTTTTGTCACATAATGGACTAAATAATACAGTACCTTTGGTGCAAATAGTACTTCTATTGTCATGGACTTCTTGTAGTCAGCGGTTGATGAGTAAACCCTTTAAAGAACCCTTCCCCACTGCGTCACTCTTCACCCTCCCTCCTCCCTCCATGATGCTGATGGTGTTTTTGGCAGCCTAAACACCAGCTGCCCACTGCACACCCTGGAGTTAACAGACCAGGAGGTGCACCGCCATCAATGCAGAAACCTCAGCTCGGATCGTCACGTGCCGCTCCATCCCCTCGCCTTTCGCTGTAATCATGCTGCTGAAATTGCTCAAAAACGTTTCCATTTTGCATTTATTAGCCCTTGTAAACAGAAGCTGGGCGGCTTCCAGCTCCGATCCCAAGCTTTGCGTCCTATAGTAAAAAATTTATCACAGCTTTCTATTTAGCGGCATCGCAACCACGGAGGTCAGCATTAGACAGACTTGACAATAAAACGTTAACTACTTGTCTGTCTTAGCTTTAAGGGGAAAGGACAAAGCAGTGGCATCCCATCATAAGCACCAGCCAGTGATGCATCTGCCAATAAACCAGCACTGAAAACATCATAAATCATGAGGAACACGGGCCAATGATGGTAACTAATGATTGTAGATGATCACAACACCATAGTGGACATCCTACAATGCTTATTATATACTATGTGTGCATGTATGAAGTTTCTATTAGAGGAAATAGCTTTATATCTTTTTATAACAATATTAAATCATGTCATATAGTAGATCCCGCTCCTATTCCCGCTTCGGCATTCACTCATATTTCCACACACGAACGTTCCTTCTCCTCACAATGACAGCATTATGTCAATTTCCTCGAGATTTGGTGTTATTGACCAAGTCCGCGATTCCGTTATCACTCACAGGCCCTACGCATAGCACTCGCTTGCGTCTCTTTGGTTCCACCGTTTCTGGTTCACCCTGAACAGTTTTTATTCTGTGATCGCTTTCTTTGCCTTGTTCAAGACAGTAGCGCCACCTAGTGTTTAAACAAAGAAGTACAAAAGCGTTACATCCTTGTTATATGTGGGCCATCGACCATTACAAGTATATTTATAGACTTTGATGCAGGCTGGTTCAAAATAGATGGTAGTAGTAGTTTTAATAGGCCATTTTAGGGCTTTTTATGGGTCCATTATTCTGGGTTTTCGCCATTCAGAGGGGTCTTGGGATGTAGCCCTTGTGAATAGGGGGATCTACTGTATATATTTGTTTCATATTTTTTCCCCAAAATGAATGACATAGCAAATCTTAAAATATATATCAAGTGCAACTCTAGATTCAATTAAATTAATTGTGACAGTCAGGTCCCTAATCCAATAAAAGATCCAATAAAAGTCCATCCAACAAAAGATGAAATTGGAAAAAATGGGCATGGAAAATACTTTTTGGGTAGGACTCATCATTTGACCTGGTTATAGATCAAGTTGTGATGTGATTTAGAAATATGCATTTTTTAAAAACAAACTCTCTTCAGCGCAATAGTAATTTATTGACGGTCCCTAGTATAAACAACCAGCGGTTAGAACAGCACTTCCTGTGCGAGCAGTGGCGGAGCCAGAGCATTACTCACATAGGGGTGGCAATAAGTTGATACCTGAAATGTCTAGATGGCCAATGGGGTGGTCGGAGAGTGACCAAAGGGTGGACACGGCCACCACGTAGCCACCACTAACTTCACTACGGTACTCTACGGACATGTCTGCATGGTGGTGTTGCGTTTTCTTTTTCTTGTGGGCAGCGGGAGCCGAGGGGCATCCAGCTCTGATGTGCATTACTGCACCTCCCACACTGGAGTGTGGCCCTGAGTTAGGAACGTGATACAGCAACCGAATCGGCCCGATCTCGTGGCGGAAGCCGATATTATCCGATCTTCAAAATACACCGGATCGGCAGCCGATCCCGATCTTGAAGATCGGATCTGGACGTCCCTAGTGTGCACCAGTCCAGGGTATATCCTGCCTGTCGCCAGAAGACAGCTGCGATAGGCTGCAGCGTACCCGCGATCCGGTATAGCGGTATAGACAATGGTGCTGCCAGTGGAAGTGTGTGCTTTTCTCTGCCAGTAACAATAAGAAGAACGGTTAGATTTCATGTTCTCGATAAAGCTCACGATGATATTAAATCATCACATGAATGGTTTACATTAAAATCAGCAACTGTAGATTACTGGCTAGCTATAACGACGCAACTTTGACTTAGCTGTATTATTTCAGTGGAATTACACTATGACATCACTGCAAATGTCCCAATAAATACACATGCAACATCTTCCTCAAAACATTACATTCATTAATTAAGGTCGACATAAAAAACAAAAAAAAAGGCCGAACACATGCACTTTTTCCCGAAAATCACACACAACATCTGCCGTCATCTATCAGCAAAGGATTAGGGGCCGCTGGAGGAAGATTAATCTGAGCCACACATACATCAACTGGCACACACAAAAGTGACAGGACACTACTTCCTCCAAGATGTGCGTGTGTGTGTGTGTGTGTGTGTGTGTGTGTGTGCGTGTGTGTGCCCAAGTGCTGCAACCTCATTGCGACCGAATGCACAAGCGGTGCCTAGAATTAGAGATACAGGTGATTAGGGATGTTGGCACAACTTCATTTGACAAAGCACCCTAAGAACTCGGAGGAAGTGAATTGAGCACATGAGTGTGTGTATGTGTGTGTGTGTGTGTGTGTGTGTGTGTGTGTCTGTGTGCAAAAAAACAATCAAGTCTGTAGTGAAGGTTGGCTGCGTATGGCTGTTCCTGGGTTGCGTTGTAATCCCCTTAATGATGATTACGAACACTGCGATAATACACAAGCAATTTGGGCTTCAGCGCTCCTCACCTGAGGCACACAGCGCGGGTGAGACATGATCAGATATCACTTGGCACTGCTTTTACAGTACATGCAGCTTTAGATACATCCCGATATCCTGATGTAGTTATTTATTAAAGCGCTACTAATGCTGACTGAGCATTGGTTGGGTTGCTGTGTTGTGCAACATCCTTGTGAATACATGACCATGCGGTCAAATAGAGCCTCGTTTTCCTTCTCATGCACTCCAAATCATTATTAAGTTAATACAAATTAGTTTTTACATATAATGAGTTGTCAAAATGTGGAAATAACAGCCTTACTGCGATTATACGCCCACTTCCAATTAACGCCGCCTTCTCTATAATGAGAGCATTTACGGGGACGTAATACCAAGATAAATCCATTTTGTGGCTTTCATAAATAAATAAAGATATTTCCATCTGCAGCCAATATGAAACATCAACCAATGTTCTCTAAACTCCTCTATACTATAACATTAAGAACTGAATGATTTATTCTGCTGTGAATGTTGGCGCAAAGCATTTGACCTTAATGTTGCATTAAATGGAATTAAGAAAACATGTTTTGATGACTAAAATTTTGCTTTACAAGTCCTCAGCATAGGTAGTTGACTTAAGGTAAGGCTATTTTAAACACTCTTAACTGTCATACAAGTGTAAAAATAAAACGTAATAGCATTTACACACCTATAATAATTATACCCATCGTTCACAGTCCTTATGTGAGACATGAGCACGCGTCGTTCCCTTTTCTGGGCATTCTAAAGAGAGAAAAACAGCTTGCATGAGGCAGGTGACAATGCATGTAGTAATGGGAAGTCCTCCAAAAAAAAATAAGCTCCAACAATGTTCCATTCACGTAATGTGACCTGTATATTAACCAAGCTACAGCGACATTGCTATTGCAGAAGGTGAAATTGAAGAACTACTTTTCTGGCGTAGTGACACAGCACCTCAGCCACTGCATAGAGGTCACGTAAGCTACTGGAGTTGCTGCACGGCCTGTGAGTTTGAATTGAATTTACCAGCTCAACGGGGAGAGATACAGTCATGACGTTTTTATTTCGTCAATGGAACGATTAGTGCTACATGCTAACGCTATGAGAATGTGTTTAGTGTTTCACTACAGCTGGATCTGCCTAGTTATTCTCTGTCAGGGGCGGTGACTCTCACAAAGTCTGCCATGATTAGTGGTAGCAAACACTCTCCATGCTGCTGCTGTTGTTGACAGAAGTAGCGTCGGTTGCGATGAGCGCGGTGAAATCAATGCGCCCGGGAAGGAAGTTCCGCTAATGCTTAACCAAAATACAGCAAAATACTGTAAGTATCATGAATGTACCTGTTACTACATGGTCACAGCATGTATATAAAAACTTTGTTGGAGAGTTTTTAGAGGTGTTTTAATAAAGGGCTTTATAGGCGGAACAGGTGAATCCCATTACATTACATTTTTAGCTGCCTCGTGCTAGCAGTTTTTCAATATTTAGAACGTACAGAAAAGAGAACTAGTTGTGTTCATGTCTCACATAAGGACTGTGGATGATGGGCGAAAACCCCCCCAAAAAGTGCATTTTTCCTTGAAGTCTTAATAGTGGCTGTGAAGAAAGCAACAAAACACTCCAACCTTCAATAACAAGTTAGGTCTTGTGTGACACTTTTTACGACTTGGTTTTCTCTGAAAATTGCAACTTCAAGGGCATTCATCTTTAGAAGTCCCACAAAAAACAACAAAAAAAACAGTACATCTTGTGGTTGAATGGACTCAAATGTGAAAACTTTTCTAGCCATTTGAACACATCAGATCCGCCGACTGAACTAGTTTCAAAAGAGGTGAGTGAGATCAAGTAGAGTCAGCGAGCGGGGAGATAAGTTTCACTTACTTAGACAGCCTCTGCCCCATGCCGCCGCAGGCTTTCATTCATTTAACATGAGGGGGATTCCATTATTGATGCGCTGCTCTTTTGCACAGTGGTAATACTGTATGTACTGCATGCAGACCACCTGAGCTGCTTCCTGACAACCAGCTATGTAAATGATCATTTAACTAATGCTTGTATTCACACATCACTCTGAGGTGCGTATGGGGGTGATTTCACAGGGGCTCGGATGAACATAAACATAATGAACACCCTCATTACCATGATGATCATGATGAAGAATTACTTGAAACAGCAAATGCAATATTTTGTAGCTCCGTTTCCAAATGGCTTCATGATGATAATACTAACCACTGTGTGTCGTTTTCTTCAAATAATAATATCTGGCCGTGTCAGACAAGCTACAACAATGCCAACACCTTTGGTGACTTTTAGTAAATGAAGTCACCAGGGGACTCGAGTGGCGGCTCCGCGGTGTGATACAAATGAAATAAAAATCCCATTTGCAAAACTGCTGAGCTAACTCGTTACAGGCATCATCGTCCTTTAGCAGCTGTCTACACTCAGAGCGAGTAAGCACTTCACATCTGTTTTTCTTATTTTGAATGGTTTTTAATACCTCTGTCTAGTCTTGCTGGTGACATCACTGCCCCATTTCCCAGGACTCCGAAGTCATAGCTTGCCCCGACTCGTTGAGTCATGACCTGCAGTCAACACGTGGCAAGAGCACCGCGGACGGGTTGAAAACTTGGGATTGGGAGTTGCATACACTGGTCACATTATTAGGTACATGTAATGCACTACAAGGGCTGGGTGAAATATAATAATAGAGGCCAGTTCTGGTTGACACTTTGTCAAGGAGGTATTAAAGGCCCCACATTGCAGTATTTTTCAACAATTTTCAATGAGTCTCAGAGGTCCCACAATAGTGTATTTGAAGTGTGTTGCAAAAAAGCCTTGATGCTGGATTTTTTTTTCTTTTAAAGTGCTTTGAGTAAGCCCTACTGGGAATGTGCCGATGTGTGTGTCTCCAAGACTGTCCGCATATACACTAACTCGGCACTGGTCCGTTGAAATAGATGCCATATATCACATAGAACCACGTAAAATTAAGGAGTGGGACAGGAGAACACACTTGTTAGCAACGCTAGCATAGAGCCTGTTTGAGCTGTCTTGCTAGCACTCATTATAGTCACATTTTAACAAGCTGTAGGTTAGATTATTCGCTGAAGAGGAACAAAATTATCGAACTTGGAGCTCCCACATCTGCAGCTGAGTGACTGATTTATTTTAAGATGTGTAGAAAAGCCTGTTTTTGTTTTGTTTTGTTTTGTTTTTAACAGATCTTTCCTCTGTAAACTGGTGGGCGTACACTCGGAGGTATGAAGAAGTAGGTTTTTCATTCACAACGTCATGAAACCTTCAAAACAGAACGTTTGACCAGCTGTTCTCTCGCAGGTGGTGGGCAGGGTTGGGCGCCATTTGAATTTGAATTTGATTCCGGTTCCAATTCTGATTCCTCATTTCGATTCCGGTTTCTGACCACTCTTGATTGTGATGCTTTCAAAAGGCTAAAGGTTATAAAATTTGCATGGCTGAAATGACGGCGCTAACCAGAGTTCTTTTTGGATGAAATGCCTGAACATGTTTTTTTTAATATCAACTTTTTCTAAACTTTACTATAAAATTTCTCACAGGGCTATTTTCAACCAGTGCACTTTCACAAAATGTTTGATGTTTAAGGTAGTATACTTTGTTTGCTGCCTCAATGTTGGTGGACGCTATTTTTTACAGGGTGTAGCACAGAGCACTCTTATTTTGAAGGCCGGAAGTGTCTTGTGTGGGTTGAGAAGGTCACTTGACTGTTACTAATAGAGACGGACTGTGCAAATGAATAAACTTGCTTAGCTGTAGCCGCCAACATCATCCTTAAACCCTCGGTTGCATTGGCATGAGACAGACGTCATTTACTGTCTGACTTCCCTGATTGCGACTGCTTAGAGGAAGTCCGAAGTGGCGCCTCAAAGACGAGGTACTCGGTCATTCCTACAACATGAATCTGGAGGTGTTTGATCATGTTGGTCGTGCGCCCTCCTTTGCATGATATCACTATGCTGCAAACGTTGCAGTGAGCCGACAGCTCGTTTTTATGAAGTTAAGCCAAACTTTTTAGCCGCCTCTTCTTTGTTGGTGCTCGCCGGCTTCTTCTTTGTTGGTGTTTTGCAGCTAATTCTCCCGCTTGGCGAAGTGGGCGTCGAAACTAGGAATTGAAGTGAAAACATTTGAATGATCCCGGTTCCCATCGATGCTTGAGACTCGATGACCAACCCGAGTGGTGGATAAGAATTTCCTCATGTTTGGTTCTCATTAAAGTTCTAGCGACACATTACTGTTACATTATATTAGTGTAAAAAGTCAATTTCGCGTAATTGGGAACCGTTTGTAAGTCTGTAAAGCCCCGCCAGCTGGTCCAAAATGATACGGCACGAGTATTGACTAGAACTAGGAGAAGGGAGCCTATTGGTGTGTGATGTATCGGCTTTGTTGTTGTGAATGGGCGAATGTGTCTCAGTCGTAACAGCGTAGCACTGAAAGGCGGTCAAGTGAGAGTTAGTTCATTCTGAAGGTGATCAAGCGTGGAAGGGACCCGGTCACATGAGACAAGCTGGCTGGCTCGCTGACGGCGAAAGCACAAGACGACGTGATGCAGACCCTGCGGGGGGGCGAGTCATGAGAGCGAGAGATGGATACAGCCGGCTGGACCGAAGTGCCCCTATTGAACCCACTGAACCGTTTTGAGTCATAAACACACATTCCATGTCTCGGCGCTCCATCAGAGCTAACACCCCTCCGCCATGAAGGAACAAGTGAAGAAGAAAAACCCGCTCGGATCACACAGCTGCATCTCATCCCTGTGGCTTGACTGCAAGCTGACAAGTCAAGCTGTCGCAGATGAGGCAAAAAGGTAGAAAGGGGTGGGGGGTGCGAGAAGTGCAGCAACACCGCCACTTAATTCAGCTCAAAGGAAAATGATTTTAGTCCTCCCTGGTCCTCTGTGCCGGCACTCCAGGGTCTTATGCATAAAACATCTAACACTGGATAAAAACGCTTTCAGTTGCCGAGAGATTGTGAGTAATTCATGAGTTCTAAGCCCAGAGATTCCTTTAAGAAAGGGGGGAGATATTGAGCAACGCGGGATGAGAACCTGTGGGAGCTGGCTGTGCTAAAAGGACTCTTTGCAGGGTGCGAATCAAAAGCGCATTAAAACGCATTAAGTTGGATAAAAATGAAAATAAAAAAGATTGTTGCTGTTTAATGAGTCACCGTACCCCCAAAAGACTCATGATTATATACCGTAATACATCCATGATGCAAAATGATCTCTGTGGTTGAAGACTTTTCATCTTTAATCCCAAAGGCTTCTTCAGGCTTTTCTATTGAATACAGAGCAGTCATTTGACTGGAAAATTAATAGATACACGTGTCCCACAATCCGTAGAAGGGCTATTTTTTGTTTCTGCTAGCTTTCGGTCTAGCAGGCAGTTGGCCGTTCAAGAGGGTGTGGCTAGCACGTGCCATCTTTTGCCTGCCGCAGTTGAACTGGATGAATTCCGCCGAGAAAGAAGTGCCCATATAAAGCTGTGTCCTGAGCCCAATTCATTTTTTGAAGTAATACAACTAATTCCACATATGTAGTGTTTGTTTTGGAATCTGTAGCTTGAGAACAATAAAGAAGAAAAGCATCTTTCAAACCTTCATATCTAACTTCCGTTATGTTGATGGGGTGAGCAGAAAATCTGTTTTTCGAGCAGCTGGGGAGGAGGCCTTATGTTCTCCGTGGGGAGGGTCACCGTGTGACACTTTGAAAACATATGATCTACTGTATGAAATGGCTGTTGGAGGACAAACTGGGTTTTATAAAAGCTGACAATCCAGTAAGAGAGTACTTTCATGTTGCTGGTATGTGGTGTCCCAAAGGAGCTGCTTCCCCACCATTGACTCATTGGTCAGATTCGGTCAGATTGTTCCAAAAAACTACCCTTGTGACTACCCTCCAACCTTACCACTGCCAACCTAAGTGTACATATTTCTCTAGAAATCACTACAGTATACAGTGTTGTACTTCCAAAACATCCCGTCATACAACATCACGTCTTGTCAAAGCATCTTCCTGCTGGAAAATGTCGAGTGAATTGACTTGTGAGACCTCTGCTGGATTCATAACTGCAGCACTCTTTATCCCCTGCAAATAGCGTCATCAAGCCACCTTTTATTTAAGATACCAAGTAGTTATTTACAATGGAACGCAAAGAAAGTAAATCCACAAATATGTGAGGGAGCGAAGGTACACTCATCTAACTTGAGCATGAATTATATGACACGACTAACGCTGCGCATGTGCTTACACAATCGTGCCAGGCCCGCCTCTTCCAAGCGTGCGGGGGCCAGGGAAGTGTACCGCACTTGACTCGATCCCAACAATGGCACAGATTGCCTTGTGCGAGTGTGCGTACATACAGTACATGCACAACACTCAGACTATGAACGGAATTGCGGACGGACTCGCGGAATTGGCCAAATATGATGACACAGAGACCTGAACCACCGGGAAAGTGAGCGGAAAAACGGAAGCTAGCTGGGTTAGCTTAGTTTAGCAGAGCATGCTAGTGCGTTTACGCCATGTTGCCTTTTACCGCTTCTGACATCGTGCAAGTTCTGAGTAAAATAAGACTAGAGGCACGTTTATTCTTTCAAAAAAATCACTAATATATTTTACATTTATTTTATTCCTAGCATAAAAGTATTTCCAGTAAATAATGCAATTTTTTGCTACTCAGTAGAGTGCAGACCTCTGCCAATAGTTGAGAAAGGTGAAAAAAATTGTGCAGCATCATGCATCTATCTAGTACATAATGTCTGAAGAATAGATCCTAAAACGTCATGGCAGTTAACATAAGTATTTCAAATAGCACTGGCAGGTGGATACTGCAGTAGGTTGTGGGGGTAATGTGTTCCATTCAAGCAGGGAAACAGCTAATCCTCACCTGCAACTCCTAAGACCCATCCGCTTGCTGACTTGTGCAATCTAAACGAAAATCAATGTTTAATTAAGCCTGACTTCTTAATTTAGACCACTTTGCCAATATTCCAGTTCAACCTACCCACACGCAGCTCTTTGCTGGTACAGTTCAGGAAATTTGAATGTTTGGATCACAATACGGGCCAATAAGCAGGAATATTCAAGTAGCGAAAGAAGTTGTTCTGTTGCAAATAATGGGAGGTCCCCTTAAGGGACTGATGAAAGGGTTTCCTCTACTTGCAAAAAAGCTCTGGATGTACATTACACAGATTTGGGGGGGGTATTAAAATGGCACGTTTCATCTACGATATGTTACTTTTGTTGGACTAGTACCCAGGAGATGTGATGCTAATGAGCCATATGTTTGCACCAACAGAGTTTTAGCAGTGGATTGACTTTTTAAAGTCACACCATCGACCAGTTTTGCCGCACAACATTCCTATTTGCACCCTGCTGCCATGTGCTGCCGTGCTCTTGTCAGAACCCCCCCCCCCCCCAAAAAAAAACCTGATTGTTTCCATAATAGTGCACCATAATGAATGTCTAAATTTGTTCTTGTATTTAGGAAAAACAATGGAATGTCTTCATTTTCCTTACAAGCATCATCATTATGAATTCATGCAGCTCATCCGGAATGTCCTGGGGGGGGGGGCGAATCATATGAGACCGCTGTTTTGGAGAGAACGTGAATGCATTTTACGACGTGCCTCACAATGTGCTCCTCTGTGCGGCTGACCTTTGAGCCTCAATTGGGTTGTATTGTTGCTAATTAGACACAACGATTGAGGGATAATTAAAAAAAGCATGCTGCTTAATACCGAGGCGGATGCTGACTCCTGCTAATAATCACTGCTGCATATTCTGCAGCGGAGGGGCGGCACGAACCTTTGTAATAATCTAAATGATCAATAGCTTCATGAGACGGGGGCATGACCCCCTCCATCCCTTCCCAGCACACACATACACTGCAGGGTGTTCAACAATAGGTTTAGAGTTTTTCAAATGAGATTCGCAAGACTTAAATGTTTTGGTATCTTATGATTATATTAGAAGGACCACTATTATGCATAATTGACACTTTTAATGGTGTTCTACCCGTAATATAAAGTAAAACAGGCTTCGCTACATATCTTTAATATAAAGCCCGTAGCTCTGCTAACCATCAAGTCAGCTAAACGTTTTAGCATTTAATTTTCCTTCAGTGAACTGGCTAGACCTAGCGACTAGCAACAGCAGCTTGTTAAAGCTGAGCATCATTAAGAATATCTTAAATGGCCCAAAGGTGTGTCTTGTAAAAAAAAACACCTGCAGTTTAGTAGTTTAGAAAAGCCGTGAAACCCTCATCAGCAGCCTTCGTCATGATATCCTTTCATTGTGTCAAAAATGCACCTCCGAGCATCTTAACAATAAGGAAACAGTTCATGCGCAGGAGCAGAGCGAGCACACTCACGCACACCGTTTTACAACGTGCGTCCTGCGGAGATGTGCATTGTCTCATCTCGACCTCCCGTGGTGCTCTGGAGCTTGTGAACAAGTCAAAGCCATCTGCCGTACGGGAGGTCTGCTGTACAATCGGAGAGTCAGCATCCTGGCGTTTTACTCCCAAAGCCAGTTGAGAATTTGTTTAGTTATAACCTTGCCCTATTTATAAAGCGGCTTCGAAAGCTTCTACTTTGCACAATATACAGCGGCTGCAAAAGGAAAGTGCTAATTTCATTTCATTTCATGGACTTAATATAGGCTTTCTCTTGAAACACTGAGATTTTGGAGCCTGTGTGTACCCATGACTCTAATGAGCACCAGCGGCATAGAACATGGATGGATGGATGGATGGCTGGATGGATGGATGGATGGAGTCTGTGTGTAAGAATTTTCCATTCATTAGCAAGTAGTATGGTGTTTCAAGTCTTCTTCCACGGCAAACTCATCTAACCACGTCTTTATGGACCTTGCTTTGTGCCCTGGGGAACAGAAAAGCTGCTTCTCCAAACCATAAAGTTGGAAGCAAAGACGAGAATCCAAAAATCTCTTGATAAGATTAGAATATAAATCGAGGGTGAACTAACTTGTCTGGTGGAATGAGTTATTTAATTCGTTAAGCAGTGTGTCCCTAGGATTTGGTCCACATGAATCCCCGAATGTCAAACTACAGGGGGGCCATAAGTTTCCATGTATAGGAAAAATAATCATTCATGTTGGGCGACGTTTTTATTTATATAATGTGCTCTATATGATTAGCATCGTTTTGAAAATGCATGAGATGACCTTCAGCATGTCTCGTATCTTTTACCTGATACAACATGGTCTTCAGGTGTGAAATACCTAACATTAAAATACATACATTGGACGTTTTCCTATGTATGGAAACTTACCCTGTATGGAATACTGTCCAGCCATCAGTACAGTTTGGATCTCTCCACAATTATTTGATCCATTATCATTGCAGGCCCAGTGGTTAGCGTGTCGGCCTCACAATCAGGAGACTGCGGGTCCGTACCTCCGTTGGAACATCTCTGTGTGGAGTTTGCATGTTCTCCGTGTGCGTGCGTGTGAGACTCTAAATTGTCCGCAGGTGTGAATGGTTGCTCATCTATACTGTGTGTGCCCTGGGATTGGCTGGCGACCAGTCCAGGGTGCACCGCGCCTCTCCCCCGAAGACAGCTGGGATAGGCTCCAGCACACCCCGACAAGCAGTATAGAAGATGGATGGATGGATGAATTGATTGATTTGAACTGATTGAATAGGAATTGGAACAATGAATAATATTGTGCTGTTGATTCATATTCTGCAATTTTCCACCAGTTGTCTTCAGAGATTTGTAGACAATTTAACACAAATTCCAAGGCTGGACATGGCATTTGCAGCTGCCCCTGCTCTGGAAGACATGCTACATGTAAAACTGATATCCTTCAACTTTTACAATCACTCCATTATTGGACAATTAGTGTCACCTGTGCCCCTGCAAAGATGTTTTTCTTGATGGCGGCCATGTTTTTCAACCGATCTTGCTCAAGTTTTACACACATGTCCCTGTCAGTCCCCTAAAGGTGTGCACCAAATTTTGTGGTGATTGCCAAAACACACTCATGTTACAGTAGGTGTTTTGTAGAGCGCATTAAAGCTGTGTGAGAAATTTCATGTCAATCCAACTGATGGGATTTGATACCAGCGCCAACATTTGGTGCACAGGCAACACAGTTGGGGTGCAAATTGTCCCGTTTGTGTGTGCAGTTGTTCAGGAGCAGCTAAACATCAGTCACAATGTTCTTTCAGCAATGCGGAAAGTCTGAAGAAAACATTTGTGTACCTAATCAAGCGTCCAGTGAAGCTGACTGCTGATTGTGACACGTCAGCAACCGTGTCTAATGAACTGACTAACGGAGACGCAAGCGAGCGTCACGTGTGTTCCCGCGCTTCCCAGCTCACCCAGCGCACCTTGTGCAGGCCTCGTTGTGTTGACGTCATCTCCGCATTGGTGTGCTGTTGACACAACACCTTCATCTACGTCACCCGGTGTGGCACAGTAAGTCTTTCAAGACGAGAGAGAGAGAGAGAGAGAGAGAGAGAGATGCGAGGAGAGAGACAGAGAGCGGAGTGGAAAGCCAGAGTCAGCAGAAAAAGGCAGGGTGTAAAATAACTGATGACTTTCTGACAAAGCAGAAGTGTGTGTGAACGTGTGTGTCAGAGAAGTACAAGGCTACGAAGCAGATAGTACTTCTTGCTGTCACACTCTTAATGGTGCTTCAGTGTCAAACAGTTTATCACACTGGTCACCCACTGGCTATACACACACACACACACACACATACTGTATATATGTGTGTGTGTGTGTGTGTGTCCTCCATCAGGGGCGGGTCAAAGGCGGTATCATGTCCATGAGGAAGCAGGCTTTTCCTTCCTGGCATCATGATAAGACGGAATTTCAAAAGTGACCGTTTTCTCTCAGAAGTGAAGCAAACAAGTGAGGGAAAAGATGGATTTTCCCATCATGTTCGGTGGTCATAAATGTTCTAGGGACGTTCATTCAAAAGTCGCTTTTGCATAACGGTTGCCCGAGCAAGACCCTCCAGCTGGTCCAAAATGCTACTGCACGAGTATCGACTAGAAATGAGAGAAGAGATCATAGTCATGTGTGATGTACCGGCCTTGTTCTTTTCATGTGAACTGGCACATGCGTCTCCATTCCTAAGTGGACTACGTGAGATTGGAGCTGCAGCAATTAATCGACGATTAATCAATTATTCACTTTATTCACAGCTGCTTTGGTATTGGATTAATTGTTTTTATTGGAAAAAAATGTAAATATAAATATTAAAATATAAAAATGTGTATAACTTCCTTAGTCATCCATGAGAGCAGATCTCGTATCTTAAAAGTTATTCACACACATCAGCTTTGGCTTCGGAAAACAGCGATCAACATTTTTGCCTCTTTTCTGATATGCTCCGGACCAAACTACTAACACTTTGTGTTTGGTTCATCTTGATTTAGTCCGTTTAGGGCAAGGGCGTCCAAAGTGCAGCCATTTGCGGGTTGCAGCTTTTTTTTGTATATTGGCCCGCAGCACATTCTTAAAAAAAAACAACAAAAAAACCCAAACAAACAAAAATAAAGTCAAAATACTCAAAGAAAAAAGATGTAATCTAAAAAGAAAAAGTCATAATTTTACAAGAATGATGTTGTAATATTAGGGAAAATAACAATTTTAATAATGTTGAAATAATAAACAAATACATTATTTTTTAAGCCATAATATTATGAAAAGCAAAACAACTAATAAAGTTATAGTTTTTGCAAAATTAGGTTGCGGAAAAAGTTATAATGTTATGAGAATAAAGTCTAAATATTATAGCAATAAAGTAATAATTACAAGAAAATTTACATGAAGAAAGTGGAAATAATTGGAAAATCAAAAAAAACGGCATACATGAAAAAAGAGCTGTAATTTTAGTCAAAATACTAAGAAAAAAAAAATCATATTCTAATGAGAAAAAAATGCAATTTTACCAGAATCAACTTGCAATATTATGAGGAAAAACACTACCATTTTGGTAGTATAGAGTTTGAATATTATACAAAAAATATGTATAGGTTGTTTGGTTGGGGGAAAAGTTATAATAATATGGGAATAAAGTCCAAATATTAAGGGAATAAAGTCATGTTATTACGAAATGAAAATTTACGAAGATTATTCAAAAAGAAAGTAGAAATAAAAAACAAACAGTAAAAATGGAACAAAAGAGCAAAGTTGCTACTAGTAATAGGCATTTTCGCCTCCCTGTATATCACAAAGCGGAGATTGAAATACATATAACTTCTTAGGATATCTGTGTTGCTTTGCAAACCATCAGAGTGGCCCTTCTATCCTTTCAGTCTTCAGATGAATCGACGATAAACCTCCACCCGGGAACACCAGCCTAAAACTGCAGTTAAACTGGGTTCTAAGGTTTTGTGGCCTGCGTGGGGCCGATTGTTCCGTACATGACCATTACGTGCAATCACGGGCTTATTGTTGTTGTGAGCTCCTCCTTTTTATAGTTGCTGGTTTCCCTCAATTCCCAGCATACCTTTACAAAAGTCCACTAAATCAGAAGCCAGTTTCCAACAAAGGATGTGGAAAGAAAATACCTATTTTTACGAAGAAACTCGCGTGTTCCAAAACAGAACATACCATAACGATATCTGAGTTTAAACCACAGGCTGTCTAGTGACTAGTCTGGAACAACAACTCTATTGTTACCCTTAAATGCTGAGACATGCTTTGGCTAAATATAGTAGAAAACAAGCTAACACTAGTGAACCCATCACCAAACGTCGGAACAGATTGAGGCATGACTGCTTTGAGGCGATGCCATGACATCACTGCCACATCTTGTCTTTTCAGTGAAGATGAGATTTAACCGGCAGCCGCGTGGGTGTGCATTCTGCATCCACACCTCTTCCTGATCCCCTTGCCCGCATCCCATCACTCTTCTCTGGGGTGCGGCCTGTGCATGTGTAAAAAGGTTTTTGTGGGGGAGGAGTTCTGACTTCCAGAAACCTCCAGACCCGCAGCTGGCTTCAGGGACTAAATTTGGAGTGGGGGGGAACCCACGAAGGGTTTTGCAATCCAGAAGAGAAAACAGGCGAAAAGGAAGAAAAGACTGCTTTAGATAAACAGCACAGGCAAACTCCACAGAGACACAACAAAGCATGGTACCTTATCGAGGGGGCAAAATATTACAAACACCCCCCGTTATGATGCAGCACAGCATTTGTAAGCTTGCAAATACGTTTCCATATAAATGCTGACTATTTCATTAGAATTTACACTACATTACTGTAGCTGAGGTGTGGCGCACGTTTGGCAACAACAACAACAAAAAAGTGCACGTGATAATGTGCGTGTGCGAGTAGACGAGAAAAAAATTTACCCGCAATGTCTCAAATTTTAGTCGCAGCCTCGAGCCCTGTAATAACACCTGTGCCCCAGTTAATCACCAGGTCCACTTGGATAAACGCCACACCTCAAACAGACGCCTCACCAGGGGAAAAATATTGTCATTGAGGACAGACAGATTTACCGTGACGCCTGACACGGCGCCTGTAAAGCTACTTCTTTGTAATTAAATAGTTTCAATTAAAGTTAGTGATTTTTAATGTTGTCACTGAACTATTATTAAGGCTAAAAATGCTTATATATACTTATATTATGTGTAAAAGGGGTTAGTGTACTACCAATACAATACTGTTTTCGTATTGCATATATTTTGACACAGTTGAGAGACGTGTGTTTATTTTGTATACCTGCATCCTAGACCGTACAAATCTTATAACTGATCATAAAGTAAGCAATTGATTTGATGTTTGATTCGACAACTGATATTGGTAGTGTATCAGTATAATAATAATAATAATAATAATTATTATTATTATTATTACCGTTGTTTTGTCAACGTATCGGTCAGTAGCAAGCCCTGTTTTACTTGGTTTTGTGTCAGTGAGAAATGTTGGGGTATCATCCATCACTAATAGTTGCATAGCTCCTGGCTTAAAAAAGATTAAAAAAGAAACATCTATAGATCAAGACCGCTATATAACAATAACCGAAAAACAATAACAATATAGTATAATTTGTTTTTAATAACAATAAAAACAATAAAACAGCTGATTAATGTCAGAGCTGTCACGTTTACACGGCCTTTGTAGCACATTGGACTAATATGCAACACAAAGTAGCTGTAAAAAAGCGATCAGTAAATTAACGCACGGGTCTCGCAGCGGCAAGGTGCTTTCTTTGTGCCTTTACACGTGAAAGACAAGAAACAAGGTGAACCAAGCCATCCATTTAAAACACACATTGCCATCTCGGGCAGCTCTATTGACGTGGGGACCATGTAGAGGGAAAATACCCACTTCCAGGAGAAAAGAGAACACCTGTGCACCGCTGCTGTTGACATGAGAAGAAATACAATTCCTTTTGCCGAAGCACACACTCAGCTGGAAGAAGAAAAAGGAGCCTTTAAACATCTACGGCAGCCCTTGAAGGTGATCGAAGGGTCATGCAGATGTCGATTTGACCCGCGGCGCGAGAAGGCACACTACATCTCCAACGTAAATCGAAAAGGCATCAACTCCGCAACGCTGAGCAGCGAAATGAAGTGGATGCTGTGTTTTTTTGTTTTTTTTTGCAGGGGCGCGTGCGGCTGTAATCGAAATAAACAAGAGTGCAGCAGAGGGCGAGATGGACACTTAACTTTGTTTTGCCCACTTTAAAGTCTCATTTCAGCCGTATTATAAAACCCAACTGCAACTTTTTGATTATGGCTTCCAAGTTGCAGTTTTCTCACCAGTATATCATTATAAGAGCTTATTTGTGGGTGTTTGCAAAAAATAAAAAAAAACTATCTACAAAATAATTGCAGCTTAAAAAAGTAAACACACGTGCGCTCACAGTGGGAAATGACGTGTGGGAACTGTAGTGTATACGGTAGGCCGACCTCAAAAAAGTGAGTACGCCCCTCACATTTCTGAAAATATTTGATTATATATTTTTTTATGGGGCGACACTGAAGAAATGACACTTTGATGCAATGTAAAGTAGTCAGTGTACAGCTTGTACAAGCGTGTATATTTACACACAGCCATTAATGTCTAAACCACCGGCAATAAAATCTTTTGTGAGATACTCTGGCTCAGGGGTGTCCAAAGTGCAGCCATTTATGGCCCATGATTGTCTCTTTTCATCAGCCGTCAGCACTTTCTAAAATCCAATTAAACAAGAAAATAAAAAATAAAAAAACAACAACAACGGCAACGTGGGGGAAAAAAACTGTCATTTTTGAGAGAATAAAGATGACATATTTGGAGGATAAAGTCAAAAATATTAAGAGACAAAATAGCAATATTGTTGAAATATTAAACGGTTTAAATATGTAGTTTTTTATAAGTCTGAATATTATGAGAAACAAACAAAACAAAAAAATAACTGGCAATTTTAGGAAAATTGGGTTGGGTAAAAGTGATCATATTCCGATAAAATCTAAATAATGACAACAATATTACAAAATAAAAAGGTACAAGAAGAAAGTTAAAATATTTGTAAAAAAAAAGCAAAAAAGCATAAAGTAAAAAGAAAAAGTTCATACCAGTAATGTGCTTTGTTTTTCTTTAATAAAATAAAAAACATCTCAGCATATCTACATGGGTTGGTTTAAAAAAAAAAATGCCCCCGCATCCTTTGATTTTTCAGTGTGGTGGACAAAGTTTGGACACCCCTGCTGATACTAACTTGAAAAAAAAGCTCTGTGGTGCATCTCATGAACTCGATGTTGCGTCTATTCCCATAATACTGTCATGATCTCCTAATATGTTACTTTGAGCTTTTTAAGTGATTATGTGATCAAACGGCAATTGTTTGACAATATTGCCTAAATACTCTCAAACTAATGCAAAATGCATGAGCGTTTCCAGCAAGCAGACACAGGAGAGTGAGCAAAGTTTTGATTTTAGTGCTAAAATCAGCTTTTATACATCCAAAATAACCTCTCGCTGCGGTTTCATGTCGATGAAAAGACTGCATTTAAACCACTTGAGTAGCTCAAGTCAAGTAAGCAAGTTAAGTGTGTGATGTTTGTCTGTTTAACTACAAAGGGCTCCGTCAGTTTTAGGGGGGGTTCACGAGAATGATGACGTCATACTGATCTCACAGCAATGATAGGCCACCTCTCAAGTGCAAACAAGTTGGGCTCACATGGCTCTAATTATAAAAGTCTTCGTGTGTCTGCAGCAGCTCATGCTTGTGTGTTTCCAATGGGGATGAGATGTAGAAGTCGAACAACATGCACTGACAATGGGGTTCAAATTGCAGCTTATGGTCTGGGGTTGAGCACATGTAAAAAGAGTGTGCTTATGGAAAGTGTGTGGTGTAGGGTGTGCACAGCCGAAAATATAATGGGACAGGGTGTGTCCATTTCAAACCGAGCATCCTATAGCAAGAAATTGTTTGTGTTTAGTCCTGGGGTGGCCAAAGTGCGGCCCGCGGTTATTTGATTTAGTGGCCCGCGGTACGTTCAGAAAATATAATTTAACAAACAACTGAATAAAACAAAAACAACAGCAAAAATGGACAAATCCGCAATAATTTTACAAGAATAAAATCAAAGTATTTAGAGAAAAAAGTTATCTAACGACAAAAACTCGTAAGTGTATTTTACGAGGACGAGTAACGTCATTTTAGTATCGTAAAATTTCAGTATTAGAGCAAAAAGACGTTTTTTTTTTAAATTGTAACATTATGAGAAACAAACAAAACAACAAATAAAGATGTGATTTTTTGAAAATTAGGTTGTGCAAAAAGTTATAATGTTACGAGAATAAAGTCAAAATATAAAATTTACAAGAATATAGTTGAAATATTTGGAAAATTTAAAAAAACAACAACAACAGAAATGGAAAATAGAGAATGAAGTCAAAATATTGAAATATTAAAGAAAAAATGTGTTGTTTTTTTTCAAAGTTGTAATATGAGAAACAAACAAAACAAAACAAAATTGTCATTTTTGGAAAATTAGGTTGGGAAAAAAGTTCTAATATTATTTGGATAAAGTCCAAATATTATGGGTATAAAGTCATAATACTGCAACATTTTTTTTTACAAAGATTATTTAAGAAGACGGTTGACAGTATTGGGGAAAAAAAAAACATCACAAATTTGGAAAAAATCGCGAAAAACGAAATTCATACTAATACTATGCTTTTTCACTTGTGTCACGAAGTGGAGATGCAGTTTTTTCTTGAAATATACATGACTTCCTAGCATAGCTAAACTACTTTTCACTTAAATAGACAGCAATGATGCTTTTGTCTATATCGCAAGCAGGCAATAATTGAAGGGAGGCTGATTATTATTATTATTATTATGAAAATTCATTGTATATTTTCCTCAACTTTCATAATTATTTGGATGGCATGAGAAAGTGGAAAGGAAACCCCTCTCTTTTACCCCACTGTCATTTATTACCCAGCATATTGCACAACACAGCAGCAGCAGAACCAATGTTGTGACAGCAGTAAGGAGCAGAGTGTGTGTAAGTTCCCTGTAAACAACAGTTTGGCAAGTGTATGCATGCATGCACCAACTGCTGAGTAGCGGAACCAACATTTTAAGTTGCACGCAGACGTAGATAAAGCCACTGGATGCTGACCACTCATGATTCTTCAGATACAGCCACGGCCATCTTGTGGAGTTGATAGTAGTTACATCGGTAGGTTGTCTACAGCCACAGCTGTTAATGCTAATGTTTTTGACCTGGTGCTAATTACAGACCGATTATTTGCTTTTGCAGACCACACACACACGTAACGACTGTAGGGAACTCAGCGGTTAATTGAAAAGAGGTGTTAATTGCAGCATTTACAGGACAGAAGATAAACACCGTCTGCTTCTTTCTGTCAGGCACTACACTCAAGTCAGAATAGAAACTTCTACGAGGCGTCCTGGCTGGTTCACCAACATGTACTGTAAGTGGCCATGGCAATTCAAGAGATGCTATTGTTTGTACCATGAAATGTATTTGTACTTTGTGTTTGTAGTTTAACAATTCCAGTATATGACATTCATAGTGTATAATATAGGACACTGTCGGAATTACATGAAAAAAATAATGTCATTGGTGGCAGCACAAGTGAATGCAAGTACAATTAGGTGATTTTTGTTGGTTTTGTTGGCTTTAAACTCCAAACGACATAGCGTGAACGTGTGTTTGTACTGGAAATGTGACGTGGGAACAGGAACACAATTCTCTTAATGGTTGTTACCGCGCGATGTTCCCATTTGCGTGCATCAGCGCACGCCCGTAAACTTCATTCTGCTTGTTTATTATATATTTAGGGGTTCGATTCCTCATTATACCTCCGAATAGAATGAAGCCATTACGTCTTTTTAACGTTCCCTCCCAATTGCCCTCTCATTATACTTGGAATTACGCCGCTCTGGTTGCCTTTGTAAAGTGGCAATGCTGTTTGTTTCTGAAGACTGAAGACTTACTTGGCTTCACTTACGATGCAACAACAGGGTAATACGAGGGAGTGTGAAGACCCCTACATGACCCCAAAACACTGAGACAAGGGGCTATTCTGTATTTGTTTTGGTCGCTGCAACAGCGGAAATGAGAGCTGTGGGACCTATAAGAAGTATAGCAAGGAAGAGTGGCTAAGAACTCAAGAGTAGATGGTAGCATCATCGTCAGGGGCAGCATGAGTGTTGCCGGCACTGGGGAGCTGCGGTTGAGGGATTCTGATCCCAATTTTGTGAAATTGGCCAGACGTGGGCATAACAGTTTTTCAACATGACAAGGAGTCCAAACACACCCCCAAGTTGACAAGCTCCTTGCTGAAGAAGCTGAAGGTGAAGATGATAGAGTGACAAACAGCGCCTCCGCTGGTTGCAATGATATCGTGCAGTCAACAGGTGATTACTGCAGTAGTGTGCACATCCCTACTTATGACGTTGATGCTGATTTAATGCCTTTCAACCCAGTGTCTACACAATGGTGACCAGTGTATACCTGACAACAGACGATGATGGATATGAGGACCAAATGATCAGGTGTCACAAGCTATTGAACACACTAGTGTCTCGGTGAAGAAGGAAGGAAGATAAATTAGTACACACGCTGCGTTTTCTTTTCATCGTCTTCACTTTGAATGCAGGCCAAACCAAAAGCGACTGCCTGCTTCCATGTGGGCGTTGAGCCATTTCAGCTGTTATAGCAGATGGTCTTATTATTATCTTTTTTAACAGGGTCACTTGGTTTAAAAAAAAATAAAAAAAAAGAAAATCTTGGGAGCAAATTGGCGAGAACATACCATTAGCCTGCGTAAGATTGATTTCAATGTGTTCCTCGTGTCGAGTCTTCTCTCACTCAGATACCTTCAGTGCTGCCTGCTGCAACATGGCGTTTATGCACTGTTAAATTATAGTGTGTCTGTGTTTTTTCCAGCGCTGCAAGTCATCCTAAAATAGACAGCGGTGGAAATTATGGGTCTTGTGTGCCCTTGAGTGAGTGTGTATGTGTGCAAGAGTGAGGGACTGCGATTCAATAAGCTTCTAGACTTTAAGAAACGACAGTACAGGACGGTTATGAAGCTACCTCTTGGCTGCCTCCTCGTCTTTAACTTCACCGACCACGGTGACTTGGCAGGAGGACGTGTGGAAATCGATCCTAGATGGCAAAGAGACGGCAAAACGTGTGTCCGAGTCATCACAATTTAAGACTGCGAGAGACAAGACAGAAGTGGAGACGGGTAATTGTAGAGAACTGGGCAGACAAAACTGTAAACAATGGCAGGAAAGCGGCCAGAATAAGGCGAAGGTCGGTAGACGGAAAACTCCTTGAGAATGAACAGCGTCTGTGCTGGTTGCAGCTTCGTAGTGCACACATCCCAAGGTGCATTACGTCCCAATAGATACCATAATTCATTTAAAGGCAGGCTTCGCTACACAGCTTCAAATAAAGCCTGCGCCAAGGATTCACTCATCAGTCAGCTACAGAAGTGGGAGCTGTAAGTGTTTTGTTTCTCTTCAGCAAATCGGCTGACATAACGTGACGGCAGACACGAGAAATTCCCGAACACCCTGATGGGGATGTGCCCCAAAATTTTAACCACGTTTTATGAAAATTACAATCCGTTTTAAGTGTGCTAACTGCCCGACTAACCAAACAACAAAACACTGTTGGTTCAAATTGCCGTGTGAAAAGTGAAAATGAAAATTTCCAACTCGTAGGGTTTCATTTGAATTGTAAAGGGTCCCAAAATATCTGACTCGTACCTAGGGATGTGCCGGAGTGGTGCATTTGAAGTCTTGTTTATTGCGGGGGATAGGTTCCCAAAATAGCCCACAATAAGTGAAATTGGCCTAGTCGTACCAGCTTCAACACCATTTCGTTAAGGTACACACTAGTACAGTCCCGCTAGTGTGGAGTGGAGCTAAACACATCAGCTGAGTGGTCAAGAAAGAAGCGGCAACCATGTCTTGCTGGAAACGTGACCTAACTGGACCCCTCACAGCACACAACACAGGCAATACACTAATCGAGTCCCATTGGGGCTGTAAGAAGGAGATGGCTTCCACTCAACACACAGAGGACGCAGCAAGCGTGGGCTGAAGTGAAGCATCTTCAACAAGGCACCCCGAGTGAGTGTTTAGCAGGTAATTGTCTGTGCCAATTGAACGCCTATAAAAGAAATAAGTGGGTCATCAGCCGCTGTAAAACTGATACAGCAGACTTATCGCTTAGCACTGAGGCTACGCTCCATTTCTTGCACATTAGAAGTAATGCGCCTTTTGAGCATTTGGAATGTGTTTAATGCAAAAAAAATACAAAATCCAGAAAATAGCTTCACACATGAGCACCACAAACGAGGGATAGGGTCGTTTCAGTGATGTTAAATAAGTGGGAAACCTTTTTATGATCGATTTAAGGATGTTCTTATCAAACCCCCGTGTGAGGACATGACGAAAAAGACACGCGGTGGCGAACAAATCCCTTCCAAACACTCAAAATATCTCCTTTGTCAGAATTTATTCACCTTTAAAAAACACAGACCTTTCCCAACTAACTGATTCATCAATAAATTGACTGTTATTATTATTTGGAGTTGGATTGTTTGATTAATGAATTTAGAGCTGCAACAATGAATTGATGAATGAATGTCTAATCGATTATTCAACTATTTAAAAAAACATAAATAGCGTCTGATTTCAGCCTCTCATGTGTGAATATTGTGTATTTTCCTGAGTCGTCCATGAAAACAGACCTGTTATGTTTGTGTTTTAGGCAAAACAAGATATTCACGCACATCAGCTTTGACTTTGGAAAACAGTGATGGACATTTTTGCCTCTTCTCTGGTATGTTGTGGCCCAAACTACTGGCTGTTTGCCTTGGGCCTGACCAGTAACTCGATAAATTGAAACAACATGCTTCAGATTAATCGACTAAGAAAATCATCGTTAGTTGCAGCCCTAAATGAATTAATTACATTAATCGTCTCTTGAAATCAACTGAGGGATAACTGAGTGCGCTACTTGGCTGCAACCAGTAGAGGCGCTGTTAACTCAGCCTCATGTAGTTTGATGTCTGAAGAAGCACAACACAATTTCAGTTCGGGTTAAACGAGTTAAATCAAGATTGCAGCCAAGTCCTTTGTGTCGCAATTGCTTTAAGATGCGATTAACCAATTAATCAATTCCACACGTTTACAGCATTCTTAATCATTTCATTTGATTAATCGATTATTCTCTTTGGGCAGCGTTATTCTAGCATCCAAACGATGGTTCAGAACATTCAGACGGTATCTTTCCCATGCCATCAAAAGTGGTATTTAGAAAATGAAAAATACCAATTCATTGATGATTCATTTTCCTCAAAGTAGATGATATGATGCATATTTCCAACCCCAAAATGGACTCACACCTTTGCTATGTGACCAATTGGGCCACACCCAGCCAACTAGGACATCTCTTACCATTGTGGCACTACCATCGCCATGGCAACACTGTCGCATTTGCAAAGCGAGCTGGTAATAGAGGAGGAGGAATGCGTTTGGAGCTTTTTTTCCTCCCCCCTCCCCTGACACATATTTCCATCATTATTTGCACCCCTTTCCACCTGACGCTTCTGCTATCTTTCCTCGCTCTTCCAGCTCGTTGTAATAAATATTTCCAGAAGCCGATGAATTTCCTCAGAGTCCATATATGGTGTCAATATATGTGCAGGCTTACACAAGGAGAAGACAGACAGATGGGCCCTCTCAGACTGAGAGTGACGGATGAGCTTCTCTTGGGGCCGCCTGGCAAAAGCTGCGAAGCTCAGAAATGAGTGATTACAGGAGAGATCTAATATCCGCTTCAATACATTTTCTACATCAGAAGCGTCTCTTTTTGTGGTATAGACATCACTAGGACAACCAGCCTCCGGTAAACCTCAACCTTTATCTCTGCAGCACATGGTGGGAGGAGTGAGACGTGCTAGCAATTGTTTCCGGCACATTCATCTGTCAAGAGAGAACGGCACCAGGAGTGGAACTATACAACGGGAAACAATGTCAGCGTCCTGTTTGTGAAAATGTGTTTCTGGCATATGCAGCAGCAGCAAGCGACAGGAGCCATTCATCATCTCAAACGGATTAGACTGACAACCGCGAACGGTTAGCTCGTTGAATTATTTAACTTCTACAGGAGCCATTTGCCACACCTTACGTGCATTACATGACTATGGCCTATTACAGTATTAGTCCAAAAAATATTGAAAGACAAGTTATATGTCGTATTCTTGTCTCGAGGCGTCACGTCACACTGATGAGACATGACGTTTTATTACCTTACCTTCATACTGCATGGAGTCAGCCATGGCATTTCCGAAAAAAAGTTATCCTCTCATTCCATGTGGAAGTGGTAGGTTTTTGGCTTCTTGCTTTGCTCTTCTTCCCTACTCCATTTGAAAACCCTTTCTTAAGTAAATTGGAGAGGCTAACTAGTTAGCTTGGTAGCTTGCTATGCTAGTGGTGGCCATCTCCTATGTCCTGGCAGTGATCAGTGATCCTGTAGCCTGCGCAATGAGGTGTAAACAAAGAATGATAAGAGTGTAAAGGTGACTGTCGGGATGTTATTTCGTGCCTGTAGAGCTCTAATAATGGTAAAAATCATATTTAGAAAGTCATAAACAGGTTCGCTATCCTACTACGAAAACATTCCGTTTATTAATATTGAATCCTACTTCACGGAAATGCACTTATCACGATCGGGTCTGGACGCAATTAACTGTGATAAACGAGGGATTGCTGTATTTGTATAAAGTATTGCACATAGTAATCAGGTCGTACACAAACCAATGAGAAACTCTTCACAACCCCATCAATAGCCTTTTTACATCAAAAGTTAATTCATTTTAACCTATAATAAAAAAAAAAAATGACGTTTTTGTATGATTCAACACAGAAAATGAGGACGGTTGTAGTAGTAGTCGATGTTTTGGATTTGCATTTGTTAAGAAGATCAATCACTTCCTGTTTATACGGTGGTGTCATTCCATTCCTCTCCATGGTTGGTCCAATATTTACAAAGTAGTTATTGAAACGTAAACTGCTGTGCTCATATTGTCCTTTTTTGAATTTCTATGAATAAAGTATTGATATTGGCTTTCTTAGAACCCTTCATGGCGCTGTTTCAGAAGTCCCAAGTTGCTCTAATGCTGTTTTTGTTCTCGTCTAATCATCGACTGTAGTATTGTCTCCTCCACACTCTTAAGATGCTCATTAACTTGTTTTACTTCTGCTTCTATAGTTCTTTCTTTTAGACATTTTCTGTATGTGTTTTTCTTGTTACAAGTTGCTCATTGATTTTTTTTCTTTGCCACTTTATCTTCCTTGAGAGCTCTGTGCAGAACAGCGTTATCCTCCTGCAGGACCTTAATATCATGGCGCAGTGCTCTGTTTTCCTCCCTATTTCAGAGAGGATCCTCTTTAAGCTGTTATTCTGTGATTGTAAACTTTCAATCTGTGTTTGCAGGCATCCAAGATCTCGCCGTATTTGTACTGTAAGATCGGGCCGTAATTGTGCTGCATTCTCCAGCCGCAGCTTCTGCAGGGCACATACAGCATAACAGCAATTCCCTCTCACGACTCCCTGTTCCCCTTGTTGTTTTGTTGTCTTGCACTGTGTGGCATCGCTTTGAACTTCAGCAGTCAGCTGGTTAGCTCGGCTTGCCGGCGGCGCTTGTTTCTCCTCAAGTCGTTCGAGGCGTCTGTTCTTGTGATCACGATGTGTGGTCAGGAAAGCGCCAAAACAGTTCAAACTTTGGTAGCGAGAGAGGAGCTTTTGCCTCGAACGCCCTTTCCGGTCTGCAGGAAGTGACATTAGACCGGCCCTTGACTTAATTTCAAAATTTAAAAACAGGCTTCGCTACACACCTTAAACTAAAGCCTAGACTTCTGCCATTTATCTGTCAGTCAGCTACACAAGTGGGAGCTGTGTGCTGTTTTTCTTCAGCGAATAGTCTGTAAATCTGTTCAGATGTGACTGAAATAGTAGCACTGTTCCGCTACTTAATGTTGCGTTGTTGTGCGTGATATATGGCATCGAAAACACTGGACAAGTGCAAAGTTTCAGCGTAAAAAGTAAATAAAGTGCATAATAGTGCTTCTTGGAGACAGCCACAGACACACAGAATGCCATGTTGTCAGTAGGGCTTACTAAAAGCACGTTTAAACCTCTAGATTCAAGCATCAAAGCTTGATTTTCAGGGCAAAACACTTCCAATACAATATGATTCTATGTGGGGGGGTTTTCCTCCTTCACTGCCATGATCCATAGCAAATTGTACCACTCTGAATTGGGTCACTTGTAAATCCCGCCTTAACGTAACGCTCTCCTTTGCTAACACAGACTCTAACTTCATCTTGAAGGGCTTAGCATCACACCAACATGCTGCAGTGGACGGGCTGAACTGGGTTTACAACAACTGACTGCGATTCAAATGTCACATTAGAAAATTCAGTTCAGTGTTTGCCAGCTAATTTGGCTTAATGAATATGAAAGAAATCTGGCTCCACTTCATATGCCACTACAGTATAGTGCAGCACTGCGTTGGTGTGTGCCCACGACTTGCTGAGTCAGCCGGAGGACGAGTTTGCCTGCTCGTCTCTGCCAACACGACCGCTCTGACCCCTTTTGGAGGAGACTCGACGTTGAAAGCGTCCAGCCCGAGCTGACTGCTGCATGGAACCTGCGGGGAATCTGCATTGTACTTTACCATCAGCCAAACAAATTGGCTGGGAAGAAAATAAACCACTGGACAAAAGGACATATGGTGGAAATAGGAGATGCATAGAAGAAGATTTATTTGGGGATATGTGCATGTAATTAGGCAGCCACTACCCATATGCTGAGTTTTTCCATATTTGAACCACAGTTGCCTGCAAATAACTCAGATCAATTAGAATTGTCTCAACGTGAACTTGAATTGCCTCCATCAACTTTTCACGTTTGCATTGCCTGTCATAGTATTTTATGAGCAACAAGAAAGGCCTCATATGAACTGAAGAATTAACACTTCTGTGACGAAGGCTACCAAAGCCACGGGCGGCGCTATAGTGGCTCATTTTAAAGCTTTTTTGCCCAGTCAGAGGCCAGAAGAAAGTAATTCGTGGAAAAGGCACAGCAAGACATTTTACAAAAGTTGTTAAGCTGAGCGGGAGTTTGCGTGAGTTTAAAAGGCCAAAGAACAAAAAAAAACGTAGTTATAGATGCCAACAATGTTCATGTGACATTATATGTATCATAAAAGTCAGGTTGCAATACGTTCAGCTCCCATTGTTGTTGAGTCAATGACGAAAAAATCGCCCTCAAAATTGAAAAGATGCAATTTCCTCAGTGAAATACAATGAAAAGCTTCCGTTCATATTCACATTTGACTGCATATAACAAACTCTCCCAGCTCAGCAGACATTACACTATTAATAGCAGACTTCACGTCCACTTCAACGTTCTGTGCAACTTAAAAATTGAGAACGCTGTCTGCGTGGTTTGGACTTTTAATGCTGCAAAGATGAAGCAAGTTTCCGACTCGATATTGCCACAGCGAAAATGGTGAATTGCAACACACACAGACGCACGCACACACACACACACACACACACACACACACACACACACACACACACACACACACACACACACACACATTCATCCGGCAAATGCCTCAAATACCGAAGACTGGTGGCATTTATCTGTGTTTAAAGAGCATCTTGGGGTCTATTAGTTCTTGTCCTTAGATGGAACCGTCCAAATTTACAGAAGCATGAGGACAAGGAGGGGTGTCCGGTCCCAGTTCTTCTGTAAAGTCTCCCAGTAGCTTACTTGAGTTTGAATGTTCCTCCAGCAGCCGTTTAATGAGGCATGGCTTGGCAGTTCCTCCTCTTAATTAAAGCCATGACTCACTTCTCTTACACCAGGCTGTCTACATCTGGCAGCAAAGGACACACACTGTCAACACATAACACTCACTGTAAACGCTCTTGGCAACCTTCGAGGGCAAGGGAACCTAGGAGGACACTGGTTGATGCGTTCCCATCGGGAATAATAATGAAAATAAAAACAATCTGTTCCAGGGTGAAACTTTCGCCATCATAAAACTGTTTATTATGCAGACAAAGTAAGGATGGACACTGGACAGACTTAATTTCCTTGATTATTATTTTCAAAATATTATTTCCATCGGTGATGCGCTCTGAATGTGCTGAACTCCTTTTTTTAAGCTAATGTCATATTGAGCTGAAAAATGCTTCCCTCTGGAGGTATATTCATGTTCGTTTTTTCTTTAGAACGCAAACTAGAGTGGAACCTTGGTTGTCGTATGCCCCGGTTTTTGCATGATTCCGTTTTCAGCAAAAATATGTCTATGGTTTTTGTACACAGCTTCAGTTATTGTACAGCCATGAGCATCCAAACAAAGCATCCACCTGTTGGTGACTGAGTCTGTCTGAAGAACACATAATGGTTCTTTTTGAGTTGGGACACGAGACTGATTCTAGCCAGGGAATCCTTGAATCATCTTTATTGTGTGTGGTGGGGGTGGTTTATTTGTTCATAGAACGCACACAGAACGATCAATAACTCGGACAACAATCTCGTATTCCTTTGTCTAATAAGCACAGTGCGCCATGCTCTAATGAGGCATTCGGGAGCACTGCGTAGTTCTGAGTGTGAGATGAATCTGTGCTTTTTTTAAATCATACTGCAAAGAAGTTACTAGTGCCAGAACTTTGCTAAAAGATGGTGAGAAATAGGGGTGGCAATCTGTGGCCACCTCACGATTCAATGCGATTACAATTCAGAGGCCTGCGATGCGATGATAAAACGATTATCGATGCATCTTTTTTTGTGATCAAGAGTTTGTCCGTTTTTTCATGCATAATTTGTTTCCTATATATAATTAAAGTGCAGCAGTAGCAGCATGTATAAAATTAACAAACGTCATCATATTCTGAGTAACCAACATAAAAAATCTGCCATTATTCACAAATAAATAATAGACTTCTGTATTCAAACTAAAATCCTGAGCATCGAATCTCTGACAATATTTTTGCTGTATTGCAAAGTCAAAAACAGCTTTCAAATATAGATTTCTTTGCCGGCGGCCACAAATCCTTCGCAATAAAAGTTGCGATTGACTTTGTGATTCGCTTCGCCTTTCCGGGTTAGGTGGAAAATTAGTTATCACCTGCTCGATGGTTCTCTGGTTGGCAGCAACTTCTGCTGGCTGTTTTTCGGGTGGAAACGTGCTATGTGGTTTCTCATATTTGTCGTGTTCCCAAACTATTTTAAGCTTTTGGGAATTTTGGTAGCGTCTTACACTTAGGTGCACCACCATAAACTGTCCGGATGGCACTTCCGCTTTCCGTCTTTTTTTTGTTCCGTCAGCATCGATTATTGACAATTATGAATCGATTAATAATGAGCAATGTCCGCATCGTGATGCATCTAAGAATCGATTATTTCCCCCACCCCTAATGAGAAAACCTATTGGATTCAAGAAAGAAGTGGTAGTAAAGTACAAAGGCAAATCCCGAATTTTAAGAGCTCGGGGGTGTTTGGCTTAAGAGGTGTGTAATGGGCTCCTTTAAAGACAAGGGTGTCCAAAGTGCATGTTCTTATCGGTGGTCAGCATATTGTAAGAATAAAATTAATTCATTATTTATGAGATATACAGTATTATTCGATATTACACTCATTTGCTTTGTTACCTATAGCACAGAGCAAAAATATCATCTTAGCATACACTGTATTGACCTACACTGGATTGGTTTTAGCATCTTTATTGTATAAAACAATATGAAACAATAAACGAAACACTGAAAATGGCCTCCCCCATCCAATTTTTCTCGGCGCAGCCTCTCTGTGGAAAAGGTTTGGACACCCCTGCTCTGATGTACTGAGAAGATGGACTGAGAACTTGTGTACGAACACACTCTCCATACCGCCCACCCACTCCTCCAGGAGGTAAACAGACTGAGATCGGGCCTCAGCGTCATTTGTCAGCAGCTAAAAATAGCCTGCGCCCTCCTGCCTGGCTCTTATTAATGTCCCAATGTGGCTAATGTGCCACGCTCCCTTACTTACTTCTTGGGGCGGTGAAGACCTAACAACTAAATCAATATTTATCGACGAGAGCGTGTGCGATTACATTCTCATGTCCGCCCCTCCCCAGTGATGGCGAGCGTTGCTGTTGAGTCATTTTCAGGGGATAGTCTGTCAATACTGCTATACAAGCTGTACACTGTACACTCGAAAGTACAGTTGTCCCTCATTTTCTGCCGTTAATTGCTTTCCACACCCGAACACACTTATTAATATTTGTTTACATCACATTGCGCAACACTACTGTAATGCGCAGGCTACGGGATCACTGCAGGGACGTAAGGGACGGCTGCCGCTCATAGCATGTAGCAAACTACCGAGTCAACTTGTCAGCCTCCAAATTAATTGTTCTAAACTTATGAAAGGGTTTCAAACACAGTGGGGAAGAAGGACAAAGTAAGAAGCCAAAAACCTTCCACACGGAACGGGAGGAGAACTTTTCGGACATGCCATGGCTGACTCCATGCACTGTTAAGGTAATGTAACCTATGTAATCATCAATGTAACATTACTGACGCCTAGTGAGCAGAATACTGCACATGACTTGTCTTTCAATGTTTTTAGACTAATAATAGGCCATAATCAACCAGGAAACAGCAATCATTTATTGATCAATTCATTTTTTAAAACCCACGATAGAGCGAGAGACGACTATACATTCAAATTTAATTTCTATAGTATTGTCCCTTTGTTGTTGGAATGTGAGATCGTGTATCTTCTTCAAATTTGAACCAATGAATGTCCTGTTTGTTCAGACTGCGGGTGCACAACATTGCTTTAAATCATCTCCAATGGACCTCTGGGTGGTGATTTTCAATTCACATAAAATGAGCATAAAAGTGATTTGATTTTCTCTAGGATCAAATTATTTTGTTATTGCCAGGAGGAAGTAAAAAAAAGTCACGTTCTCGCTTATGAAAATAAACATTTTTCTCCTATTTTAACACGTGGCTGTCTTTTTAGTGTCAGTCTTAATGACATAATAGTGTTGTGTATCTCGGGAGATAATTAAGTGGTTTGTTGTCCATGTTTTAAAGGCCTAATGAGGCCTGCAGAGCTGCTTGCAGTGATTCAAGGAGAGATGTCCAACCCTTCCCATCAGACACACAAATGCATAATTTATCAAACTTCAAGGCAAAGCAGTCACAGACGGGTGCTAACAGAGGGAGCAAGGTAAGCGTAAATGCAAACCACAAGGACTTGGCAACCGCGTGTGAGAAAATGTATTCAACTCAAGTGAAATACAAAACCAGTCTGGACTCGATTCAACTAGATTGAAAAAGAAGCTGATGGAATGAAGATGAAATCATTATAATCATCTTTCAGAGACGTTGCTCCATTCCATTCTATTCCATTCCATTCCATTCTATTCCATTCTGTTTTCTTCTGCTTATCCAGGTCCGGGTCGTGGGGGCGGCAGTCTCAATAGGGAAGTCCAGATTCCTCGGCCTTTTCCGGTTCCACCGGGAGGACACCATGGCGTTCCCAGGCCAGCTGTGAGACATAATCCCTCCAGCGTGTCCTCGGTCTGCCCCGGGGCCTTCTCCCGCCTGGGCATGCCCGGAACACCTCATCCGTCCGGGAGGCATCCGGACTAAATGCCCAAGCCACCTCAACTGGCTCAACCTCTCGCACAAGCTCGGGCTCCTTCCCCACCAGAGAAGGGACATTGCATGTCCCAAGAACCAGAACCCAAGAACCCTTGACCGCCACCCAAAGCACATTGCACCCTTATGCTTGCCCCGGTAGGTGGTGGGTCTACTGGGGTGGGGGGAGGGTTGCTACGTGGCTGAAATACACAATATTCACAACTAAGGAGTCTCCCAAAAGCAGACACCCTTTCCCACAAACTTGCCAGATGTCAGTGTGGGATATATGAACATCTGCAGGCAGATGGTTTCCATGTTTTACTTAATTGCTGCACATGGTTCAAGCACCATTCACCCATTTGCATGAACATTCCTTCGCGTCCATTACAAGCACAGTAAAAGGACACAATTTGGCAGATGTATTTATATGGGCCTTTTTTTAAAGAGAAGATGTTGAATTCTTTTGGTCTCTGAAAGTGAAAGGAAATGAATTCTACAGGCTCAATCTACATTTTATGATTGTTGCAGGCAGGTGCTGGGGAGCTAACAACCCAGCACACTGATGACTCAGCTAATCCCAGTCATTCATGTGACTGCCTCCGATATATGGAAACCACCTCATTCACAAATGTCAAAAAATAAAAACATTTGCCATTTAATGTTGTCTGAAGTGTAACTTTTGTCAATCACATTTTTTGGGACGAACGAAACAGATGCTCCCTACCTTAAAAAACAGAATTTATGTCCTACACGTCCTGAGGACAGTTCCTGTGTGGGGCTTCAAATGTGCACACAACTTCACACTTTACAGTAGTAAATGCAATTGTGTGCACACTCACTGTGGCCAAAGGACACACTGTGAAAGGTGCATTTCTAATGGGAAATCGGGAGGACGCATTAGATGTCTGTACTGATTTCCCGGGAGGCTTCTGGCAGAATCTGAAGGGTCGGCATTTCAGGACGTCAGTGCTTAAAATCACGTTTCTGTTCTCGCATGACTGCATCTCAGTCACTTTTACAGTCCTATTATTTCATCTCTGGGAATGAGTGGTACAAAAAAAAAAAAAAAAAAAAGCCAAAGCAAAAGCTAACCATGCAAAATTTGATGCTTTCTGAAAAGAAGTCTTGCGAGATATGCTTGGGTCTCATGCACAACAAATCCACCCGGTAAAAGACGATAACAACCATTTGGAAAAATCCAGCCACTTAATGACATAGAAGGTACGGCCGCACCCTAAATCCTAGGTGGCCGAGACCAGCAATAGACCAAGACCTGCACACAGAAACCTCTGACAGAGATAGATGCTCTTCTTTTATTAAAAGAAGGCTGACCAGTTCTGATAAAACTGTTGCTATGGCATTGTGGACGCTAATATATTCAGGAGACAATGTTCACAAGCCACAATTCAGTTCATTCTATTCCTGCCAATGCAAACGATTGTATTTAATGTGGGAGGCGTGGGTGGTTTTATTAACCTACAGAGTATTTGTAAATGGTTGTTGACTCCACTGTTGCATCTTTCACATGAAGATCATTTATAACAGGAAACTCGCATTTCTAAAAGGGAGCCCGGTGTCTGATATACGCTCGCCAAAAGCCTGATAATCTGCATGGATGTGTAATGACTGTCGATGCTGGAAAAGTCCAGGGTTCATCCCTCTCCACACCCCCACCCCCGTCCCCCTGAAGTGCTGCAATGGTAGATGTAGGATTTAGGAACACAGCTGGGCAGAAAAACAGAAGATCACACAAACGGGACGCCCGGGACGCACACTCACGAAAGCGGTGTGCGGTATTGGGGCAAGTGGGCCAGCGACTTTTGTCAGGAGTGGGTGCTGCGCAAACGTGCTTGCAGGAGCATGAATGCAGACAAACCTATCTAACCTGAGTGATAATGTCAAGAAAGAATGAACCCTCTGGTAAACAAACCAATACAAACTGGGGGAGACAACACCACCCAGGAGACAGGAGACCGGCGCCAATGTCGAACAAATCTAACTTGGTCGTCTAACGATAAAAAAAAATCAGAACAGGAGTCCATGCCGTTCCACTCTAACGTTAGGGCCCTATGATTTCCACGTTCGGAATAAAAACGTATCATTACGTCACAGATCATTATGTCAATCTCGCGGAAACTGTCATAATGTGCACGAAATGCTGTCATCATGAGGAGAAGGAACGTTTGTGCGGGGAAGTATTTCCCCGGCGTACTGCTCAATCATGTCAAAACGGCCACCTGAAACACCGGGAAAAGTTGGCGAGAAAACATCGTAACTCTTCTCTTAGCGGGGTTAGCTTAGTTTAGCAGAGCATGCTAGTGCGGTTGTGTGTGTGCAAATCACGCTGTACGAGCGTGCTTTAGAGAGTGTGCTTTACCGCTTGTTAACGCAAACCAGCGCTTTACGATGCACGCTGACGTTGTGCAAGTTCTGAGTGAAATAAGGATGAGAGGCGCTTTCATTCTTCGCAGAGCTCGTCTTAAATCGTCCACAGACATTCTTATCACACACAACACACTTCCAGCCTTCAAAATAAGAGCGCTGTTCGCCACAAATGAGTGCAGAGGATGACGTACCATTAGAAAACTTAGCCAAGCGACATCCGTTTCTGGAATGCTGGGCAAAATTGGCCAATGATGTATTGCATCAACAAATGTAAAGAATTTTTAATTTAATTAACGAAGATTTTATCTACTGTGACAGAAGTACACACTGTGCTGGTAAAATATGTGTGAAAGGTAAAAACTGAACTTTTTTTTAATGGAATTTGGGAAAAAATAACAAAAATTTCATAGAGCCCCACACACTGTAAGTCAGGGGTGCCCACGCTTTAAAATGACCAAGTCCCAAAGATCTACTTCCATGACGTCACTTCCGGAAATGAGACTGCGAGCTCAGTTCACCATGGCTGGCGCCATGAACTATAAATGTCATTTTTTGGTGTAATTTTTGGTTATTTACCGTTCGCTTTCAAAAATCGAACAATGTAGAACATAATTACAAACAATATATAACATATTTAAGCAAAGTTGATTAATCATGTCAGGGACCCTTTCAGTTTCGCCACGGGGGGAGCAAGAGCAAATCAGGAGGGGCGCTTAATGTCAGCTACAAAGTGATGATTATGCGACCGACCCACCCTACCTTGGTGATCAACTGGTAGCTCGCGAGCCACATAACCTAGCCAACTGTAAAGGGATTACTCCTCCGCATGTGCACCGCGTGTGTGGTGTGTGTGTGTGTGTGTGGGGGGGGGGGGGGGGGGGGGGGGGGGCAGCCATGGCGACTGTATTGCAATCGCTCCTCCAGAGTTACGTTTGACAAACTTTCATAATAGAAAGCAATGGAAAGGCTAGAAAACCAGTCTGCAAACTCAAAATGAAGACGTGTCGTTTAACTGACGTGGTTTCTCCTCCACATGCGATACAGAGGGTGGATGAGAAATTGTAAGTGCATGACCCAATAGACACAAAAGTGACACGCTGTTGTGTAAATATGACAAGACAGAACATGAAATTGGATAGACCTCCTTGCGGGGTGGAGGGGCCGACCTGCCGGAAGCAGTAACACTTTAGGGTCGTGTGTTTTGCCAATTCGTCATTAAGTGTGTTTTATTGTTCATCAATTACTATTACAGTGATTAACTTATTTTTACACTTGTAGGACGACAAATAATGAGGGGGTACTTTAAAAGTGTGTGCCTTCCTTACTTAAGAAATATTAAGAAGTGCATACATAAAAGAACTCAGCCTTTAAATCTGCACTTTCCGTCTCTTCTTTGCTCATATAATAATATTTCTACGTTTCGGATGGTTGATTCCTGATTACGGCTGTCCCGTGGTTCAGCTGACCCCAGTGCAGTCGTCAGATGCGGCTGACAATGCCGCACGCCCGCACCGAAGCAACTAAGGTGAGGAATTTTGAGTTTCCCGTAGAAATTCCACACTGGAATATGTCATTCTTTCCCAAGACTCTCACATTCTATTTTTTCATTCTTTGTTCCCTGACAGATGCTAAATGAGTGCACAACTTTTGAGTCACGTGCACGTCACAGCTAGATGTGGCGGCATAAAACAGAACAGCTCTGCAGGCTCAGCACGCATGCACGCACGCACGCACACACCAAAATATATATCCCAGAGGCATTTCACAAGGAAACCAAACAAGCGGCGCACAGAGCACACTTCCTGATTAGCCACAAAGAGGAACGGCGGAGACAGACCACTCAGACTTCTGTTGCAGTCACAAAGCGACGCTTCGACTAAATTCACAGAGACAAGTCACATGTCCACACCCAGAGCAGTCACAGCCACACTAAAAAAGCAGCCCTGTTGAAACATCACAGAGCAATCTCCAATTACCCCTTAATGAGCGTTATTCAACCAACAGTCTGTTTGCGCTTATGCGCCATCAGCAAATAAAATCTTGTCTATGCTTTCAAAATCAGTGTTTGTTTTGCAACACGCTTCTGCTACCTGAATCTTTGGACTCTTTATTAAAGAAGAGCACTAAGCAGCTTAAATGCACGTTTTATTCCAAGTTGTGCTAGAAAAACAATACTACATGAGATAAACTGGTAAATGTAGGCATAAAAATGTGCTACTTTAGCACGAAAATGTCATAGCCTCTGATAGGCAGCATATCAGTTCTTGCAATCAGGTGCTGTTACCGTACATTTCGTTTATTGGGATGTTGCGCTGTTGTGAGTTGAGGCTGTTCTCAACAGAATTTTAGAAGGACTTCGTACAAAGAGTACAATATCTTTGGGTATTAATTGAATTAGCACTGAAATATACGTACATCAACAACCTAACCATTTTTATAGGACAAAATACAGGGAGATACAATCGTGAGCGTACACTGGGAGACCAGACAGTATTCTCAGCCCTCTTAAACATGCCGGAACCATGGAGACACTGTGCGGAACTAACGTGACCAGAAACAATGGTGATGTGTGTCAGATATTCCTTGTGTTGTGGCGACCGTGTCTGCCTCCATATATACAGTATATGCCTGTGTGTGTGTGTGTGTGTGTGTAGACAAGCAGATTGTGAGACAGCGATGGAGTCATCAAAGAAAGAATGTAAACAGATCAAGTCAGAGGCACACAGGAAGTCCACAGCACAAGCACTGATATTTACAGACACACACCATCATAATGCCATGTGTGTGAAAAAATGTTTGCCCCCTTCCCGTTTGTCACACTTCAGTGTTTCAGATCATCAAACAAATGTAAATATTAGTCCATGACAACACAACAGAACACAAAATGCAGTTTTTAAATGAAACTTTTTATCATTAAAGGGGGAAAAAATCCAAACCTACATGGCCCTGTGTGAAAAAGTGATTGCCCCACCTAAACCTAATAACTGGTTGGGCCACCCTTAGCAGCAACGACTGCAACGAAGCGTTTGTGATAACTTGCCAGGAGTCTCTTACAGCCCTGTGGAGGAATTTTGGCCCACTCATCTTTGCAGAATTGTTGTAATTCAGCCACACTGGAGGGTTTTCCAGCATGAAGCACCTTTTTAAGGTCTTTTTTAATAGCCCCCCGACCATCACACTACCACCACCATATTTTACTGTTGGTACGATGTTCTTTTTCTGAAAAGAAACATAACATTAGATGTAATGAGACACACACCTTCCAAAAAGTTCAACTTTTGTCTCATCAGACCACAGAGTATTTTCCCAAAGGTCTCAGAGATCACAAAGATGTTTTCTGGCAAAATTGAGGCGAGCCTTAATGTTCTTTTTGTTCAGCAGTGGTTTTCATCTTGGAACTCTGCCATGCAGGTCGTTTTTGCCCAGTGTCTTTCTTATGGTGGAGTCATGAACACTGACCTTAACTGAGAGGCCTGCAGTTCTTTGGATGTTGTTGTGGGGTCTTTTGTGACCTCTTGGATGAGTCGTTGTTGTGCTCTTGGGGTAATTTTGGTTGGCTGGCCACTCCTGGGAAGGTTCACCACTATTCCATGTTTTCCCTATTTGTGGATAATGTCTCTCAGTGTGGTTCGCTGGAGTCCCAAAGCTTTAGAAATAGCTTTATAACCTTTTCCAGACTGACAGATCTCAATTAACCTCAGTTAAGTTATGTTTTATCTGTGGGGCAATCACTTTTTCCACACAGAGCCATGTAGGTTTGGCTTTTTTTTATCCCTTAATAATACAAACTTTCATTTAATAACTGCATTTTGTGTTCAGTTGTGTTGTCACTGACTAATATTTACATTTCGTTTGATCATCTGAAACATTTAAGTTTGACAAATGTGCAAAAAAATGAAAAATCAGGAAGGTGGCAAACCCTTTTTCACACCACTGTAAATACAATCTAAAACTCCTGGATGCAAATATCCTTCTAAATAGCAGAGTCATAGTCAGATCCCATACAAAAGTCAGTCAAGACTCAATTCTATTATCTCAATTTCTTTCCCAGGAGCACTTGTGAGGCTGTCGAGTAGACGAGAGGTCTCACTCGGGGCAAGATTTCTAACTCAAGGACGGTATGGTGCATTTTCATCAACATGAGCAAGATTTTGGCAGAGGCAGTGTGAGTAAAAACACAACTCAACCAATCATTTATATTGATACCGTCCCTCTCAAGGCACTTTCGATATGGAGCAGATCCAGGGCCACGCTCTTCACATATTAACACGAAGCAACAGAAGGCATACGTGGCAATACAGTATCGCACATCGATAGGACAGTGCTTTTTTCCAATACTGAGACTGGTGCGTGATAAGTATGAAAAGCGCTTACGACACATCCCGGTATCCATGTAACTGAAAAGGGATATATTAAGCAGCCAAAAATGAAACCATTTACTACAAAAAACACTTTTCTCGCATAATTTTACCATGAAAATGTCCAGTAGCTGTTTGTTTACTTATTGATTAATTTATTGAGGGATTTTTTCCCCCAGCTAACTGGACACAAACAACAGCAATGGGGTGTCTTCATTTTTTACACATAACTGTATGGATTTATTTGTGCACGCGGACTCTTCTTCTCCTGAACCACTGCACAAGGGTGAAAATTTCTCAAAACATGCACGCCTACAGCGGTGCCTGTGTTATTTTTCTGACAAATACACCACATGGCATCATTATTATTGTCATCATCATCATCATCATTATATGGCATAATATTGATTATTTCAATTCATAAATGAAATTGCCTTTTTTTTATGTTTTATACTAATTTCAGATGGCAGAGATGCTCGACTCCTTAAGTTAAATTTGAATGCTAACTCAAGAAAACAACAGTCCACTTAAGACAGCCAACTAGTTGAAACTGAACAGCGCCTCTGCTGGTTGCAGCCAAGTAGTGCAGCTCATTTTGCTTCTGTTGCTTCATGATCATTTCCTCACAACAAAGCAGACAAGCATTCTTAACTGTCAATTAATCTACTAATCCATTATTGGGCCCAAGTTTTAAGACATTTAAACAAACTTGCGCACTCTAACATGCTTTCATTGGGCATTTTTTTTCCACAGTAGCGTAAATGGGAGCGAATACGGAGACAAAAAGTGAAGCAGCAGCTGCTGTGATTCAGCTTGTACTCATGGAAAGCAAGCAGGCACAGTGCATGGTTTCCACTTTATACAGTATTACAGTAAAAACCTCCCCACTGGAGGTCAGCTTCTGTCCAGTAATTCCATACAAATGTCGATAGTATCTATACCAAGGGTAGTATCAGATCGATACCTAAGTGATGATATTGAAATGATCAGTTATCTTCTGTCTATTTTCACAAATATCTGTGTTATTTTTTATGTTATTGTTATATTGTTTAAAAACTCGGGGTTTAAGTTCTTGGACACAGGAGGGCTTTGGCTGCAGAAAGAATGACATTTTTGCTTTTGTTTAGTTATTTTGCACTCCTGACTTTGTCTCAAACAATTGTATTATTATGTTGTTACAATTACTGATATTGTTGTATTAATAGATTGTTAACAAATTAGTTTGACATTTTTTGTACCTTAAATGCCCTGTGTTGTATTGTGATTATTATCATGACAAACAAATTAAAAGCATTCAATAATCATGAAAGCACCTGTATCGGCAATACTGCTCCTGCATTTGCTCTGTATTGGATCGACACCAGAATTATCAGTATCGCCCAGCCCCACTGTTCAGTCAGTGCGCTCTTTGTCACACCTTTGATTTGAATTGTGCCTGCTTCAGCATCAAGAAGTGCGGATTAAGTGCCTATGTAAATGTATGAAGAAGAAGGGAGACAAGGCATCCTACCTGGTTGGAACATACTTTGGAAATAAAAGATGACCAGAATAAAGGATCCCAAACAAGTGGCAAGTACCATCCGGCATATCCTGCTCATCCTCATGAGTTCGCTTAAAGTCTGTTTCATGGCGAGGAGGACAAGGGAAGGAAAAGGTTCGGCGTGCGGTGGTGCTGATGAGGAGAGGACTGTCCGCCAGCCGCCGGTCATTCAGCTAAACGCATCCTACACGGAGCGTACCATTGCAGGACAGCAAGAAGGGGGAGGTGCGACTTGTGCGGAAGTGCATCCCCGCCTTTCAGGAAATGGGCGCGTCTGCACGTACGCTTCTTTCTATCACTTTAGTTTCGGTTTAAGAATCATTACATTTTTTTTAAACTCCCACTATGAGAGAGTTCGTTTGTTTTACGAAAGTGTTTCACGTGTCCACCCCTTTCCTTTGAACAAAAATGGAATAGACTCCTAATTAACATCGCAGCTAACACCTGTGTCTTGCCCCATTGTTTTACGTTGTAAAAAATGTTGTTAAAGATGTATTAAAAACAACAAAGCTACTACAAGCACAATGTTATTTTTTAAATCCCTTCACAAGATTGATTAATTAAATATCAATGGATTAATCCGTCTTCCTACCTCGCCAACTATGCAAGGGCTACTTAGAATTCCATAGTGCGGTGGTATTCAACGGGCGGCCCGCGGGCCAAATCTGGTTAATGAATGGCATCAGACCCGCCCGTGAGTTCAAAACTTGGGAGCCACTCACCACAGCACTCTTGTCATATAGAGGCGTTTTAACCATGCATTTTTGTAACATGTCCTCAAAAACAGCAGAGCACGCTTGTCATTGTATTGACTGGGATTCCATTGTGCCGGTGTCTAATGAAGTGTCCCTGTTAATGTACTGTAAGTATGAAAGTAATCAAACAAGTACAGTACTGAGGCTGTGCTTGCAATTCAGGCAGTGGTTACTGTTCAGTGTTTAGCATTGCTGCTCATTGTAGTAGTCTAAGCACTAGTGCCAGAAATAGCAAAGGCAGACAATGGCAACTCACACATATTTTTCCTCCATATTATACATTTTTTCTTCAACTATGTGCTCAAAACACGCTTCATTTCCATTGCCAGGTACAGCTACAGTGCCATCTAGTGGTGAAGCATTGCAAAAGGCCTGAATACTTGCCAATGTACACATGCAGGGATAAACATCTCTAATCTTTTTGCAGCATCTTTACAGCACAGTGCAGTGGTATATTTATTGAGCTGATTAGACTCCAATGTCGTTTTCAGGTACTCAGCTGTGGTGCAATCGCTTGTTTGTGCAAGCCTGTCTTGTCATTGGGAATGCTGCACAGGTGGTCTGTTGATAACACACAGAAGTGTGCATGTGCACTACATTCAAGATGATGGATGGGGAGGAGAATTAACATGACGTCCTTGTAGGTGGCACACATCCATGTCACATGCTTCCGTAGTAGCATAGATGTGTTGGAGAAGGGAAACATTCATGGTCAGAAACACTCCATTTCTCCTGGAGCAGAAATAGGATGCAACAGTGGAAAAGCAAACAGTACTTTCAGAATGCTGGCCTAATGACTGAGTAAAAAGGGATTCATTAAAGGAGAAGCATTTACAGATAAACACTATTGATTTAGATAATTCCATGTTTGCCGTTTAGTTGACTACATGAAATTAAGTTTATAAAACCCCTGGGGCTCACAGCAAAGCAATAAAGACAGGCCATTAAACCCTCTAGCTAGGTCTTATCACTCTCCTGCAGCCTTTAAAAAGGTGTTAGATGGCAGCATCTTATCTTTCCTCATGCTGACTGCTCAACACAAATACATTAGACATGGTGGATATTTGAAAATTGTGCTTTAGACATGGGATTTCAAGAAATAGCATTGCTTGTATACCTAATTAAATTGTATAGCTTCATAGATAGAGCATAATGTTTATGCTCAATTATGCAATGAGCATTGTTGAATAATGGAATGTGTACAAAAATCTCTAACAAAAGTGGAAAAGGCGGCTCTGGAACTGCATATGGACACACACATTTAATGTAACTATAGTAGTAATATATATATATATATTTTTTAAAAGATTACTTGAAAAAGCTTTTTATTATCATTATTATTATTATTATTAGTAGTAGTAGTAGTAGTGTTGCATCTTTGTGGGGGAATCATGAAATATCCTTAAACACACTGTAATTAGAACCCACTTACTTTTTGGTTACTCACTATGGCTATTGTTAATGGTGCTAATTCAAAGAAAAAAAAAGAGCAAAAGGTAAAAGAAAAGGAAAGGCGAAAAAGGAAAAAAATATTTAATTATATATTATTATTAATAATAATAATAATAATTATGATCTATTTAATATTTTATTTGTTACACTGCTAACTAAGAAAGGGAAACATCCCCCCTGGTGGAGGTAAAAAGGGCCCAAACACTTGAAGGGTTCTGTTGCGTTTCAAAACACATTCTTTGTATTGGTGTAAAATTGCACTACGTCATACTGAGAGGTGTTTCTAATATTTTGCACCGCTCACACAACACATGAATACAGTGTTCCCTTGCTCCATCACGGACTCACGACTTGGCGGATTTTTTTGGTGCAATTTAACGCCTTTTAATTTTTTTTTTTTTTTTTTTTTTACAGGGTATGAATGCTGTTACAGGCCGAGCCTGGGCCTTTAGGAAGTTGAGTGTTGTCGTTCTGTGCTTTAGCGCGAGACGGCGGGGTCTCTGTTTATTCTCTCTCCTCTGTCTGCACCGCTCGTTGTCTTCTGCGTCCTGATTGATTAACAATGGTCTACGGCCAATCTCCTTCATGCTGTCTCTTACGTCTCTTGTTGTGGTCATGGCTAGCAAACTAGCTAACCGTGTGAGCTGCTTGCTAACTACCGATATGGTAAACAATAGAAGAAACAAGCTAACTGTGAGTTTTCTCCCTGACAAAACCCACAATGTCGACGAAATGTTCTGCACCCAAAAGGCAGAGGAAGCCAGCCATCACACAAATGGTTGGACGTCTGGACATGCTGACGGAAGGCAGACGAAACACGGCTTTAGTGCGCCTTTATGGAATACTGTAAATGTATGTTCAGTTCATGGAGGACAACAAGGAGGAGTAAAATACGACGACAGGACAGGATCAATATGTTTTAACAAGGATACATCCGAACGGCGCCAGGACGACGCGGCACGATCAGATGAGTGAAATATGCGTGAGTCAATTTCTTGTGTCCAACCTAGTAGGTTGATCATTAAAATGAAATTTGAACTTTGAAAATGTTTAATCAAGAGAAAAACGTGAGAAAATGTGAAAGCCTGTCTGAGAAAAGTGTAGAAAGTGTATTGTGGGGGGTTTTACAGCCTTAAAATATATATAATAACTGTAAACAAATAAAGTTGGCTACTTCGTGGATTTCACTTATTGCGGACTATTTTGGGAACCTATCCCCCGCGATAAACGAGGGAACGCTGTACACAGAACATAAGAATAGCCATCAGCTATTAGTATTCCTGCTAAATAACTAAAGTAAAGCATCCTCCCTGATGGATTAAAAAAAAAAAAGTGTATTCTACACACAGCACAGTCCCTATGTGCATGTTTGTCATGTGATGACATCACTAGACAGTCAAGGTCAGCATGCGTTCATAGTTAACACTCTGTCACAGCAGCCAATACTGGTAACCCTCGGCAACCGTGATTGATGGCTTAGGGCTAACTTCAGTATTAATGCCTGGACATCCACTACACTCACTCTGGGTCAATGAGGTGCAGTGCCCCTCGAAGAAAAATACTAAGAATCAGAGCTTGAACTGAAACATTCTGTGTGAGAGTCATTCATTAACATCGTGCAGGTCCAGCGACGTCCTCACTGAATGTCTTATTAATTACGTTTGGAACAAGGTCCTAACCCCTGCAATGTAGTGTGGGATTAGCAGATGCAGAGGTACCCTCTGAGTGACAGGGTTTTAAAAAGATATATATTGAATAATTCAAACTGGCAGCAAACTCATTTGAATCCACCGCTCTGGCATTGACCTCAAGTCAGCGAAGCGCTCTCAATGATGGACAACCTCGAGGACCTCAAACTGAGGAAATATTTGCTCACAATAACCACAGATCGTATTGTATTTTTATGATGCCCTTGGCGCTGGGGAAAGTGCACAGACTGATAAGCGAACACGGACATACTATTTCATACAAAGAAATTCATAATTACACAAGAGAATTCCAATAATAATTCCTTCATCAAACAGCCGTTGTGCATAAAGTAATGAAGTCATAAATTAAAACACAAGCAGTATGTAAATGTGAGTCAAAGATCTCTATATGGCAGGAGCGCTCTGCTCTTTTTAAGGACCTACTGCAACAACACTAGTCAAAGATATGACAGGAGTGCACTGCTGTTTTTAAGGATCTACAGCAAAAACGCAAAATCAGAGATTCTTTGTGAGGGTCCAACCAATACAAAATCATCACAAGAAGCACACTGCTGTATTTAATAAGATATTGTTAAAAACGCTAAGCAAAGATCCTCTAGAACAGGGGTGCCCTAACTTTTTTCCACTGCGGGCTGCATACAGACAAAACGCGGGGGCAACTTTGATACATTTTGTACTTTAAAGATGCTAAAACCAATCCAATGTAGGTCAATATATGCTAAGTCATTGAAGAATTAGGAATAAAATAATGCCGGTAAATATGGTATCACATCAAAACTATCAATAGGCTTTACATCAAGTCTCACTTGGGTAATTAAAGCAACTACGTGTAATATGTGTGCTGTAAATATTACATATTCAAAATCTTTTTGATGCTACACTGGGTTCTCTGAGAATGGCATTGTCTCATTGTTGTTGCCATAGTGACAACAAATCATCTAATCAAGTGGTCAATAATAATATGGACCAGCCTGTAACACCACATTAGTTATTGGTTTATCACACTGGATTAAAAGGAGAGGAATCCATCCATTTTCTATGCTGCTTATCCTCACTAGGGTCGCAGGTATGCTGGAGCCTATCCCAACTGACTTCGGGCGAGAGGCGGGGTACACCCTGGACTGGTCGGCAGCCAATCGCAGGGCACATATAGACAAACAACCATTCACACTCACATTCATACCTATGGAACAATTTAGAGTCGCCAATTAACCTAACATGCATGTTTTTGGAATGTGGGAGGAAACCGGAGTACCCGGAGAAAACCCACGCACACACGAGGAGAACATGCAAACTCCACACAGAGTTGCCCAACGGAGTTCCGAACCCAGACCTTCCCGATCTCCTGACTGTGCGGCCAACATGCTAACTACTCGGCCACCGTGCGGCCCAGGAGAGGAATCCCTGGAGCAAAACAAAAAACAAAAAAAAAACTATAGAATTGTTTTATTGTCTTACCTTGACTTTTTGCCAAGAAAAGGCATCCAAGAGTGTCAAAACTAAAAAGGAGCAAAGATGTTAATGTAGTATTAATTATAAAGCAGTCAGTGAGTAAAACAATGACACACTGGGGAGAAACTAAATAATTAAACAGCATCCTTCCTCTTAATTGCAAAGCAGCTCACTGATCAGGCCATTACCATAAGACCATTAATATGATAATTACCTGAGCTGCGCCAAGGCTAAGTGTGTGTTATAGACTAGATAAGTGGTAATGGCGAGGTCGAGCAGGTGATGTGGTCTTTAACCCCGCAAGTGGAGCAGGAATTAGAGCAGGGTGGATGTGAAGGCAGTTGCAAACAAAACATACATATGAGCTACAACATATTTACAAGTACAATGACAAGACAGGAATGGCAAGCGCTTTACCTCCACCGTGCCTTCTACACACCAAAAACAGTCCTTGCTCACGGGCCTCAAGAAGTACATGCTGCACAAAGCTTGTTGAGGACGTCTCCCTGTCAAGGAGAAGATGGAGAAGTCAGTTTGGATGTGGCAGAGGACAAGTTGCTATTGTGCCGTGATGGATCTGTATGTCAAAGATGTGCAAGTAGATCTGCACCGTTTGTCATAAAATGGATTAAAGTCAATACAAAACAATACTGAATAAAACAATAAAATTCACTTCCATTCCATATTAAATAACATAACACCACACTACATTTTATTTTATTTAATAACATAACAACGTAAAATTTGATCTCATAACATAACAAACATTAAATTACATTAAATTAAAGGATTTAATGGCATTACAATAGTCTTCCTACTCTTCTGTGCCAAAGTGACCCTAAACTGTGAGATTACTCTGGTATACCCTGGGTATAGGAATTTCCAGTTGGATTTAGGTCTAGGCTCCAGCTATGCTTTTTCCTAAGGATTCCTCTTCTTTTCACACCATTCCAGAAATTTGTACCAAAATTGTGTTTCATCTTCATCTTCCTATAGGTTTTGTGCAAAAACAAATCATGATCGAAATACTTTACCTTAATCTAGCATGTTTACGGTTAGGTTACCAGTTTGGGACTACGTGGCATATGCTGCTGCAAAAGTCCACCTTACTTGGATGTTTTTGTATTTTTAAAACCACGTGTGCCATAGTCCTTCCACGTTATTAGTCAAAGATTTCACAGTGCGACATTACACTGACTTTGGCCTTGTGACAGCTCGGATCATTTTGAGGGCTTTCATGCTCTTCTAGTAGATAATGGCTTTTATTATGGGAAGCAAATAACAAGGAAACCCCCACTACATCATCTGAAATGCATGTGGGATTACTCAGGGCCACTTTAATGGCAGGTATGTATTACCATTTTGTTATTAGTATCATTTAGTACGTTTGACTGTGATAACACTGCCATTTAGGAATACATTCTAATCGTATCCAACCAGATTTTATTTGCTCCCCAAAGATATAACGCAATTTTAGATTTTAATATCATAATATGTTATGTTTTTCAGTTTAAATTTGTAATATAAAAAAAATAGTTTTTTGTAGCTGTAGTTTGTAGTTTTTTTTTTTTAAATAGCAATTTTAGGAAACAGTATATTTTCGTCTTCTGAATGATTTTAAACACCAACACATCAAGGGAAAACATGCCATCAGTTGAAGAATAGGATTTTAAATATCAAATTGTTTTTCATCACTATCTTATAGTCTTAAATTAAGTCACAAGTAGTAAAAACTAAATTGTCTAGCAAACCATTTCAAAGCAGGAATTTTACAGTCAGCAGAGAGCATAGGCAATAGTTTAGGCGCTTTAGTAGGGGGACATCTTGTGGCAGAATGTTGATACTACGATCGAAAGGTGCCTGCTGACATGAGTTGCAAGAGGCGCTGCAACTAAAGCAATTCAAGCAAGCAAAAATTAAAGTCACGAAGTTGCACATTTAAATAAAGCAAGGTGTGAGGTGTCACCATCACATTCAGTTCTCACTCTGAACATGACGGATGGGGTGGGGGTTACAGAGACAGTACAAGCACAGAGAGAGAGAGAGAGAGAGAGAGAGAGAGAGAGAGACGCAAAAGAGACAACATGAATGCATTTCAGTTATATTGATAATACAAAGAGAGTGTAGAGCATACAAGATTAAAATGTCATATTGAGCAGGCTCTAAAATATAACCTGCACATTCACATTAGAAATGTACTTTAAGAGTGCAATTGGAATAAAAAAGACTAGCACTCTATTCCATGTTGAGTATAAATAAGCCATATAATAATGATAGCTATAATATATTTTATATGACGTGGCAATGCATTTTACACATAACATTTTGTATCTTGGTAGGAGCCACTTCGAAGCAGAAGGAGCCGGAATTCCCATCACAAGGGTGCAGCTGTGTTTCAATTCGCGCACTTCTGTCAGTGCACTATGCACACTGCGTACTTAGGTCCTGAGGGTGCAAATTTTGACAGTGTAGTGCTGAATCTCAGTAGTCCTCTTCTCTCCTTTTGTTGATTACTCCCTAAGATGGTGATAATTCTAAGTGTCCATCGCTGCACACTCACCATTTGTGGCGTGTTGTGTGCAACGTCCGGGTACTGACGGCGTATTTCTCAGCATGAACGCACTTATGCAATTACAGTATAAGTACTGAAGTACGCGAGTTGAATCACAGTTAGGTTAAGAGATGCGTTCTAGTGCTACTGTAAATGTAGAATTCTGTGACTCATTATCGTATTTCTGCAATTTTCAAAGACTGTTAAACTAAAAATGAATGTGAGTTAGGTGTAATGACATTAGTTTGTGTTGTTTGTGGTGTTAAATAATTAAAATAATTATAATAATTTAAAGATACTTGCTAGCATGTACGCAATTGCTGGGTATCTGGAAGTTAGGAGCTTTCGATAGGTCCTTGAACGCAGACCCTCTAGTGGCAAGAGCTTGTAGTGCACCCACGGCTCCGCGCTGGGACTGGTCCTTTCGCAGCCATTTTCTGTCCAACCAAACAGCCGTCTCAGGAAGATAACCAACCAGGGCTTCATTGCAGGTCTGTGTCTGGCTCCGGCCAATGATTGCTAACCGATTTCTCGTTAGCTCGAATGGAAATGTCCGCCGCCGTCTGACTTTTTTTATTTGTCGTCGGAGTGAACGAGGAAGTAACGCTTTGGCGACACTTTAATTTAATTAAGGAAACATTCAGCCGCAACCACGTTCTTGCCGTGCTGCGTTCGACAAAGAAACAACAGGCCGACGCTTTTCGCCGCTGTGGATTTAAAATATCAACTCCTGCAATGGGAACACTGTGTCTGTACGGGTTTACCTACCGGAGGTAACAGGCGGTGAATGGCCTCTTCTTTGTCACGCTGAAATGAAATTAACGCTTTTGTTAAGATCAGGCAAAAGAGCTAGCTTCGGTCATTCGGTTATCAGTAGCTAGCATGCTATACGCTAGTTAGCACACCTTAGCTAGGCAGCGAGCCATCATTTTGGCGGGTATTTTGCATTTATGCAATTTCGTATTCGAATGCGGTTAATTTGAAGCATGACAACGTTAAATACATATGTTTTTGTCCGACGAGAGCCAATGGTACTCCTTGTTGACATGTATCATAAGGTTCAATATTACGTCATTCCAATAGGCCACAGCTAATGACGTCATCGTTTTCGCATGACCTTCACGTGCATCTCAATAAATCAGAATATCTGATATATTTCAGTAGTTCAGTTGAAAAATGGAAACATCCATTACACACATTCATTACACACACTGAAGTATTTCAAGAATGTATTTCCTAATCATTTTGGCGATAATTGGCAGACTCTTGTATAGGCGCTCATCACTAGTCTTAACCCTCTGGCTTAACTTCTATTCATATTCGTCTGAAACCTGCGAAAGTAAACGTTTTTTGCATGAAATAATTGTCATGGCTGAAAACAATATACCGTAAAAGCTGTTTTTAAAGTCAGAAAAAGTATTTATTTAATAAAATTAAGTTAAATTAAATTAATTTTTATGCAATGTCAAACTGAGGACAAAAATGCATTGCTGCTTCAGAGGAGGGTAAGTATAAAATCAATTTAGTGTTTGTACAATGCACTTTTTGGAAAATAACTTGCAAAATGTGGTATAGTTTTTAATGTATTAATTAAGATCAACATTTTGTCCCTCATTATCTCCATGGGCGTGCAGTAAGCCATCAAAAGTGTAGTGGACAAATAAGCCAGAGGGTTTTTTTACACACCTAATTGTGTATCTGTGAGTGTGTGTGCACTTGCCTCTTTAATTTAAGATGTGTGACGATGATTATTTGTTTCCCAGATGGACGGAGACGGTCCCACTACCGACGCCTCCCAGCTGGGCATCGCTGGAGAGTACATGCCATCTACACACTACGTGCTCCAGCAAGATGGTGAGAGAATGCCGTTGCTTCTATTATCTCACCTTTAAATAACAAAGAGCATAGACAGTGGGCTGAAATACGACATGCATGTGGTTACATGAGTAGGAGATCCAGTGATTGTTATCTAAAGCTGCCATATTGTCAACAAATATTTTGTCTGCATTGTACACAGAAGCCAATAAAGGGGAAATACTGACATTAGTGGATGATTGTGCACAGTGCAAACTCTTACGACATAATGTATGTAGTAGAGTAGATTTACTCCAAGAACCCGTGGGAAGGGCGAAAAGAAAGTGAATAATTGACACACCCATGAAAAGCCCTAAAAATTACTACAGTGGAACCTTGGTTAGCAACGTTAGTTTCAGAAAGTCTGACTAACTGAAACGGACGCTAATTGAATACATTTTTACAATAAGAAATCATGTAAATCCAATTAATCTGTTCCAGAAAGCCAAAAATATTAACAAAAAACACTTTTATAGTTTTACAGTTGTGGTTTTACATGCAGTAAACAATTCCAAGCGCATATAAACACAGATAAATGCTGAATGAAAGGGATAAATGAACATTGAAGGTTACTTTTACCTTGACCGAAGACGTGATACTAGATCCCAAAGGCACAATGTGGCAACGAGATACCACACGAGCCCCGCCTTCCTGTATTGCCATGAGTTATTTCTTAAATTCAATAGTGTTTCTCACCTCATTAAGCCAAAATGGAACCAAAGAAAGTTTCAAGTGCTAGCATTTTCATAAAGAAGGGAGAAACACTATTGAATTGAATTTGAGAACTAACTCATGACAAAACAGGAATATGGTGTCAGTTTTTTGTCTAAATAAAGCCTTTTCAAGCATAAAAAAGAACTACAATCCAAGTATAAGTAGACATAAGTAGACAATTATATGATTACACTGGTTGCTAGGTGTCAGTAATGTTACTGTAATGTTCAGTGAGGCACACCAGCATCAGACTTGATTGCCGGAACAACAGGCTTTTATTGCAGGTTTGAATTATCAGGCACAATAAAAATAACATGGTAATAATCATAATAATAACACGGGCTGCTGTTGCGACCGTAACCCATGGCAAGCTGAAACTTGCTGACGTCGCTTCCTGTCCTCCACACATCATTTATTGCAACACACAGGAGCACAAGTCTTATTTGTCGTAAATGACCTATTTTCTCTTGATTATATCTACGGTATTTGGTGTTACAAGTGTAAAGGTGGCTATAGAGGTGTTATTTCATGTTTAGAGGGCTCGAATGTTAAAAAAATATACATTTCGAAGGCCAAACAGGTTACTATGCTGTAACAAAGAAAATATTCAATTTATAACTAAGGAATCCTAATGAACTCCGATAAACGAGGGATAACTGTACTGTATTTTAACAGATTTTTTTCCCCAGATGATGCGGATGAAAGTATGAACGATCATGAAGAAGGTGGCTCGAAGGACAACTACAGGGAGCAGGACATCTATCTCCCCATTGCTAATGTGGCTCGCATCATGAAAAACGCTGTTCCACAAACTGGAAAGGTTTGTCAGGGGCAACAAACTTCCTTATTAAAAAAAAGAAAAAGTGTTAAGTCCAGTGGACTTCTACTACATTTTTCAAGTAGACATCTTGCAACACGTGTGCGTGTTTTCCCCGCAGATTGCAAAAGACGCCAAAGAGTGCGTGCAAGAGTGCGTGAGCGAGTTCATCAGCTTCATCACGAGCGAGGCAAGCGAGCGCTGTCACCAGGAGAAGCGCAAGACCATCAACGGCGAGGACATCCTGTTCGCCATGTCCACGCTGGGCTTCGACATGTACGTGGAGCCGCTCAAGCTCTACTTGCAGAAGTTCCGAGAGGTGAGCTGGCGAGACCTGCACCAAAAGTTCTACCTTTTTAGAAAGAGAGTGATGCTTAATTTGTTGTAATTGGTTGGAACAGCAAAAGTACACCAAATTGTTAGGAACACTTACTACTGAGATGCATTTCATTTACAATTGGTGGTCCGTGCTGAAAAAATAGCATCTCTGTCAAATTTCAATTTTTGTCAAAGGACAGTGTTTGGAGCGGTTTATGAAACTGCAATTCACCAACTCTGCCACTAGGTAGCGCAACATGACAGTAATTGTAGCTTTTGTAATGTATAAGAAAATGTAATTAGTTCCCTGGTTTTTGGTTTAATGTCCCATGGGATGCATTGTGGTCATCTACAGCCATTTGTTTCTATTGATCTTTCTACAAGGCAGAACTGTAACATAGTTGTCATATTTTATCTGCACAGTGTCCTGTGCATTATTATCAATTGTGTGCATTATTTCTCCCTCCCTAGGCAATGAAAGGGGAGAAGGGCATGCCTGTGGCGGACGGCCTCGGAGAGGAGCTCACAGACGACAGCTTCAGTGAGTTGACTTTTGTCTTCAACTTTCTCGTATGTTTTGGAAGCACACAAACAGTAACTGTGACTCTTCTCCCTTCTGCAGCAAACCCTCTTCCAGCAGGAATTATAACAGCAGATGGTCAGCAGCAAAACGTCATGGTGTACACCACCTCATATCAACAGGTACCCTTCACTGAAGAGTCTAAAATGATGATTTAAAGTAGCTGCAAATGACAATTTTTAGATGTGGCTTGAGTGCAACACCCACTTGGTATACTGTAATTATTTCAATTTGAAAACTCTTACGGAACTTTTTAATCAACATTTCAAAGCACATGCAGCGGTAGACACATGTAGGAGGTTGCCTACAGCCACAGTTGTTAATGCCAATGATTGTTGACCTGGCGGTAATTAGTGGTTATTTGCTTTTGAAGACCCCGCACCTGTCGGTTAATTAAATAGAGGCATTAATTGGAGCATCTACAGTATGTCCTGTCTAAAGTACCCTGCTGTCTGTGTTGCAGATTCCCACCGTACAGCAGATCCAGTTCTCGTGACACGGTCTCACCTCAAGCATTAACAAGTGGCCCGTGCTCGCCCGATGGCCTCCGACCCATGACTCTGGTGGGGGGAATAAAGGTCATCAGAGGAAAGGCGTACCCTTCATGTACAGAGAAATCACTATCTGTTGAGTAGAAAGTGTAGTTTCTAGCTGTATGGTACCAAAAGGTTTTGGATTTCATCTGAACCACATTGGAAACACAGCTGTGTGTTTGTTTTTTAAAGGCTAGTCTTTACGTGATAAGCGGTCTAATTTCTTTTGTGCATGTGTGCATTGTAATGTGTTTGCTTTTATGTTTTTTTTTGTTGTTTTTGCGTCTGGTAGGGGGGCAGGAGGTAGGGGATGGGAAGCTTACTTTTAGCGACTTTTCCAAATAAACTGCGAGAAGAGACGTTCCTGTCATGCCAGGTCTTTTGTAAATTCACCCGATTTGTCATGTACTGAAGTCATTTGAATAAAAATGTTCAAACATGTAAACTTGCCAGCATTTTTATTTACAGCAGTAAAATGCCCAGTAAAATAGATGCCGGTGTCTTTTATTATTAATGTTTGCGTATTTGTCCATGTATGGTTGAACTTCTGCATCTTTTTAACACAATGATGCCATTTAGCACAGTAGGGTAACTTATGTTAGCTCGTTGTCCCAATGACACTTTAATGCACACAAACACCCTACCTATACATGTGCCAATTAGCAAATACCCAACGATTAATCTTATTACATGTCCAAGTACACACATTTACTCCACAAAAGGACCAAAAATATGTTCTCCACTTGATTAGTTACTGCTGTTCACAGCTTCTTCATGCATATTGTTAATAATTGTATTCTAACTATACATAACAGCAGCATGTTGTCACTGCAAATGATTTGCTGGCTATAAGTGGACAAAATCAAAATAGCTGAATGACTACATACTGTACAGTATTATACATTGGTACTGTATGTATCATGTAATTATGTGTTACAGATATATAAAATGAATCAGGTAATGTATGAAGCATTATGCAAATATTTTTTGATTTAGGAAAACGGTAATCTGACTGATGAGGTGGGACACCGTAAGCTTTTACTTCCTGCTCCTTTTCGGACACATCCTATGTGACGCTCTTGTTTGTAGCACTGCTATTTTGTTAAGTTATACTTTTATATTATTGCTTTTGTTAGTCAAATTGTCCTTTGAACATAGCTACCTGTAATTTTCAACCTGAACATTCCTTTCTGATAAGGGGTGGGCAAATGGTTCCAAATGTTGACAGTGTTGATACCAAGGTGAGTATCAGTATCGTATTGATATGTGTGAAGAGATTGATCATTTTCACTTATCTTTTATGTTTACTGTACAGTATCTCTTGAAAATTGTTAAATTATGCACACATTTTCAATTAAAAAAAATATCAAATAAAGTAAATACAGTCAGCCTGTATTTACTTGTCACTGGATCGACACCAAAATTTCCAGTGTTGCCCACACCTACTTTCTGGAAAGAAATAAAATCTGAGGATTACTAAATTGCAACAACTCCAGCAGATGGCACTGTCTTCCTGTCAAATAAGTATTTATATGTAATACAGAGTGACCCAGTTACAAAAGTCAATGTTCAAGTTCAACTTTAAATTAGTGGAAGTCGCATTTCATGTTTCCAGTTTTGGTCTCGCCACTGTGTAGATGCAAGTAAGTTAAATGTCATATTTCCTGTTGGGGCTAAAAGGACGTATGTCATTTCCTGCTATACAAGCACAGGAACCGCCTTGAAAGACTTTTTTTTTCCCCCTTGGAGCTTCCTGAGCCGCACCCACGCTTGTGTAGAAACGCTCCATTCTGCTTGCGTGTCCCTGCACCACCTGACGGACAGACACATAGTGCCAGGACGTCTCACTAAAATTGCCTGCACATCTATGATATATGTACACAATGACACACTCCCTTTCCTTTTCCTTCTTTCCAGCTGTTTTACACATCTGACTGCTTTTTACCCCTCCCATCCCTTGTTGTATTTAAGTCACACTATAAATAACACCACGTTCAAGGTGAATGGTAATGGTTTATTCCCAACATGCATACAACGTCACATTGAAGCACAGTTGCACAATTCAACATGCTCGAAAAGGAGTAGGAAGATGCAGAGCTTATTTAATCCTACCACTTCTCCATGTCTCAGCAATTACGGATAGTTTGTTCGCTTTGTTTAACATGTACCAGATTACTAGATTTGTTTTTAATAATAAAATAAAAAGGATAAAGATGTGTACTAGTAATAGGTAATGGAAGGTTTAATACTGTGTATATATAGCAACATCACATGGTTACATTTGTATTGTGTATCTAGATGTGTATCGGATCGTTTACCACCAAGAGATTTACACCCCTACTTATTATAAAAACTTTTCTGCGATTATCTGCGATTAATTGTGATTGATTATGAGTTAACTATGGACAAAATGCGATTAAATATTTGAATCGACTGACAGCCCTAATATATAATATAAATAAATAGCTGGCTTAGAATATACTGACCTACATTTGATTGCTTTTAGCATCTTTAATATAAAAAAATTATCAAAGTGGTCCGCCATCAACTTTTAAATTTGTCTGTATGTGGCCCTCAATGGAAAAAGTTTGACACCCCTGTTCCTGATGAGGGCTTGCCTGATCATAGCCCTGCTTGAACCAGGAAGTAGTCTGCAAACTAAAAACACTCCGCGACTTTCCCCCCACTTTTATTACTTGCCGCTTTGCTAAAAGGTTTGATTGAAATCTGGCTCACTATCCATAAAGCTGCAGTGGAGGTCTGCTGTGGATCGGGCCAACAGTTCCTCCTCGTGATAAGTGAGCTGCTATCATGCACAGTCAGACATGTATCAGTGCGTCAGCCCTGCTGTCACTCATCCCTTGACCCAAAAGCTGTCTCTTATATCTGCAGAATGCTATCCCTGGACTCACACAGTATCACCTCCTTCCTGTCTTTCACCTTTAACCCCATCTGCCCTGAAAGGGGGATGCATGGCAGCATGACCCCCAAAGCGAGGAGGGCTGAAAACAAAGTGCCCTAGATTCAAAGCAAAGGAAAGAGGCATCCCAGAACTACCTGACACCAAACTTTTTTTTCACCCCCCTCACATACACACACGCCTCTTAATGCTCCAGATGCCGCTCCACTTGGTACCAGGCCTCTGATAACAAGGTGTGGAGAGGTCTGGGACCCATCATTACTCCAAGGATCCTCCCACAGCGCACTACACAACATGTGCTTGATGACATTTTTGTAATTCTCACTTCAGCCCTCTCCTATCTGTCACACCATGTTGTACTGCAGTTATTCAAAAGTACAGTACAACATTCAACAGTGGTAACAAAGCATTTGTTCAATCGTACATGTTCAGATAGTTGCTACTAAACAGTTAAAAAAAAATACATTTACCCTGAGACCTATTGATTTAAATGCTCATTTCAGTTCGTAAATGTAAATCTGCATTCTTCTCCTCTTGGCCGACATGCTGGGGTTCCACAGCCTGCTCTCCAACCACGCCTACTTTGTTGCGATTGGTCGGGGTCCCTCACTTGTTTGCTCCACATTTGAGAGAAGATGCGCTCAAACGGTCGCCTGTGTTGTTCCGGGTTTTTATAATGTCATGAAGGAAAAACCTCCATCCTCATGGACATGATACCATCCCGTACATCGTAAAATAAAATATTTTTTTTCCATTCTTGCTCCTCACGGCGATAAATTATTATAACAATTACAATTATATGATTACAATAATTAACTAAAGGTTTGGAAGGGGTAACTGCTTACTAGCTATGAGCTGTTCAAAGTCTGGATTATCCTTCTAAGAGCAACATTAGCTTTATGCGGCGTAGCATGCAAAGACAGAAATGCTAATAAATGTGGTGTCACGAATGCCAACGCAAAGGCTGAAAAACAGAAAAGGCCCTAAAGCCGGGGTAAGGAACCTATGGCTCGACAGCCATAGCTTTGGATGACTCTCAGACATTTCTTAACACGATAAAATTAATTTTAATTTGTTTCTCGCTGCCATTTGAAAGTAAAACACTACAGTGATAAAAAGTATAAAACATTGTCATGCATTTTTTTCTCTTTTATGTCTACTGTATTGGGTCACTATATGGGTGTTATTTCATGTCTAGAGGGCTCTAATAATGTTAAAAACTGTATTTAGAAGGTCGTAAACAGGTTCTATGCTCTAATTCCAAAAATATTTAATTTATAAATAAAGAATCCTACTTGGTGGAAATTCACTTATTACTGGGGGGCTAGAACCAATTAACAGCGATAAACAAGGGATTACTGCATGGAATTCCAGACAGCCATTGTATAAATGCAGTTGTTCATTTCAATGTCAAGTGTGGTGGAGTGTATTCAGTGTATAGTTCTTTTAAGCAATAAGAGGCTCTCTGGATGTTTGGCCCAGGACTGGCTGCTGCAGTCTGCACTGAGAGATCATGGGACAGGTCCGCAGAAAACAGTGCAGAGGGAATTCCTTCACCACAACTGTTAAAGGATTATACTTACGATTAGCGGAATATAGCCCACAGGGAATACATGAGCGAACTATAGCCCTTTGACCTTTTTTTTTAAAACCTTTAACATTGGTCATCGTAGCTTTAAATGACCAAAATAATTCCAATGGCTTCTGAAACTAGAGTTGTTTTCCCGTGATAGGCTATACAGTAATCCCTCGTTTATCACAGTTAATTGGTTGCAGACCCGGCCGTGATAAGTGAATTTCCGCAAAGTAGGATTCCTTCTTAATAAATGAAATCTTTTCGTAGTTAGAGCAGAGAAACCCTTTTTACGACGTTCTAAATACATTTTTTAACATTAGAGCCCTCTAGACAAACTAACACCCCTATAGTTTACATTCATATTATTCAATATAGTAGACATCCATTCATCCATTTTCTACGCCGCTTATCCATAATAGACATAATAAGAGTAAATACGCCATAAGACACGTGCTCGTGTATGTCGTTATAAATGTGCTGAGTGGCGGGCGGACAGGAAGTGACGTCAGGGGTTCAGAGTTGAGTTTCAGCTAGGTGTTGATTACGGCCGCGCCCTTGTTTTTATTCGGGATTATCGTGCCTGATAATTATTATAATTAGAATTCAAGTATAATATTATAATTAAGACATGCAATAAAATCCTGTTTTTCTGGTGATCAAGTCTGGTGTGTGTGTGTGTGTGTGTGTGTGTGTTTTACCAAACATTATAGTAACATTACTGACACCTAGTGACCAGTGTAGAATACTACATACCATTCACAGCGTCTTTGAATGCATCTTCTGAATGCCTTATATTTGTATTTTAGTTCATTTACCCATTTTTATGCTTGGAATTGCTTAAGTCAAATTTGCTTCAATATGCATATTATTGACTAACAATAGGACGTATTCAACTACAAATGAGCATGATTCATTCATTAATGTATTTTGGAAAAACTGTGAGAGTGAAGCTGCGAAATTCATACTGCGACTGTACTGGTCATAATGCTAATCAAGGCTTTGCTACAAAGCAGAGTGGGGGTTTAAGTAGAAGTGCGAGCCAGTGTGATGGAGAGACAGAGAAACTTTCTATGACAAACTTTAGAACTGTAGAAAAGTGATATTTTATTGGGTGTTTTTGCTCGACTGTAAAACATGTCAAGGAGTTTGTGTGGAAAGTAACAAGGAGGGGCATTCACATACACTTCATGTTTATCGTTTTACAGTTCTTATTGTAAATCCCAAATCCTTTCATGTGCATTACGGGTGTTTTATTCAGTAAAACCTGGACAATTTTTAGTTGGTTCGTCCTAATACCCTGGTATCACACTTTTAGTATGCAGTAATGCAAAACAATGTTTGAAGTAATCCTTAAAAAAGGGATCCAAGCACATACAGCAGACAGCATGACACTTTTACAGCTACAACAAGTGAAATAATTCTAAGTGGACTGTTGCAATTATAGGTGCTAATGTTCTCACGTCTGTAAATGACACAGCGTTGTTGTGTTTAAAATGCTTTGGAGGACATGCTAGCATACATGTAATACAAATATAGTTAAATATTATAATCATTAAACAAATGTTCAAGGACTTATGGCGAAAAGTGCCAATGCAAAGACGCTCTGCATGATGGCAGCCATGTTTTTCCAACAGTCTTGCTCATCAAATAACAGCAACCATGTTAGCCTACCTTCACTTGACTGTAGCAGCATTGTAGATTTTTATAAGCAACACTATTTTTGTGTATATGTTTGTTTTTATAAATAAACAAAACCAACTTACTAGCGATACAACAATGAATGAAAAAAAGAGGAAATTAAAAGACTCATTAGCAAGACAAGCCACAGCTGGGGAGAAGCTGAAGGCCCACACCTGTTGCTGATTGGCTGACAGTGTAAAGAGGGTGGGGCTGACAAGAAAAACACAGGTGAAACTAATCAGAAGCTAAAGGTAACCTCACAGAAAAAAAAAACAATCTAATGTAATTCAGAGTTCAGATGTTTTTTGGACAAATTCCTGCCTGTTTACAAAGGTTTGACACTTTTTTTTGGTTACCGATTCTCAAACCGTGTCCCTCGGCGCATTTATTGTAAAAATAAAATGAACTAATAAAGTAATACACTAATTTTGTCACCTATAACACAACACGCTAGGATGTGGACGTTTTCATCAAATAGCTTAGCATATATTGTCTCTCTGAGCAATCAATCAACTCTCATCCCGGCATTGTGGAATGTATGACCCGCCTCCTCAACATCATCGTCTCATCTTCAAGTGTTCTTTTGCACTTATTGCACTAAAATGCTGCCTTGTCAGGTCTGAGCGTGGTCACACTTTCACACTAGCGTGGATCGGTATCACAGAAAACTAGTGTCCCCGCCCTCTCGCGTCCGGCGTTTGAATTCCACACTTGTGAGCTCAGCCGCTCCATCCCGTTCAACTTTCTGTGGCCTAGCCAGCTTCATTATCCTGCTACAATGACACAGGCATGCCAGGAATGTTGCACGCACACACACATACTTCCAAGCACCTCCTGGTTCTTCTTCACCCCCCCCCCCCCCCCCCACCACCACCAGGAGTATCCTTGCACTCCTCCTTATCAACCCCCCAACCCCCAGCAAAACACCACCATGCCTGGTGCTCCTCAGCGCCTCTATCACCACTTTGTGAAACGGTACCTACCACAGGGCGGTAGCGTCTTAATCCTCCCAATAATTTACTGTGTTCTTGTTTTACTGAGCAAATTTACTGTGCGCATAAGACAACTTTGTCTAACACAGACTGTACCGTATTACCATAATTCAAAAACACTTCATGTTCACCATGCAGGAATTTGGTTTTCGGATCATTTGAAGCAACCTCACAAATGAGAATGAGGAAATCATTATCATTATTTATCAAACTAAAACATGAAAGAGTGTTTACGCTACTTGGTTTTGTTACTTTTAAAAATATTTTTAAACTCAACCACTTTAATTTATTCATATATATTAGTAGTACTTTACATTCCAAATACATTTTTAAATTACTCTGATATTTTTATACACAGACACTTAATATATATATTTTTATATATATTTTTTCCTGCAATAATTGCAATTTTAATATACCATAAATTCTAGATTACTGACCGCACCTGAATATAAGCCGCACCAACAAAATTTAAAGAGAAAAAAAAAATTGTACCTATGTAGGCCCATGTTGTAACATGGGATATTTACACAGAAGGACACACTATAAAACTTGCAATCCTACCTAAACTCGGTGTTCCCCGTGTCACTTGTTAGCTCCAGTGAGATGTGAAATGCTTTTTGCTTTGAGTTCAACAGCTGCCACGGTCCACGCAGTCCAAGCAGAAGCTGTAGCAATTCTACATTTGAAAACTTACTCAAACTTACTTAAGATTTGCCAGATCAAAACACGATCGTTGCATAAGACTTCAAAACGTGATATTAGCTTCTATCGTGGAAATGCACTAGTTTCTGTTTTGGCACTCTAAGCATCAGGGGACCTGCAATTCTTTTAACCATAAATTAGCCGCATCATTGTTTAAGCCGCACGGTTCAAGGCGTGTGAAAAAGCTAGCGGCCTATTGTCCGGAAATTACGGTTTATTTCAATTTGTTTTCATATTTTTATACTCAGCTGCATTAATAAAATCCAACCCTGATCAGCGCCCGCCCAGGGTAGTATGTTTTTCAGTTAATGTCAAAAATTTACTCGTACATTTGCGTACATTTTCTGGTTAGCGTACAATATGGCGCACGTCTAGACGTGTTATCAATACACTGCGTGAGTCAAATTCATTGTTAATGTACAGGTATTTTTATCACAAAATGTCCTGTTGGCATCCTTAGCTTGCAAACAAAAATGTATTTATCACATTTTCTGTACTCTTTGAAAAGCTTGATGAATTCTTGAATGGAAAGCGCATCACAAATAAAATACATTTTTGTTGTTTTTTTTTTATTATTTTTTTATTTTTCAAATATAAAACATTTTATCCTAATAAAAAGAGATTTATGTATAAATATTTATTTATTAGTGTTGACTCCCCTCCTCATTTTCAATACATTTAGTTTAAAAGGAACGATATATTGTAATTCACTCACTATAAAGGACTTAAAAATAGGCTTGTATTAAGTACAATAGCATCTCTATATAATATGGGGAGACATCGCTGTTGTTGTGTCATGGTTAACTTTAATGCTCAGAATTGTGAGACATTTATTTGCAAAAACAAAATGTTATAACATAGACATGTAATAAAACCCAAAACAAACCAAAAACATATCTTAAAGCACGGATTTTTGTCTGTCAGCAAGAGACGTGGGAAGTTTTATGATTTTGCTTTCCTTCAGCGGGTAGGCTAACCTTGCATGATGTTGCTGTTAAAATGTGGAAGTAACGTTAGCACAGTAGCTCACATAGCTATGCTACTGTTGCTAATGTTTGTGCCCCACTCCTTAATGTTACATTGTTGAGTGTGATACATGGCATCTATTCCGTTGGGTAAGTGTTACCGTGTAAGAAAAGTCTTTCTAAATTCCAACATGAAGGCTACATTAAGGCTAACACACTTCAAATACACAATTGTGGCACCTCTGACAGTGACTGAAAATGGCTGAAAAATAGAATAAGTACATAAATCCCAAATACAATTCAAAGGGCAGGAGTTGAACAAAATGAAACATCAAATGCCAAACTTGTGACTCATCTCATCTATCTTTAAATCTCAATCTTTGAAGCGTGTTTCTCCATTATTAACTAACAGATCCAGTGGCAGGAAGCAGCCAGGAAAACTTCCACACCCCTGATCTTATCCAGCCTTGTTTCTTCCCAGACACGGCCCAAAAGATCATTCACATACTGTGTGTGTTTGTTGCATTCATGGCCTGAAAGCCCAGTCACAAATAAGATGGCCATCGACACCAATCCGTGCCTGGCAAATACTACTTTAAATATGTAAATAACACGTTCTCTGAACCTGCGGCGATCTTGACAAGGATCTATGTATATTTTCAAATTGTTAGTCGTCGGTGAAATAGAAATTCCATGGTTGTAATTGTTACATTATTGAGGTATAGTGACGATAAAATGAATCGTCTACATGAAGGTGGTCCTCTAACAGAACGAGATACTTACTCACGGTGCAACGAAATAACAACACAACTCATCCACAGCAAGTTAATGCATCACATAAGTCAACTACTGCGTGGGTGAGAGCTAAACATAACACGTACTGTAACAGACGTTTACAAGTGACCGCAAGGCATGCCGGGTAGTCCAGCGGCAACAACAATATGAACTATGAACGATAAAACAATGGAAATCAAGAAAATGTGAACGTCTCTCCTTGTTCACTTTCCTGACAGCCCCCTGCCCGATTTATTTATTTATTTTTTAAGTTTGTCAAACTCAAATGTTTCAGATCATCATTAGTCAATGACACAACTGAACTGAATTAAACACAACTGTTTTTAAATGAAACGTTTTATTACTAAGGGAGAAAAAAAATCCAAACCTACGTGGCCCTGTGTGAAAAAGTGATTATCCCCCCCCCCACATAAAGAAAGTAATTGAGATCTATCAGTCTGGAAAAGGTTCTAAAGCCATTTCTAAAGCTGTGGGACTCCAGCGAACCACAGTGAGAGCCATTATCCACAAATGGCAAAAACATGGAACAGTGGTGAACCTTCCCAGGAGTGGCCGGCCAACCAAAATTCCCCCAAGAGCGTCGCGACGACTCATCCGAGAGGTCACAAAAGACCCCACAACAACATCCAAAGGCATGCAGGCCTCACTTGCCTCAGTTAAGGTCAGTGTTCATGACTCCACCATAAGAAAGGGCAAAAATGGCCTGCATGGCAAAGTTCCAAGACAAAAACCACTGCTGAACAAAGAGAACGTTAAGGCTCATCTCAATTTTGCCAGAAAACATCTTGATGATCCCCAAGACCTTTGGTGAAAATACTTTGTGGTCTGACGAGACAAAAGTTGAACTTTTTGGAAGGTGTGTGTCGCATTACATCTGGTGTAAAAGTAACGCTGCATTTCAGAATAAGAACATCATACCAACAGTAAAATATGGTGGTGGTGGTGTGATGGTCTGGGGCTCTTTTGTTGCTTAGGACCTGGAAGACTTGCTGTGATAAATGGAAGCATGAATTCTGTTGTCTGCCGAAAAATCCTGAAGGACAATGTCCGACCATCTGTTTGGGATCTCAAACTGAAACCAACTTGGGTTCTGCATCAGGACAATGATCCAAAACACACCAGGAAGTCCACCTCTGAATGGATGAAGAAAAACAAAATGAAGACTTTGGAGTGGCCTAGTCAAAGTCCTGACCTGAATCCTATTGAGAAGCTGTGGCATGACCTTAAAAAGGCGCTTCATGCTGGAAAACCCTCCAATGTGACTGAATTACAACAATTCTGCAAAGATGAGTGGGTCAAAATTCCTCCACAGCGCTGTAAGAGACTCATTGCAAGTTATCACTAACTGATTTCAGTTGTTACTGCTAAGGGTGGCCCAACCAGTTATTAGGTTTAGGGGGGCAATCACTTTTTCACACAGGGCCACGTAAGTTTGGATTTTTTTTCCTCCCTTGATAATGAAAAGTTTAATTGACAAACTACAAAACATTTTGTGTTCAGTTGTGTTGTCATTGACTAATGTTTAAATTTGTTTGATGGTCTGAAGCACTGAAGTGTGACAAACATGCCAAAAAAAAAAAAAGAAATCAGGAAGGGTGCAAACACTCTTTTCACACCACTGTGTATGTACAGTATGTATATATACACATACATACATACATATATATGTATAGACATATACATATATATGTGTATACATATATACTGTATGTATACTGTACACATATACATATATATATATACATATATATATATATACATATATATACATACATATATACATACAGTATATATACACACATATACATGTATACATGTATACATGTATATATATATACACACACACATATATATACAGTACATATATACATATACACAGCAGTCCTGGATGGACAACAAAATTTACAGTATCAGCCACCCCTGCTTCAAATCTCTCAATGCTGATGGTACATTTTGTGTATTTTGGTGACTCCTTGTGCAGATTGTTTGTGTAAAAGTGTCAAAAAAGATGACAAGCTGAGTCAATGCTGACTTTCCTGTCATCAAACGCTCGGTGCTGATCTGACTTCACCCCTCGGCCTTGAGTCATTCACCATTTTTGGAGCGAGGGGGTCCACATTGTCTCAGAGTTTCCTTTGTTATTTAAAATGCGGAGCGCCCACCACTCTGGGATTGGACTACACACTTGATAAGGGGAGGCAGGGATAGTTTGGGATGTGCAAGCACCGGTCTACTGTGGTCTACTGTGGTCTGCTGTGGAGCAGAGGGAGGACTGCTTCAGAGCACAATACTAGCAAGGAGAGAAAAGAGGGGGAGAGTTGCAGCCAAGGAGACCACAGAAAAACTCAAATCCCCAACTCTGCAAAGAGGAGAAGCATACACAAAAGCATTCTTGGCTTTCACTTTTAAGGAAGAAAACACAAAAGGCCCCAGGAGCCACATCGTTTAATTCAAATTTGGGCAGAAAGGCGTGACGGGACAGCATCGCTCTGGTTTTCATCCCACTGCATGAATGATAACTAGACGTGCATCTACAAACTAAAAGGATGGGAGCTACCATGAGGATCGCGTGTTTGCTGCTTTCACTCAGTGAGTATGCGTTGTCGACACTTTGGTGCTTACATGCTTGCAAGGGGAGCAACAGGTGCAGTCTGCACACGCGTGGTATGCATGTGAGCTAAAAAGTTCCAATAAATATGGAATATACGTACGCATGATAAGGTGCATGGAGACTGGAATGTTCTCAATAAATATTTTACATTCATGTGCCTCAACATTAGAATTAAAGTGAGCTATAAAACCTGCAAGTGTTAGTGTACACTGTATTCTATGCATTACATAGTTTTGTCACGTTTCGCTTGTATTTTGAGTATAAAAAGGTTATGACAATTATGCTATGGCTGCACAATACTGTGTATGATGGTATCTAATACAAGAAAAATATAAAGATTTGATTTTATCATACCAAAAGGTGTTTTCCCCCCACTATTTGGAGCCGCTTGCGTAGTCAATTAATCGTTTGGTGAAAGTTTTGTGGAAAATAGTTCAAAGGTTTTTGCATGGACTTCAGTGGAAGTACAGCAGCTTGAGGAAACAAATGAAATGAAACAAAAAATACATTTTTAATATGACTAATATGAAAAATATATATTACATAAACATTATATATTATTTAAATAATATATAACATTTAAAATATTATTTTTACATTTCTTAAGCTATGATCAATAAATACAAAAATGTTAAAATACATGTGTGTGTGTGTATATATATATATATATATATATATATATATATATATTTAAAAGAAATATAAACATTAAAAAATGTACAAATATTTTTATCAATAAATATTGATTAAAATGTAAAAAAAAAACAATTTACGTTATAAAAATGTTTTGTTTTTATTTTTACCCTTTTAAATGTTATATATATATATATATATATATATATATATATATATATATATATATATATATATTTACATTGAAATTTGATGTTTATTAAATATATATATATATATAAATATATGTATGTATTCAAAATGTATATATTTTGTTTTAGAAGGGCTATTTTATTTTTCCCTTTTTAAATGTTATATCAGGTATGGACTTCAATGGAAACAAAGCAGCTTGAAAAACAAAACAAAACAAATATTGCAAAAGAAACGAATGTCGTAATTACATCGGAGTAGTTTGTGTGCTACATAAACGGGGTTAGGAGAGTCCCATTCTTTTTCCTGTAGATGAATACTGCACGCATCCCGCTGTGGACCCATATCAACAATTTTAAATAAATCTCACAATAGTGTATTGGAAGTGTCGCCTAAAATGGACTGCCCTACCGGGAACATGCTGTTTTGTGTGTCTGCTTTAATGCTAACGAGCTGTTTGTCAATGTTTGTATTGTGTACTTTATCCACTTTCTGATGTACACACTGTAACGCTGTCCAACATACGTCCCATGCAACTATGTAGCATTCAGGAGGACACAAACCTACGCAACACTCGTAAAGCTCTGTATTTTAAGATGTGTAGCGAAGCCTCCTTTTGTTTTTACAAAGCTGTCCTCTGTATGCAATCCGTCTGAAGGTGGTTGGAATTAAATCAAAAGGCGCAGCAGAACTAAGAGCTGGAACATCAGCCCCCTTCAGTGAGGGGCTTCTCATTGCTCCTCCCAGTTAGACACAGAGTTTGAATAATGAAGTGGACCCATGAACCCCCCCTCCCTCCTTCCCTGGCCGCAAAGTAAAGTGTTTTTCTTTAATTATGCACCTGCCGCGCTCTCGCCACGACAGTAAGTGAATTCAGATGTGGGGGCTTTTATTTTTCCGTCCTGGGAAAAAGCAATGTGTGACATAAACCCTCCCACTCTTGCCCAAAAAACTCAACCGAAAGCCTACCAGCACAACAAAAAAGTCTAAAAATAGAAGGCGTGTGCGAACACGCATGGCTGTGTGTGTATTTGCAACGTTGCGTTATCACATGAAGGCTGAGCGCAAGACTACCAACAACATTGGCATTGATTTGCATGTCATCAGAAAAAAATTAATTGAATAATTATTATGTTTATCTATTTTTTAATAATATGATTATTGGTCATAGCTGCATGGACAGGAGTAACCAAATATGGGCCCTTCACATTTAGACACTTCCTACTCTATGCACACACATTTTGTTGTTTTTTCCTCAGTATTTTTCATAGCATCATTATTATTATTATTATGATTATTATCAGTAGTAGACTAGACATTTCTTATTATAGCATGTTCAAACATTTTACATTTTTTTGGAATACAAAACAATTTGCCTGTGACTTTATCATTATTATGCTTATATACAGTGTATGTTATAAATATCATAAGCGGTTATAGCTGATATTGGTTGACACCATTTAAGTAAGAAAACGTGGTCCCTTGTCACGTAGAACTACGCTTCCTACACCATTGGGGATGCATTTAGCAATTTTTCAGCATTCTATACTTGATTGATTGCACACTAGACAATTATTATACATGACATGCTTCAAAAGGAATTTTTTAAAATTATTGTATATATATTTAATCTTATTATTATCATTATTATTATACTAGACATTTATTATGACATGTTCAAAATGTGTTATTCACTATATTTTATTTGACTTGTAGAAATCTTTGGAATATATTACAAAAAAATTGAGTTTTATTACTTTCTTCAATAATTTATTATTATTATTATGATGATACTGGACATGTATTATGACCTGTTCAAGATGTATTATTGTTATTCGTTACATTTTATGTTTTTTAAAAAATATTATTCTTATTGTATCATTTTTTGGACTATATTACAAAATACCTGCACTTTTTTTTTAGTATGTTGTTTTTATATTATTATTATACTGGTTATTTATTGTGACATGTTCTGGATGTATTATTATTACGATCATTATTATTATTATTATTATTGACTATTTTATTTATTTGTTATTTTATAATTTGTGTATACCTTTAAAATTGTTATTGTCTCATTTTTCAAAAATATTACTAAACAATTGGACTTTTATGATTCCATCATTTTTAATGATTGATTGTCCGATTGGCACTTTGGACACTGTTGTAGTGTTTGTAAGGTAAATATTTTTACCATAGTAACGATACCGGGCTACTGTTTTTTTTAATGGTAATATTTGTTGTCAACAATGTAATTTTACTTAGCTCCAAAATCCTCCTCCTATTAAACATTTGGACACTTATCAGTCCTGTCCAGGACTTCCTGACCCCATGTAGACCGTGTCTCCTCTCCTTTTTTGGGGGTGTTGTGACCTGTCCGTTTCCTACCAGATAAGAGGCGGGAGAGGGAGGATGGTGTAAAGGAGGGATGTAGGAGGCAGAGTTGAGACGCACTCTGCTTGGCACGTTGGTTTGGTGTCTTTGCTCGACGCTGGAAGAACAATAGATGGACAGGAAATCATCTTTTTATCAACATCCTGGTTCCCAAGGAGGGTGTGGTGGGAGGAGACGACCATGAAAAGGTTCGTCTCTGTGCTGGAGGAAAAAAAGGCCGCCGTGTAGGAGAAAATATGATAAAATATTAGCATTTTGGATACAATGAAGCAACAAGTTATTTGATCATCGTCATTTGAGGCAGGACAGTGGCTAAGGGAAGTAAACTTAGTTGGTTCATTTATGAAGATTCATAGGATGTCCTCTTTTATATTCAGTATTTATGATTAAATAAACGCAATTATTAGTCTTGTTTTTCTATTTACGACGTTTCTGTAAGTCATGGGCTTTGGGTAGTGACCGAAAGGACAAGATCGCGGTACAAGCGGCCGAAATGACTTTTCTCCGTAGGGTGGCTGGGCTCTCCCTGAGAGAAGCACCATCATCCACGAGACTACGTCTCTCAACTGGCCTGGGAACACCTCGGGATCTGCCGGGAGGAGCTGGACGGGAGGGAAGTCTGGGCTTCCCTGCTTAGGCTGCTGCCCTCGCGATCTGATCTCGGATAAGTGGAAGAACATAGATGGATGGATGGATGGACGTTCCCATCAGTCAGTTACAAAGGCATTCTGATGTCACTGCACAAAAATACAAAAAAATACCATTTTAAAATGCTAAAATAATAATAGTAAAATAATAAATCACTTACAACCATAATAATACGTCAATAATAATAAAAATAAATCAAATTGTTAAAATAATTACATAAATATATAAATTAGAATGTTTTGAATAAGACTAAACCCATAGACCCAAAAAGTACTACGCTTCGAACAGAGCATCAATTTTATGGAACAAAAAATAGATAAGAAAAACAAAATTCTAAAAATCTGAATTTGAAAAGAATGACTGAAAACGTTGCTTAGTAAAACCAAAATCAATAGTATCATTTATACAATACCTTGTATGACTATTTAATCACAGACGTTTATTGCCAGTAAAAAAGCACCCCAAAATAATAATATTAATAATAATAAATACTAGAAAAAATAAAACAAATACTACAAAATTACTACCCAAAAAATGGTTACTGCTTACTACGCCAAATTAAATGTAAATGTATAGTAAATCAATTTTTAAAATAGTGCTTTTTTTGTATTTAATAATGAACAATAAACATATTTTACGCTGGTATGTCACTGCAGGGTCAAAGTTGTCCTGTGCATCCATGAAAAGAAACTATGGTAACAAGTTCTCTCACTAATGGGGAGACAATAAAACAGAAGATTCAACCGACATTACGACAGCGGCTACTTACAATATGGTTTTTCCACTTCCGTGCCAATGTGCCAAACCATTAGTGTGACCGTTGTGAGCGTGCAGAAGTTCATTGTTTCGTCACTTTGGATTTACGTTAAAAAGGACCTATCCAGATTTTTCCAACATGGCGCTGAAGAAAAATGATGCAATTTATAATGGCGAGGCTTTTTTTTCCCCACAGCTTACCATTTTCGGTGTTGTTGGGCTGACAAGGACGTGAGGCAAAGGCGACGTACATCCAGAGATAGTGGATGGACCCAGCCTTGAACTTTATATGCAAGACGCAACAGTTTTTTTTTTTTTAAAGCTACGGTGGTCTAGTGGTTAGCATGTTGGCCACACAGAAGATTTGGGTTCAATCCTCCCTTGGGCATTTCTGTGTGGAGTTTGCATGTTCTCCCCGTGCGTGCGTGGGTTTTCTCCGGGTACTCCGGTTTCCTCCCACATTCCAAAAACATGCATGTTAGGTTAATTGGCGACTCTAAATTGTCCGTTGGTGTGAATGGTTGTTTGTCTATATGTGCCCTGCGATTGGCAACTTGGCTGGTGACCAGTCCGGGGTGTACCCCCGCCTGTCCCCCGCGACCCTAATGAGGAGAAGCTGCATAGAAAATGGATGGACGTTAGCTAGCACAAGAGTAACACACTTTACCTTCCACGGAAACATTCTGATTCCCCAATTCCCAAAAGTGTATTGATGAGAAAAAATGGATCAGTAGAAATTCGGATCGTAATGAATCAGTGAATCAGTGTCACTTTCGTTAATGTCTGGAAAACAGAACAGAAATAACCTGGAAATACTCTGAAGTTCACGTTGGGTGTAACACAGACGTCAGCTCATTTGCATATAGTCTTCCTCGAGTCAATTTTAGTTACATTGTGTGGGGACTACGCTATTTACATTAGCGATGCGTAATGTTTTGTCAGAGTTTGAGCAAAGCACATGTTTTAGATGCAGCAAAATGCATTTGGTGCACAATGACGTGATATACTTTGGAAATCACGGCAGCTGAAATGTAAATTCCACCATTTTGTATTATTTCTTTCATCGTCTTTATGACAAACTTTTGCATGTCACAAAATTGCGATGCGCAAGCTAAATATTCAACAGTTTCCCCCTGTTTATCCAATGTGTCTGCAGTACATTTTGATATAGTAACAGCTTCAAATTACTGTAGCGTGTGCGTCATTCCCCTCGAAGTGACGGCGTCTCCTCTGGTACCCTTTCAGGAAAATCACCCGTCCAGTGAGTACGTGCTTATTTCGATACCTGCATAGTCCTTTTGCTGTAGTTACATTGTGTGTTCCACATGCGTTGCTTGTGTGAGTAAGACGTGAAGGTCAAGCTGATTCAATGCAATTTACCGTATTTTCCGGACTATAAGTGGCACTTTTTTTCATCCGGAGTGACTATTACAGTATGTTTTATTTCCCCACACAAACAGCCACGAGAGGGCGCTCTACGCTTGTGTGCCATATCTGCTACTCCTATCACTCCTGTAGCACTGAAAATTGACAATGCAAACATGGACTTATAAAGACACACAGAAAAACGGAACACAAATGCCCCCAAAAAGAAAATCATATCCCGCAGATTGCAAGCTGCAGGTGAACTAGTTATGTTATGTTGTTTAGGCTATAGTTACCTGAGTAACGGTTAATACGTTATGTTAACATACAACCTATTCATGTTACCTTAACAGACACCTGTTAGCCTGTTGCTCTCCATTTTATTGTTATTACTACAACTTGCCTTTTAAAATGAAATGTCTTTTCTCGGCCCCTGATTTTATCAAATAAATTTCCCCCCAAAAATGCGACTTATGTTTTTTTTCTTCTTCATTGTGCATTTTTGGCTGGTGCGACTTATACTCCGGTGCGACTTACAGTCGGGAAAATACAGTATAATGAATAAAATGTCACTAAGTTAGGGTAAATGTAATGGGTTTTCTAGCTAAAACTGCCAAATTACAGGAATGAAAAGAGCAAAAGAGCAGGTTTTCCAAAAATATACAAAATATTTGTGGTGAAAAAATCCGCGAACATGCGGGGGATCTACTGTACGGTGTAAAAAAGAAACAGCCTGCATCTCGTTGCAGGTGACAGAGTGTCAAATCACTTTCTACTTTCTAGAAATACGCGAATATGCCAAATAGGCACAGAGTTACTCACAATTTTTTTTCCCACGTACGTGCACTGCACGTAATAGGATCCACCTATGCCGCCTGCGAAGACGGCTATTAAAACACCTCCAGCAAGGTTTGATGGTTTGAAATACAAGCTGTGTCCATGTAGCAACAGGTACATTCATGAAAACATGTAATACTTACAGTATTCTGCCGTATTTTGGCCATTCTAAGCATTACCGGAACTTCAAAGCACTCGGCGCATTGATTTCCACATAGCAACATAGAAATGAACGCCTACAACTAGCGCTAACTTTTCCAAACTCGGAAAGAAAAACGCAGCAGCAGTGGTGTCAGCTCAAATATGTAGCCTTACCTTTTTTGGAGTGGTTTGAGGCGTTGTGAGCGCCATGTTGACGAGCTGTGGGCGAGTCTGTGGTGAAGCTAGTCGCTAGCCGGCTAGTAGCTAGCGGGCATGTCAAGGCTAAGCGTCAATGCGTCAGTAACGTAGCTCGATCAGCGTAACAATGCTAACAATAATTATAACAATGTTGCTGTACCGTGGTTATATGCGCATCACATTATATGCAAATGGAGCGTTGTTGGCGCTTTTTAGAGGCTTTATAGGCGGAATATGTGGTTCCCATACATGCAGTAATGAGCTGTCTCTTTTTAGCTTTACAACGCACAGCAAAAAGACATGTGTTCATGTCTCACATAACGACTGGGGATGATGGGCCAAATTCCAAAAAAAAATGCAGTTTTCCTGTACACGATAAGATGATATGCAATCCATGTAAAGTCATTGTATAAAGTAATAAAACAAAAATGAGAACGTGCCGAAGGGCAATAAAAACAGCCGTGAGCCGCTGTCTTACAGGTTAAAAGGTGACTGTTTGTGTATATTAGGGGTGTTACGCGGACCTTTTATCATTAGCGCAGCTGGTACAAGTACACATACCAGTGAGGTTTCCAAGGACAGGGAGTGTGTTGTTTGTGGCTCGTGTGTGTGTGGTCAGTCATTTCCATTTGGCAGTTAAATTTACAGCCTCCCTTCATGTTCTCACCTGCCTTTCACTTGTCTTGCTCTTTATTCCCACCGAGCGTTTTTCACTTTGGCCCCTCCCATCACCGCACACTGGTAAGCCCCCCTCCCTTGCCTGCCGTCGTTCGCACGGGCGCACGGCGTCTTTGTGCGGGGGTGTCACCAAACCAATGGGAAACATATTGTCCCACTGGCTCTTTAAATGCACAATTGTGGCTAATTGTGCATCAATCTTGGGCTGCAGTCGCGCTCCTTGGCACGGCGGACTGACAACCGGCTTGGCACGCACACAAGCGCCCTCGTAAATACAAGTATGTCTCCTGGTAGACCTTCTGAGACACCAACCTCATCATTTCCTGATCGTAACCGCAATCTTTTCAACGCATTCACTAACAAAATAGCGGGGAAAAGAAATTGTGCCGTTAAAGGAAACTTCAGTTAACACAGTGCTTCTCAAATAGTGGGGCGGGGCCCCCTGGGGGAGGGCGTGTGAACTGTCACGGGTGGGCATGAGAGATAGGGAGGACTTCCAATATCAGTGCAGACCTGCCAACATGTCGGAATTTGTCGTACTCGGCGTGTTATTTGATCATGCTCTCAATTTGTTGCATTTTGCTGCTTTCAGTTTCGACTTCAACCTGTAGAGCACGGATAAATAAATACATATAATCAGTTTCTCAATAGTATTTCAAATTGGGGGGGGGGGGGTCGCAAAAATATTTCTGTTCCCCCTGTGGGGTCATCACAGAAACCACCGTTGACTGCGTTAACGCCTTATCTTTGGCAGCCCTAGCTAATAATTAACAACATGAGGAAAAACTATGAAATACTGAAATAACAAACAATGATTCATAAAATTGTATAAATAATAATGCATGATTTTTTTCTATATAATAAATAAATAATAAATTGTGTCCATTTTTATGTTGAAAATGCTTGACTTGTTTGTGGAATACTAGAGGAAAAATTAAATCATACCTGTACAACAAAAATCCGAAACATACAAACCAAAAAAAAAACGCTTAATGTCACAAATACAATAAATGAATAAAGAACACAAAATAAAAACACAATTTGGTGCAAATCAAGATCAAAAATGCAGACGGAATACTTTGTTTTTCCACTTTATGTTGGTCCAACCCCATCCCATTAATCCACTCCACATTTTCACCCCGCCCTGCTACATCGCTCCCTCGCTCTATCACGTTTTTTTTGCTGTTTCCTGGTTGAATACTGCCTATTATCAGTAGAAATATATGCATGTTTAAGCCAATTATACTTATTCTTGGCCTAAATGAAGCATTTTCAAGCATAAAAATGGCTAAATGAACTAACTAAATGAACTGACATACAAACACAAGGCAAAAGAAGCATTCTAATTGTGAATTTATTCTACTTTGGCCACTAGGTGTCGGTGTTCGGCGAGACAAGGGCCAGGCGTGGCGCCAGGGAACGCATTTACTGTGACACACACCGTCACACTAAGCACGAATCAAGCAGAACGAGCCGGAATGAAAACGTGTCAAAATCTGCGCCATATTTGGGACAGGATTTGGCCGTTCTTTCAAGTACTTATCAGGATTAGCTCCTTTTTGACTCCATTTTTTTCTTGCCGGCATCATGTGATGTAAATTGGCGATGCGGAAGTGGTGAGTGACGCTTCAGTGGGCTTGTTGGCGTTCAACCTCTTTCGGCACCTCTGCGCTTGCGCTGTCCACATCGGTGCCCGGTGTTTGCGTAAACTTGGCTCCTTTTTTCCTTGGCGGTGATGTGAATGTGACGTGAATAAGGCGACCCTTCACAGCGACGTTTCAGCGGCAGCGGCCCTTTTTTTGCAATTGAATACGATCAAAATGTTTGGAATGCTGTTTGAGAACATTTGGAATACTGTAAGAATATTTCGAATGCAGTCAGAGTGCAGTTAGAATACCTTTTGAATGCCGTTCGATATTTTTTTCCCCTGCTTCGAACGTTTTTAGCATGCTAGAAACATTCGGGCCAGCCACAAGATTAGGCTCTCCTAATATCTCGAATACACTCACAATGCAGTCAGATTTTTTAGAATGCACTTCAAATAAACCAAGGAATAAACCAAGAATTTTCATTCCGACTGCATTCTGTCTCATTGTACCTCTAGTGTGACTGGCCTATCACGTCTTAAATGGCTCAATGACTCTTATTATGTCTACTGTATTGGGTAATATGAGTGTAAAGCCATTTAAAGACGCCATTACAATACATTGATGAGACAACAGCCACCGTGCGAGTCCATGTTATTTTATTTATGTCTAATAAGTTTTATTTTCTCTGATTATATTACAGTGGGTAATACAAATGTAAAGGTGACTGACTATGTGGGTGTTATTTCACGTCTTGAGGGCTCTAACGTTAAAAAATGTATTTATAAGAATCGTAAACAGGTTTTCTATGCCATAACTATGAAAATATTCCAGTTATTAATATTGTATCCTACTTCACCTAATTCACTGATCGCGGTCGAGTCTGGAACCAATTAACCGCGATAAACGAGGGACGACAGAGTTGTCATAACAATAAAGAGCCACTCATTTACCATCTTATATCTCACTATTGTCAGAGCACTCTGCTGATGGGAGAAACTACAATTCGCTACGGTGTTGTTGGTAATTTACTGTAGTTAATATATTAACCATTACTTCCCTCATTTATAGCACGCGATAAGTGAAATCCGCCAAGTAGCCAACTATATTTTTGTACAATTATTAGATATGTTTTAAGGCTGTAAAACCCCTCACCATACACTTTATACACTTTTCTCAGACAGGCATTAACATTTTATCACATTTCTCTCTTGTTTAAACACTCAAAGTTCAAATTTCATTTGAATTTTAACTTACAAGATTGGACACAAGAAATTAAGTGACTCACTCCTCTGATCGTGTCTCATCCTGGCGCCATTAGGCTGTCGTGTTTTTGTTAAAACATATTCCTCCTCCTCGTCCTCAATGAACCCACGATTCATTTACAGTATTCCAGGCGCCCTACAGCCGCGTAACTTCTGCCTTCATTTCAATTCAACGCCAATCAGAACACAGAGCCCAATGGGCAGGGTCTCCCTTAGCCAGTCAGGACTGTCGTGGCTCTGTATTTACTGAGACAAACTGGACACGTCTTCAACTCTCACGAGTATACAACACCCTCCAGTGGTAGCAGTAGTAAATACAACAACAGACACATGCAACAGAGCACCGATAGATCACTCTAATACACCACAAGGATGCAGAACACAATGTGCGTTCATACGCTGCTACAAAAAAAAAAAAAAAAATATGCGAAAGAGCAAATTTGCAAAAAGTGAACCGCGATGTATCGAGGGAACACTGTAGTACAGTTTATAGGTATGTGTAGCGCTGGACTACATGTGACACGAGTATACTGGGTGTGGGTGCGGGTGCTTGCATGGTAAGGAATGTGTGGGTGAGGTGAAAACAACTTAAGCGGAGGTAATCAATCACTCAATGCATGATGGTTGTAGTGAGGACAAATCATGAGGTGTCATCTTTGGAGAAATACTCTCAGTTCATTGCACATTATTCATTGCTGTAGTGCGTCTCTCCTAGTAAGAGCACTCAGGAGAAGAGGAGGCAGATGGCCTGATAAGCGATGCGCCTGTGCCTGGCTGCACCAGCCTCCGCTTGACCACTTATCTACAAACAGCCAACACCTTCATAGTGATGTATTCATGACACAGCTGACAGTTTACGTGCACAACCTGCAAAAAAAAACAAACAAAAAAAAAAAAACACCGACAATGCAGTAAAAGATACATGCTGGGTCAGTAGTTAAAAAAAAAAAAAAAAAAAAAAAAAAAACACCGATAATGCAGTAAAAGATACATGCTGGGTCAGTAGTAAAAAAAAAACCAAACAAAAAAAAAAACACCGATAATGCAGTAAAGGATACATGCTGGGTCAGTAGTAAAAAAAAAAAAAAAAAAAAAAAAAAAAAAAAACACCAATAATACAGTAAAAGATACATGCTGGGTCAGTAGTAAAAAAAAAACAAACAAACAAACAAAAAAAAACACCGATAATGCAGTAAAGGATACATGCTGGGTCAGTAGTAAAAAAAAAAAAAAAAAAAAAAAAAAAAACACCAATAATACAGTAAAAGATACATGCTGGGTCAGTAGTAAAAAAAAAACAAACAAACAAAAAAAAAAACACAGAAAATGCAGTAAAGGATACATGCTGCGTCAGTACTAAAAAAAAAAAAAAAAAAAAAGTTGATGAAAAAGGCTAATTTGCTGAAGCTGAGATTGTATGGGAATTTAACCTAGGCGATGGAATAATGGTTCATTGATTTTATTTTTTGTCGTGCATTTTTACACCTGCACAAGTCAACACGTCCAAAAAGGAGCAGGACTAAGCAGAGCTTATTTGAATCCAACCATTTCTGTTGTCTTCTTTAACATGTTACCATTTTCTTCTAAGGGTATAATAAAGATGTGTAATAGTATTTGTATAGCTTATTCAGTAATAAGGAAGAGTAAACGTTCACAAAAACATTGTACAGTAATAAAGAAGTGTAGGGTATGATGAACAATACCTTAAATAAATAATAATAGAAAGGATATAAAGGAAAATGGCAATAATGGCAATAAAAACTATTCTGATTCCGATTCAAATTAATTCCTGAGGTCATCGTCTTGTCGGAAAACGACCTTAATGTGTGTTTATGATGTAGTTCTTCAGTAAATCTGTCATGCTTACATACATTTGTGATGGCTGCTTGTGGTAATAGTGTCAAAACGTCATCAGCGATTCTTTGTGCTGATACAATGTAGGAGATGGGCGGAGGTCACAATCCACAGAGGTGGTTGATCCAGACGCCATTGTTCTGGGGACGTGGACTCAGGCATGGATTGTCACATTGTCTCACACACACATACAAACACAACACCCACACAAAAGGCGTGGTGCTACCAACTTTATTGTATGCAACATCCTGCCACTGTGACTATAAATAGGGCAACAGATGAAGATGGATGGCTCAGGCGTTTCGGACGGTTGGAATGTTAATGAGTTATTTTTCATACAAGAAAGTGTCCTCACGACACAGTCATTCATTTTTAAAGCATTTTTTATGTATTAAAAAAAGCAATTTATTAAAACAATATTAGAATACAATCCTACAACAACAATATTAACATTTTAAACGTTCTTCATGCCAGTAACGTGTTCTTAATATATTTTTAATTGACTAAAATAATCAATTTACTAAAACAATTACATGACATAATAAAGAGTATATTATTAATGTTTTTTGTTTCAAATTTGTTTATATTTGAAACACTCTTCATGTAAGTAACCCATTTTTTTAATTCTTTTTTTTTTAGGTGATGTATAGTTAATTCGTTTGAATTATACATTTTAATTTTGGGGGGGCAAATTTATAAAAAAAAAAAAAATTCAAAATTTACATAACTGACTTTTCAATATTTTTTTATTTATTAAAATAAGCAGTTTACTAAATCAATTAAGCGACATAGCAAATGGATGGATGAATTACAATGAATATTAAAGAGTATTTTATTACCGTTTAAAAAATACAATTTATATTTGAAACATGTCAGTAATAAATTTTTTGACTTTTTTAGTTGATTTTTAGTTTATTCAGAATAATTTTAAAAATAATTTAAAGTAAACCAATTTTAAAGACTTAAACAAGGGTTTTAAAAGCCTAAAAATAAACTACACATGAATAATTAAATAAATAATACATTAATACATGTGTATTATCATCATCATCATTGTTATTATGTAAAATAAATCATGAAAATAAACGTTTTGGAATTATGCTGTAAAGCGCCATCAGCAGCACAGTTATGTAAATAATTCTGTATTATGTCTATTTTGCAGGTCTTTTATGTCAAAAAGTGCGCTCAGAGAATGAGAGTGCTATTTCTGTGGCCACCGAAGCGTTGGATGCTGCTGTCGTCCCGCCAGAGGGAAATGTTCCAGCCACCGAAGTGCCAGCTGATGTTATTATACATGCAAACAGAACAGATGTTGAAACGGAACCCGATGTAACTATAGCGCCCCCAAGTGAGGGGCAGAAAATGACTTTAGCACCCAACTCTGTGGTCCCCATTTCTACTGTCACGAAGGCTACCACTGCCAAGGTAGCAGACGGCACCGAGGTAGCAGACAGTGCTGAGGTAGCAAACGGTGCACCAGGAGCAGATGCCGCTGAGGTAGCGGATGCTGCTAAGGTAGCAGACGCCGCTGAGGTAGCGGATGCTGCTAAGGTAGCAGACCCCGCTGAGGTAGCGGAAGCTGCTAAGGTAGCAGACCCCGCTGAGGTAGCGGAAGCTGCTAAGGTAGCAGACCCCGCTGAGGTAGCGGATGCTGCTAAGGTAGCAGACGCCGCTGAGGTAGCGAATGCTGCTAAGGTAGCAGACCCCGCTGAGGTAGCGGAAGCTGCTAAGGTAGCAGACCCCGCTGAGGTAGCGGATGCTGCTAAGGTAGCAGACCCCGCTGAGGTAGCGGATGCTGCTAAGGTAGCAGACCCCGCTGAGGTAGCGGAAGCTGCTAAGGTAGCAGACCCCGCTGAGGTAGCGGATGCTGCTAAGGTAGCAGACCCCGCTGAGGTAGCGGAAGCTGCTAAGGTAGCAGACCCCGCCGAGGTTGCAGACGGAGCCAAGGTAGCAGACGCAGCCACAGAAGTTGCCGAGGTTGCAGTTGGTGCCGAGGTAACAGATGCCGCTGCAGATGGTGCCAAGGTCACAGACGCTGTCGAGGTCACAAATGCGCCAGCTCCAGCTCAACCATATGCGCCAACCAACACAAACGATCCTCATGTCTTTCGTACGCTACCAAGCGTTGTCCCAACCACTACCCTACCAAATGTAACCTTCCGAGTGGCGGGGTCTTCTCACGCCCCCACGGCACGAACGCCAGAAGCTCTTCCCCAGACAACTAGAACCACAGCAAGTGACAAGATGGGGTTGCTAGGCAACGCGGGGACGACCAAAGCTGCCTACATGCCAAATCATCAACTCGTAACGCATGGTATCTTCATTTCCAAGACCGACCAAGCAGATGCCAAAGCAGGTAAGATCATTATGCGGTACTTCCTGTATTACAGTTGCTAAAACCAAATGTAGGTTAGTATACACAAAAAAATCTGAATTTAGTTTTGTGTTAGAGGTGACAAAGCAAATTAGGGTTAAAAATGTTAAAATTGCAGGAATTTACATGTTGGGTCTTGAGGAGGTTTTAAGTAGAGCTTCAAAATGCAAAGAGAAGAAATGGCAGTGAGACAGCACAGTTTATTGCAAACAACCATTAAAGTGAAATAGGCTGTTCAAAAGTTTAAGATCATACCTAAAAAAAAAAACCCTGTAAACTTCCCTAAAGTGGATTAAAAAAACGAAACAAAAAGACACTCCGTAATGAGCAGCTGCAGAAATGTTGTTAGTCACCTCAAAAATGGTTTTGGGCATGCTTAACGCCAGAGTTTCCAGGAGGCTGGTGGGAATGTTGCTCCAGGTGGTGAAGATGGCTTCATGGAGGGCATCCACTGTCTGGAACTGATGTCCTTTTTTGTAAACTTCCCTTGCCACCCACCCCCAGATGTTCTTGATTGGATTTAGATCAGGGGAACACGCAGGGTGATCTAAAAGAGTGAGCTTATTCCTCTGGAAGAAGTCCTTTGTCAGGCGGGTATTGATAACTGCAGCATTGTCCTGTTGGAAAACCCGATCATGACCAAACAGATGAGGGCCTTCAGTTATGAGGGATGCCCCCTGCAACATCTCCACATAGCCAGATGCCGTTTGACGCCCCTGCACAACCTGAAGCTCCATTGTTCCATTGAAGGAAAAAGCACCCCAGATCATGATGGTGCCCCCTCCACTCAGGTGGGGTCTCCTTGTCATGCCAGAAATGTAGGAAGCCATCAGGACTGTCAAGGTTACATTTTTTCTCATCAGAGAATAAAACTTTCTTCCACCTTTCAACGTCCCATGTTTGGTGCTCTTGTGCAAATTCCAAACAGCAATTTTGCGGCGTTGAAGGAGACGATGTATTTAAAACCTTTCTCACAGATGCCAGCCTGATGGTTATTGGACTGCACTCAGCACCATTAACAACCTTCATTTGGGTTGAGGATCCCCCGAGGATCGTCTTGATGGGATGGGATCCTCCGGCTCAGGGGCGGTGAGATTTTTTTGGGTCTACCACTTGACTTTTTTGTTCCATAACCTTCAGGATCTTTTAAGAAGTTTAAAATGACTTCATCCAACCTCACCAGCAAGAGGCCTTGCTTGTGCAGTTCAACAATCCGACCGCGTTCAAAGAGTGAAAGCTTTTTTGCCTTTGCCATCAAGACATCATGACAGTGGGAATACCTGACAGAAAATGGCATTGAATGCACATTTTTGCCCATACTTTGGCTTTTAAAGGCAGTAGTCTTAAATTTTTAATTAGCTGATTAACATCCCATTTCACTTTAATGCTTGTTTGTAATAAATTGCTTACTCCAAAAAATGTTTGTCTCACTCCCCTTTCTTCTTTTTGCCTTTTTAAGCTCTACTTAGAACCTCCTTAAGATCCAACAGTGCAAAATGTACATTCTTGCAATTTCCAACTGGTCTTAAAATTTGGTCAGGATTGTTCCTCATGAATAATTCATTTGTACTTTTTAGAACGTGTCGAGAGCCTATAAAAGCTGGGCCACGCTTTGGAAAATAAGTAATTTAAGGATGAGCTGTGGGTTTGGACAGTGCATTATATTTGGAGGACAGTCGTCCCTTTGCAGTTCGATTTTCATGGCTTCACTATATCACGCTTTTTCAAAAATATATGAATTCATAAATCATGCTGTTTCGTGGTTGGATATGGCCCATTATTAGTCAAAACATTCGCATACTGAAGCTAAGTTTATGCCTGAATGAAGCGGTGAGATACGAAAGCGCCAGACTTGATCACCAGAACAACAGGCTTTTATTGCAGGTTAGAATCATCTCACAACGAGCACAATAATCCCTAATAACAACAAAAGCTACTGTTGCGACCGTAACCCACGTCAAGCTGGAACTCAACTTTTTACCCCTGACGTCACTTCCTGTCCGCCCGCCACTCTGCTCCCCTAGGGAACACATTTAGAGCAACACACACGAGCACGGGTCTTAATTACGTCTTATTTACTCTGATTATATCTACTATATTGGGTAATAGAACTGTAAAGGTGACTGTGGGGTGTTATTTCATATCTAGAGGGTTCTGATAATGTTAAAAAAGTAATTTAGAAGGTCGCAAACAGGTTTTCTGTTGTACCAATTAACCGCAACAAACGAGGGACCTTTTATAAAAGGTGACTAAAGATCATCATATATGTAACATATTACCTTCCATGACTCGGTCAGTATCTGTCGCCAATAGATTCCCGTATCAATGTAGCATTTTTTCTGATTTATTTGGATTCTCTTGGTTTACTGGCACAGAGGAAACCACTGCCACAAGCCTCAGGCAGACATCTGCAGCGTCTAGGGCCCCAGAGCCAGCTGAGAGGATAGGGACCACCATCCTGACCCCAACAACACCTTCTGTTGTCGAGGCCTGGCCTGTTGAGGCCAACACAAATCCTAAGAAGTTTTCGGTAAGACAAAACATACCACTGGGGAGCAGATTTCTTACATGTGCTTTCACTGGCCTTTTGACTAACAATGCAATGATGTGTTTCTTTTTTTTTTGTATCTAGTACTCGTTGAACAGTGGACAAGAGGTATGGTTTTGTCTTATATACGCCTGTAACTGTACACCAGGGGCGGTTTTTCATATGGGCCACATGGGCAGTTGCCCATGGCGACATTCTCTCGCAGAGGGGAAAAAGATACATTCTGAACGTGTCAGATGGGCGCCTTCTCCTGTACAGACGGGATATCAGCACAGCCCCCATACTGCTCACATGATGTGGATAGCGCTCAGGTTAATTAGACAGTAAAAAGGTAAATTACAACAGAAATTGCTGAAAAGTAAAACAATAGTCATTCTTAATATTGGATATTATTGAATATATCACAGGCTGAGAGCCTCAAACAAGTTATTTCACTACGAAAATGTTAAATAAAAATGAGCAGGTTGTGAGTCGATATGAGTTGGTTTAGCCTCGGCTGCTGGTTGAGGTGTGGACTGTTCGGGGGGGGGGGGGGGGGGGGGGGGGGATGATGAAGTGTCAACAGAACATCACGGAAAAGAGAAAGTCGAAGCAATCAGGTTAAAAAAGAAGAGGAGAAACGGGCCAGAGATTCCAAGTATGGAGTTATCCACTTTGGCAACTGCCCGGGGGCCACATGCAGCCCGCCAAGCGTTTGAATCTGCCTCCCCCCCTGAAAAAAAACCCAAAAAACAATCTGGACCCAAGCATTTAATATAAACTTGAACATACAAGCTGGCAACATGACTTGCAAGTAGTCAGTCAGTCAATCTGAGACAACCTTCTGATGGTTTCAGTGCTTTTCACACGCAGCGATCCAAACACCTCACCCGTGGTGCCAAACAATTTAATAGTCAATGTGTTAGCGTTCATAGTTCACATTTAATAGCACATCCTTTATGCATGTCCATCCCAGGTGTCTTGTTCAGTATAAAAAATGTCAAATTCAATTTTCATTTGATGCGGTCTGATGTTTAAGGTGCTTACGAAAAAAGGGACACGAGCACATCCACATAGCCGATTGTATGATAATACAAATAAATAATATTTGATAATAACAAATAAATGTGTTAAACGCTCATCATGGCAGGAAGCCATTTTTAGACTTGGTTTAAGTGATTCGTCCTTTATTACAAATCATTTAAAGCAACCCAATTTGCAGGGGCGGGGAGCTGCCTTTTACTTTGTTGTAACTTGTCTACATGTCTTGTCTAATAAAATCAACATTGTGGCAATAGATAATATGGAACAGACCATTTCGAGGTGGGTGGGGTCGAGGGGTGGACTCGTACAGGTGCCTTGAAGCTAAAACTGCCACTGCTGTACATGCAAGTGCATCTCAATAAATTTGAATACATTTAAAAGTCATTTATTTCAGTAGTCAATTCAAAAAGTGAAACTCTTATTTTATAGATTCACGACACACAACTAAGACTGTATTTTATTGATTGTTTCTTAATCATTTTGATTATAGTTTACAGCTAAAAAAAAAAAAACAGTTCAGTGTTCAGTTCATCCCGAGCAGTTAACTGGTCTCTCTGTCTTGGTTGAACTCCTGAAATCAAATACATTTTGCACCACATTCTTATTTATTGAGATGCGCCTGTACACGCCTTTCCGCTATAGCATGTTACTTCATTCTAACTACTCGCGCCGCCTTTTTAACGTGCCACTTTACAGACGTTGACAAATTGCGTGCTTTTGCTTACCTGTTTCAGAAGGAGGAAGAGAAAGAGCTCATGGAGGTGTGCAGGCGCCTGATGGGGAACCTGAAAGACGGAAACTGCACGCTGACGTGGCGCCACCATCAAGGCAAACTGATCTTTGACTGTGTGGAGATCAACGGCAAAGGTTATTAGTTATGTTAGGAATAAAGTGCGTTTTATTATATCCACTAAGCGTTATACTGTATATACTTTACAGTGAAAACCGCTCTTGCTACTCAGTATTATGAAGAAATAACCAAGGTGAGTGCTGAAGATGTGCTCGGGTAAAGCACAGTAATGCTGGAGAACAGCCTCCACTGACATTTCTTGTGCGTTCTCCCCCCACGTGAAGAAACCAACAGATAACAAAACCCTGATTGCCATCTTGGCGTCGTGTGGCGCCCTGTTGATTATGATCGTCATCCTGGCCGTGTGTGCATCCCACCACCGCAAGCCCTACAGTGAAAACCAGGTATATGCTACCTTTGGCGTGTCTGATGTCACCCCTGTGCGGCTATTGTGATAGGTTGCTATGATATGCTGTGATGTGGAAAGCAGTGATCTAGTTCAGAGTTAACCTACGGGCCACCCAAGGAAATTATTCACCGCATAAAAGCATATTTGACATCACATGACTATATTATTATACTTAATAGGGATGCTCCGATCAGAGTTTTATGCTGCCGAGTCCGATCATCCAGGACTGAAATCGTCCGATACCAATCACATAGATTTTTCTATTTATTGATGAGTGCTATCGGCCAGGGGTGCTGTGTAAAGGGGGAAAAGTCAGGACAATTCCAATGTCCCTTGACTGCTAGAGGGCCCAAAAATAGGTAATTACTAATAAAAATGTGTAATTAATTAATTAGAGGGTGCTTTGGAGGGGCAGGGACGTGATTTTTTTTTTGTGGAACCCAGAATTCCTGGCTGCACCCCTTCTACTAGCTTTATGATATATGAAAAAAGGAACCATAAAGTCACCTTAATTTAGACAAAAATATATTTTACAAACACACATCAATCTTACAGAGGAAACTTACAGAGGACGAGACGCATTCTTTAAGAAACTTTGGATGTGAGAGTACATTGGTGGAGCGCTAGCAGAACTTCCAGGCAAGCGAGAGAGCACTCGTCTTCCATCGCTGAGAAAGGCTGGTCATCTCGTCTGACGAACTTAATATTCAGGTTATTTGCTTACCTTTCTGACTGTCACGCACATTCGGGCGATTGTCTGTCCATGTGTTTGTTCTTCAAATGGCGTATTAAATTCAAGTTTTTTTAACGTGCTGCACTCCGCAAGGTAGTTTTCGTGGCATTATGTTGGCAGTTAAGTTCCACACGGCAGACATGATTGTGAAGGAAAGTGGGATGAGGACGCTAGTTAGGGCAAGACACTACACGCACGGATCCCTGCGGGCTGCAATGGTATAATATATAGTATCATAGTATAATAGGCGTTCAAAGACATTTATCGGCACATGTCGATTTTTCACAGAAATCAGACGACACTGATCGGTGGCCGATTGACCGGGGCATCCCTAGTGCTTACGTTTTTTTATTTAAATTTTATTGCATTTTTTTTTTTTAAATGATCGCTATTTCATGGTTGACTATGGCCTATTATTAGTCAAAAATATTGAAAGACAGTTATATGTAGTATCCTAGTCACTAGGTGTCAGTAAAGTTATAGTGAAGATACATTACATTACTTTAACACTGCATGGAGTCAGCCCATCAACAACGTGAAAAGTTATCCTCCCATTCCGTGTGGAAGTGGTCCCCAATCCATATGAAACCCTATTTTACACTTACAGTAAATACATTGGAGGTTAACTAGTTAGCTCAGTTGCATGCTAATGCTTAAAGCAGCGGCGACAGTCTCTCGTGTCTCTGCAGCGATCCTATAGCCTGCGCAAAAGAGTTGTGCAATGAGGTGTAATAATAGGACGGTAAAGGCGATGACGGGGATGATATTTCATGTCTAAAGGGCTCTAATAATGGTAAAAAGCGTATTTAGAAAGTTCAAAACAGGTTTTCTATGCTCTAACTACAAAAACATTCCACTAAATTTTCAGCAAACTGCAAGTAATATCTGATTGGTATTCAAAGTGCTACAAGTACATCTTGAAAATTGACTCAAAAGTCCTATTTTTCATATGCTTTGTGCCTCCATTTTGCAAAAACAATGCAAAAAGTCTCAGCTTGTGAAATGCGTCATGGGTAATGTAGGCTGTGACTTGAATGCATGGTATTGTGTACAAAAAGGAATTTACAGTATGCATTTCTCATGAATGTTTTAAAAAAAAATTAATAATTATAGTTGAATGCAAAAGTTGTAAAATGTATATTTTAAATTTTTACTGATGTTAATAAAATTATGTATTATTTTTACTCAAATATGATTGCAAATATTAGACATAAATAATAATTATAAGTATTTTTTAATATGTACCCATATTATCCTGTAAATATTAAAGCGTAAACAGCACATAAAAAGTTGAAAAGAAAATCACCCACATTTTAATCCAAAATGCCCTTTCACACTCACCAGCAACACCTGACAGAGGAGCTTCACACGGTGGAGAACGGTTACCATGACAACCCCACGCTTGAGGTGATGGAGGTGCAGCCGGAGATGCAGGAGAAGAAGGTGGCGCTGAACGGCGACTTCAACGACAGCTGGATCGTCCCCATCGACAACCTCCTCAAAGAGGACGTCCCTGATGAGGAGGACACGCACCTGTAAGCGAAACAAGGCCCGGCACAGATGAAGACACCTTACACCCAGCAGATACGGGACTGTGACGTCGGCAGCCGTACTAAACTGCCAGTCGTGAACGTGACGATCAAAGAAATAATACATCAGTAAATATTGCCTTTGTGTAAGGTCTGATATACTGTACATTCATGCACCATATATTTTTTTTATGAAAAATCTGAAAATTAAGCCTTTTAATGGCATTTGCCTTGAGATGAGTGACCCTGTGGACTGCTAAGTGGGATGGCTTTGCCCTGTATACTGCCTAATTCACACTTACTTTGCCCTTTTGTTGACTCGTTCCTCTTTAAGTGAACACTGTAAATATATTTTTCTATTACTCTTGCTAAGGTTGGACAAGTCACTTTTGACACGAGCACATTTTGGAAATGTATTCAATGATTCCCTTTAAACCAATCAAAACACCACTGTACATATATGTGTGTGTGTGTGTGTGTGTGTGCATATACAGTATCAGTCAAAAGTTTTGACACAGTCATGCGATTGAATGAGCCTCCAAACTTTCACTGGTAATGCATAAGTGTGTGTGCATACACACACATACACACACCAACTTCAAATTATGTTAAGTGTTATGTTTCACCAAAGCTTGTTCCTGCATCTTTGTCTTTTTGTATTTATGGCTGGTTTGCTCATAGAAGTGAACAACAGGGGTCTGACACACTGGAAGCTGTACATTGTTGACTGTCACCATTTTTGAAAATAAAATATTTTTTTCCACATAATTCAAATGTTTAGAAGAGGGTTTTTTTTACGGCCACAAGAGGGCAGTATGGCCACAAGAGGGCAGTACTAAACACTCCCATGCCGCTTATCCTCATTAGGGTCGCGGGGGTATGCTCGAGCTGATCCCAGTTAACTTCCGGCGAGAGGCGGGGTACATCCTGGACTGGTTGCCAGCCAATCGCAGGGCACATATAGACAAACAACCATTCACACTCCCATTCATACCTACGGACCATTTAGAGTCTCCAATTAACCTAACATGCACGTTTTTGGAATGTGGGAGGAAACCGGAGCGCCTGGAGAAAACGCACGCACGGGGAGAACAACACGCTAAGCACTAAACACATCAAGTCAAGAATATAAGAAAAGTTGAACAAAATACAATCTTTATTCATTATTTACATTACATACAATGCAATACTACAAGGCTTTCTACACATTCCATAGAGAAGTGCTCGCAGATGTGAGAGTACCGGACTCGGCGCTACCGAGTTCCACCCAGGGCTCGAGATCAAAGAATGAGATGGGACATTAAGGACGAAATGAAACCCTAAAATAGCATTCCATCTGCAAAAACAGTAATATTTGGCTTTTTTTTTCCTTCAACAAAAGGTGCTTTGAATAAAATTTTTATTATTATTTCTGATAGCTTTTCCAGACACACCACCCACTCTGTTTCAACAACAAAAACGCAGAAAAATGACCAGTGTTAATGTAAGACGCACATCACCAGCTCCCATCACTTGCATCACTGCAGTAAACTGCTATTTTTACACCGAAGCCAGTTGTTCATACCAAGCAGCATTAGAGCCACGCTGAACAGAAACGAAAAATCTAATTATGAGGAAAAAGTTGTGTGTGTGTGTGTGTGTGTATACTGTAAGTATGTAGGTGTAATGTTATGAGGATAAGGTGACAATATGAGAATTGAGTTGTGAAAAAGTCATACATGTACAGGAATGTCATTTTTCAACAATGCCTTCATTTTATAAGACGAAAAAAGTCACAATTTTACGAGAACGTTAGTCATAGTTACGAAAAAAGGTCGCAATATTATGAGAGGTCTTTATGAAAAATCATTTTTGTGACACGAGGCTGAATTTTACCAGAATAAAGTGGTACCTGTCAGAATAGTTATGCCATTACATTATGTTAAGTTTAAACAATATGACTAAAGTCAAAATGCTGCAAGAAAAAAGGTGTTATTTGCAATTTAGCACAGGGAAGAAGGAAACTTTTTTTTGTGAGAATAAAATCAAGATAGTATGAGAACACTTGGCTTGAATTTCTGTTTTATTTTTTCAATGCCTTTATGAAAGTCTGAATTTTATGACAATAAAGTCATACTTACTCGTACTGACGAAAAAAGGCCGCACATTAAGAGAAGTCTAAAGCATTATGAGAAAGCCAGAATTTTACAGGAATGATGTGTTACTATTACAAAAAGTCGAAATATGACAAAATTCCACAGGAAAAAATCTCAGAGAACAAGGTCTAAATACTTTTGAGAATTGCGTTGCTGTCATAATGTCAGAAGAATACACTGGTGATTTTACAATACAGCCTAAAGTTCAGGGAGAACGTCATTTTATGAGAATAAAGTTGGGGGTGCCACGATACGCTCAGCTCAGGAGACGAGGCGATATTTTAACGTTACTTTTATGAAAACCACAGTGAGAAAATATAGAACTGCTCGTAATATCACGAGCAAAAGGGGTGCTCTTTATCAAGGAAAACGAGGGAACATTTTCTATGAGAATAAAATCAAGATCACAAGTGAAAAGTTGTCATTTTATGAGAATAAGTCTGAATATAATAATTCACTTATAACAATAAAACACATGTTAGAAGAATACATTAGTAATTTTACAATAAAGCCTAAAGTTGTCATTTTAACAAGACAGTCCTCTTTTTATGTGAATGAAGTCATAACATTATGAGAATAAACTTGTACAATTACAAAAAAACAGTTGTTAAGTGTAAACATTACAAGAAGTCATTTTGTGTGAAAAGTCAGTAATTTGCCGTTTCAGCGTGGCCCTGATAGTCCTTAGTATTTTAAAAGAATCACCTTTCATGTCGTCAATAGTAAAAGAAGGGCACGATCAATCCAAAACAGCTTCATCAAATGCAGACTTAACACCAAGTGCAATCAAAAAGCACCAAACAATTCTCTAAGTGTTTTTTGCTGGGTAACAAGATATTGTCTAAAATCTGCTTGCCTTTGTAATTCTTCCTCGCTTTTATTCACATTACACAATTCATCGAAGGGCAACACTCATGTAAGCTTTATTGTGACCAAATAAGTGCTCGAGTCTTAACTCTTTGCTTGTTCAATGCCAGTAAGTGGGCCCAAGGCATAGATTTGCTAATATTTGACACACATGGGTTACAAAATATGTAATAATGATGGCTACCATCTTAGATATCTGTTCTATCACGGAGGATTCCCTTTCATTTCCGACTGAATTCATGAATTGAAATGTTTGTATATGCAGGAGGTTGTTATCTATGATGGTATTTAATATGGGCTAAACTAAGGATTGTTTGGCCCTTAATAAGACAGACAGCCTAGTTCACCCATGAACTGGACTGTATGACAAATGGGTATTATTGTCATTACTGTATGTTTTTACTAGGATTATGCAAAAACCCCAAATTGTGATGTAAACACGGCTGGTTATTTGGTCTTGGGGTCCAATAGAAGCGTTCCCCCTGTCCAAGAAAGCAAATGGAAGAGTCCCATAAACCACAAAGTAGCCTGCTCACGAGCAGCAGGAGTTGATAAAAAGCCTACTGCCTCGTTATAGCCACAGTGAACACCGCTGACTGCAGAAACTCTGTGTGTGTGACCTCCTGTCAGAGGTCTTTGCTCTATTGAGTGCCGTTCTACTTAAATGTATTTTGCACAATCACAATCACTGCGTTACTTTAAAGCTTTTGCATCGACAGGATGTGGATGGGCACATGTGGTCAGCAAGTAGAGGGTGGGAGGATTGTGAGGATATAAACTGTAGGGCAGATACAAAAATAACAAACAAATGCAATGCTTGGCAGTTCGCAGTAGTGGTGTGTACTTGTGTGTTTTACAGGGAGAGAAGAAACAAAACAAAACAAAAAAAAACAGTTTCACGCTTGTGTCCAAATCACACAGTGTTGGCAGCAGCAGATCATAGTGATGGAAGATGGAAGAGATCAGAAACAGGAAATACCTGGCCTGCCTCGCTCTCATCCTTCCTGTGTATTTGTGTGCACGTGTGTTTACGTCAAGTCCAGTGGCCGAGGTGACGGCGGGAGGAAGAGTTCAGGGAGGGGCTAGAGGGTGATTAGGTCCACCAGGTTGCCCTTCGGTGGCGTCATGCTGTCGGGGAAGAAGTTGACGAGCGTGTCGAAGAGCTGCGTACGTTGGGCATATGTCTGGTCTATGTCGGAGAAACCTGAGAACGAGGAAGTGGAGGAGGAGGAGGAGCGGTAGGTGAGCAGCGACTTAAAACAAGCAACAAAATGGCCACCGGGCGAGCCTTTCTTTGCAAACATCGTCCCGTGTTTCAGGTGTCCTCAATGGGTGGCTTTTACACTAATTACACAGTACACAACTTTTTTTTATACATTTGTTGTCTTTTAAAGGATGTTCAGTAATCTGTGCCTTTTTAGGAGCGCTAAAAGTGAGAAAAACATATCATCCCCTTCAACACGCTTCGCCACACATCTTAAAGTAAAATAAAGCTTGGCGCTGTCAACTTTCTGTGAGTCAGCTACAGACATGGGAGCTGCAAGTTTTACCATTTTTTTTTTCTTCAGGGAAAAGGCCACTGTTGCTGTTTGCAAGTGAGTGTAATGTTAGCACTGTAGCTCACGTAGCTGTGCTAGTGTTGCTAACATTTGTGTCCTCCCCCGCTCTTTAATATCACGTTGCTGTATGTGAGATACGGCATTTGTTATGTTGACCAGGTAACAGAGTTACAGTGTATATGTAAAATGGGCTAACACGGCTCATTAGCATAACAGCTACAGACACGCAAAATGGCATGTTCCCACTAGCGTTTACTCAAGGCATGTTTAAATCTAAATTTTTGAGCAACGCACTTCCAATACACTATTGTGGCACCCCTGAGACATATTTAACAAATACAACAAAATTATTCATTAATATTTTATCGTTTCAGCCAAACACCGGCTTATCCTTTCTGTGTAGACAAGCAGCCCGCTTCTTTCTGAAACGATGATGTGATTGCCACGTCGCCGTCACGTGACCAGAAGTGAGCTTTGACGACAAGCCAACATAATATCTGAATATTTCGACTGGCATGACTCACCCCAGTCGACATTCTCCTGATACTTTGTTTAAAATTTTAAAATGACTCGCAGAAGTACAGTAATTCCACTTCGCCGTCAGTCAATGGACTTATGTGCATGCGTTCTTTCTTCTTAGTTTGGTGTGTCTCTCGGTTCCGTCTGTGTGTCCGTTCACAGAGCCCCACGTAGGTGTGCCTTGTGTATTACATCAACTACTGTATTTCCTAATCCGGCACAGTGTGGACTCACATTCTTTTCCAAATATGCTGACATACAACACCATTATGTCCTTTCATCCATCCATTTTCTACGCCGCTTATCCTTACAAGGGTCACGGGTATGCTGGAGCCTATCCCAGCCGACTTCGGGTGAGAGGCGGGGTCCACCCTGGATTGGTCGCCGGCCAATCGCAGGGCACATAGACAAACAACCATTCACACTCACATTCATACCTATGGACAATTTAGAGTCACCAATTAACCTAACATACATGTTTTTGGAATGTCGGAGGAAACCGGAGTACCGGGAGAAAACCCACGCATGCATGGGGAGAACATCCCGATCTCCTGACTGTGTGGCCGACATGCTAACCACTAGGCCACCGTGCGGCCCCACCATTATGTCCTATATACAGTATCTTAAATGATCTACTTTATACCTGTAATTATTCACACATTTTGCACTCTAAGTTTCAGGAAGACTAAGGGCAATATAAATATTAGTATTTACAGCATTAGTAATAGTGTGAGGAAAGAGTATTAGAGGCTCACCAAGAGGGATGAAATCATTGCTGGACTTGAACAGAGCTGAGGGCAGGAGCTGGAACTATATTGCAAATTCAATATTACCATCTCTCAGCAGAACAAACTGAGAACAGCACTAGAAGATTGTACAAAAGAAAAACTACAAGAAGCGAACCTCTTTGGTCTCCTCAGGGTCTGTGTGGTCCACGGTGAGCGACAGGTCATCCTGCAAGTATTTGAGCGCGCTTAGTGGCTCGGATTGGGCTTTCTCTTCAAACCTGGCCAAGCAAAACACACAGCGTCACTGTGCTGCACTCCTGAGAAATCATCACTAGGTGGCAACAGGAGCAAAGTGATCACACTGGGTTGCCGTTTCCGACATTTTGGAGCTGAGCGTGCACTCAGGCACCAAACCAACAGTGAGCCCTCATCTTTAATTACAGTTGCAGGCAAGAAAACAAACTGTTGCATGTGGATGGGGTAATAATTAAGAAGCATTTGTTACAGTGAGTGTCAAACCGCCAGCGTGCAGTCACAGACCTGTACTTCCTGATGAGATATCTGCAGTGGCGGAGGAGGTACTCCTTGGAGGGCCGACACAGTTTGAGTGACCAGAAGTCATCAAGGCGCATCTTCGGAGAGCAAGACTTCCCTGGGTTCCCGCCAAACAAGTAATGCACCTGGGAGTACGACCCAACACACACCCAAAATAACAAATCATTCTTATTATGAAGTGATACCTGTGGATGGGGTTCAGTTTCAAGCTTAACCAATGTTAGTTGTTACATGATGGTGTTTGTGCAAATACATTGTCTAGAACAGGGGCGGCCATTACGCCGATGGCGAATGTCGTGTGGGTCATAGGTGTCACTTTGTAGATGTCATATGACATCAGTCAGCTGACATTAAGCTGCCCTCCTGATTCGCTCATGTTTACTGGTTAGATTTTATATATATATATATATATGTTCATGTTTTATTTAATCTTGAATGTTTTATAGTAAGAGATCATGTCCACTGCTAACTTGCATGCTTAAAAAGTATGTGCATCCTGATATACATGTACAACGTACATAAATACGCATATTTAGAAATATACTAAATATATTACACATTTATATATTTATCAATATATTTTCTATGTTTATAGTAGAAGGTAGATCTATGGGACTTGGTCATTTTAGAAGGAGGTCACAGGCTGAAAAAGTGAGCCATATTTACCAGGTACAAAAAAAAATCATTAAATATTTGTTTTATTTTAGTCCTAAAGTCTGTGTTTGGACTTTTAGATGAGATATCATACCGTCATACCGTTCCTACAGTATGAGGAAAAAGTGGAGGTCCAGTGCGGTCACGCCGTGGAAATAAAAGTTACATCCTGTCTTAGTGCTTCGATGACCTGACCTGCTTCGATGAGTTGAAACCACAGGCTGTGCTGTGTTGCCAAAAGATAGCATAGATAACGCCGCCATTAGCTCCCTGTTTAGCATTGAGCAGCGCCTGTACAGCTGCGCTGTTGTGGGTCAACGTACAGTATTACTCACGTGGAGGGTCACCAAATGCGGAGATGCGATTCAGAACGGGCCAAGACTCGAGGATATGTGGTATAAACCGTTTACTCTCCACTGAACAACAAGCAAGAACCATTTAACGACATCACAGTTGCTAAGAACAATCACATGACCCGGAAACTTAATTTTGTGGAAAACTGTGATTTGCACATTCACCACTATGAAATAACCTAACATTACGAGTTGTTTTTTGTTTTTAAATGACTGTTTTGACTTGGCTTTTTTTTTTTCTTTTTTCAATCAAGGTATTTCAAAAACAACACATTATAGAACTGTAATTAGAATCCTGTGAAACCGTGATATTTTTGCCCAAGATTGTCATACTGTCAGAATCTCATACCAGCCCATGCATAACGGGGACAGATTTAGATGGGTTCCAATGTAGCAACAACAAAGTGGTGCCATCTTTAAATATATATGCCTTGGAACAGTAGCAGGTGCAGGCGTGAACATGCCAGACTGCAACTTTGTGCCTCATGTAAACAAAAGCAATTAAAAACAAAACAAAAAAAAAAAGAATGTCAGTGTGTGGCACGTTTGTGTTGTGGTGCAAGAAATGCATGCTGTCTGCGTGCATTACCTTGTGCATCTCATCGTAGACCAGCTGGTGTGCAAAGCGCGGACACGGCTCCTCCTCCTGCAAGACCTTGCTGGGGTTTTCTTTCACCGCTTGGTCGTTCTTGTACACACAAGACCTTGGATATATAAAACATGCCGGGACAAAAACAGAAGAGGAAACGCATTTACATTTGTCAACTGTTTGTTTTTCTCCTAAAGCAGTCAAGGAAAACCTGCTACAGTGAAACCCACTTATGTCGACGTCCAGGTCAGAGACAAAGAGAGAATGGGTTTTAATTCAGGGTTTTTCTCCATTTGTGTATATTTTTATTTTGATTCTTCTGTTTTAATGTTTTCATATTTTCTTATCTATCATTGCTGCTGTGATAATTTTATTGTACGTCTTGACTACATTGACAAAGCTTTCATATGTTTCGTACATCAAAAGAGAAAAAGTTTATACTAATAAAGGGCTTTTTCACCTATACCACAAAGCTGAGACGCAGGCTGTTTTTCCATGAACTATACTGTATATATCACTTCTTAGCATATCTACATCAGTTGAGTAAAAACTGAGTAAAAAGAAATTCTATATAGAAAAAAATTATGCATGAAAAAACTGGAAAAAAAAAAAATCACAAAAAAGGATGCATCAATAATCGTTTTATCATCACATCGCAGGCCTCCGAATCGTAGTCGCATCAAATCATGAGGTGGCCACAGATTCCCACCCCTAACAGGTTGGTGTACAAAATGTCAAATATCAACCTGGCCCATCCACCCTTTTATGATTTTTCAGTATGCAGCCCTCGATAAAAAAAAGTTTGGACACCCCTGATGTAACTGGTCGAAATAATGGACCCATTTTTTAAAGAAAGCTGGGACTTTTTAGTAAGAAGAACAGAGTGGATTAGGACCTAATGAGTTGGTCAACATAGATGAGGTGTTAACAAAAGCAGGGTCAACCTGTTGTCGACATACGAGGGGGGGCGACTTACGTGGGTTCCACTGTATAACCAGGATGACACACAATCCAAATTGAAATCACCATCAGCCTGAATTTCGTCCTTATGGCCTAATTCTAGTAGGTATGAAAGGATGACAACCTAAATTGGTGGAGTTAACAAATGACAACACACACCCCAAACAAAGTAATGACCACGTAAATGTCTCACTGCCCAGTTTGAATGTGCCCACAGAGAACAACAAGAGCAGCTAAAATCAATGTGCTGGAACACCGAGGACGGCCTGTTCTTTCCCGACCACTGATTCAAACATGATGAGCGCAGACACAGTACATGTGCACACACGCACGTATAAGCACACACACAGCAGCTCCCCAGTGGAGAGTTAAGGAAGTGCTGTCAGGAGGACTGTTTTTAACGCTTTCGGGTAGGGCAAAGAGATCTTAACTTTGAGAGCCAGCGTGTTTTGGACTGCATTGATTGTCCTACCAGTTGTTACGGGCGATGTCGTAAATCCAGAAGGAGTTACGAACGTTCTCCTCACGTTTATCTTTGTCTTTACTGAGGCCCGACAGGACATGGATCTCGTTGAGCTCGGGGTCGATGGTGGCTCTCTGGGTAAAGCCTGTCATTGGCACTGTGGGGCAACAAGGTGACAATCATTATTCAAAAGTACGGTACACATAGACGGGATAAAGCAGAGACAAAAAAAAAAAAAAAAAAAAAAAACGAAAAATGAGCTGCATTAATTGTACAACTTTCACAGTAAGCGAAAACATAAAAGCAGCACACCATTCAGCAGGACGTAGGCGCTCTACGAAAAGAAAATAACAGCATGTCACCACGGCAACAAGGGCAGACAGACTGAGTGTTCAGCATGCAAATTCATCCTGACTTTAACGTCCCCCCCCCACCCCCCACCCCCCATTTGTGATAAATCCCTATGGTCAGCTCCTTAGATGCAGGTCAATAAATATTTTCAAAATTAGCAAGACATAAAAATAAATCCAGCTACTTCCATTTATTCATAATCAGCTTTTTCCAGCCCCACTCCCGACCCGATTAATGTGCGTGCTGGCTAAAACTGCTACAGGGACACAGACAGAGAGCTCCATTGATTTGGCTTTAGCTAACAAGCTCATATTCTAGTCACACTGTGAGGGGAAAAAAACGCAACAAAACCAGGAAGTATCTTCACCTTCAGTGTGTAAGTCATTTTACTTTGTGACAGAGGAGGTCTTATTGTGTTTCTTAATGCTCGGATAAGAAAAGACAGTCATGGTTGGACACAAATTTGCGAAAATCTCATAACCAGGACTATTTATAACTTTTTATTTTGACCCTTGACACTAATACGGATACCATTCAATTCCATTGTTTATGCAATGACAATAAAGACTACAGTATTCAATTCTATTATGATACAGTGATGGATTGAATAGAACAGCGTGTCCAAGCCTTTGACCCAGGCACATACATGTGTTAAACATACAGAAAGACTAAGTACAGGAAGGAAGACTGGCACTGACAGTGTTCGATTAATTTATAGGGTAATTCGGCAAGCATCCATTAGCTGCATTGTGGCAGACATCAGCCAAGATGCTGGTGCTGCCTCACATTCACATGCGAGAGCCATTTATAAGCTACAAAGAAAGAACTGTTTGTGCTTGTTGCTTCCTTTTTGTTCCCTTGCCGTTTTTTTGTTGTTGTTTTTTTCCTTCATTTGCACACACTGACATTAGCAATCCATCATTTTTAAAGTGTCCAGATTGCGGTCGTCATTTTCGTTGTAAGTCTTTTACCTCGCGGACGTGGAAAATGCAGCCGCAGCTTAATAAGTGGCGTGGCATGTTGACGCAGACGCTCCCCTTCAACCTGGATCGAAAGCGCAGATTTCAAACTGCCTACAAGTCCTTAAATGGTGACAATCGGTAAGTAAAAGTAAAACTGGATTTATGATCAATAATGTTCACCGCGATTTTGTCATTGTGTCATCACGATTATTCATTTGTAAGGCAAATAGGGGTGTCCCGATACAACTTTCTCATTAACAATATTGTTCTTATTCATTTTCTTGTGTTTTCTTTCTTTTTTGGGAGAATGAACAGAATAAGAATTTCATTGCATAGTATAACTACCTGTTTTACTGTGCATATGACAATAAAACTCTTGAATCTTGAATTGCAGCGTTGACCATCACCCGATACTGATCCAATATCAGTGCAGAGCATACATACTTTTATTACTTGTTTAGTAGTGTGGAATGTCAAAAAAAAGCTTGATCAAGTGGTATTACTCAAACAGAAAACAACAGTGAGCAACAGCAGGTATGAGAAAAATTCACCCATTTACTTCTTGATGCATCTGGGGTATAGTTTTATCAACAACAGGCATAGTGTAGCGAGGCTCAACGTGCTCAATTAAGTGTTTAAACGCGACGCGACTCGACGACCATTAAAGTCCATAAAATTGCCAAAAGAAACTACCCCGGACTCCAGAGGAGCTCGGAGGTATCTTACCCATGCCCGAGTCCTTCTTTGTGCCATCAGATATGATCTCCACATGGTCTCCATCGACATCATAGCTGAAGAAATCATTGAGATAGGTCTTTGATCTCTGACCGCCAAACACATAAAGGCAGCGGTTTCTCTGTGAGAGGAGGGGGGAAAATGTGATTAATATACAGGACTGCTTTTACAGAACAATGTGTAATCCAGATTTACAGTGTGGAAGAGCATGCAGTGTCCAATACGGGACTGGATGTCCTCTGGGCCGGCGTTGCATGAGTCTTCCCGCAGGAGGCTCCATGTGCCGGCTTGGCAGTGGTAGGCATAGAGGCCGCTGAATTGGGGCTCAGATGTGCGGCTGTCCTCCACGCTGCCGTTACATGTCAGTATCCGCCCGCCAAACGTGTAGATCATGTGCTTTTCTGAGTCCATGCACATCTTATCGTATGACAAAATAAAGGGTAAAATGATCAATTTCACTCATTTGTAACGGAAGACACACGTTAACTATACCTGTGTCATTCTAGTCATACAACTAAAAACAAAAAGTATGTTTTGTTCAGAATTGTGCAATTGTATAGAAGAATGATATTGTATAGAAGAATGAAAATATCAATAGCAGCTGCAGACCACAGTCCATAAAGGTTGAAACTGTCATCACATGTAGGAGTATTTGTATTTCTTATATTTGAATCACCACATATGCAGAATAGCGCTGGTCCCAAGCCAAGTCCTTATGTAATGAAACACCCCCCAGGGGATGCTGAACTTTACAAAATCATCTCCAGTTGTTTATTGAAAGTGCCGTTTTGTCAATTTTATGGTCATAGCTGGTGTTATCAAACAGGACTTAATCATTTTTTTGTTATTTTAGTGTCAGTGCACTAGTATATTTCAAAAGCAAAACAAGAGTTGCACAACAGTGCTGTCCATCAAGCTACCTGGTGGTCGAACACCAGTTTTGGCCCTCCGTCCGCTGACGTGTCCTCGCTGAGGAGCGTCCAGGTGTTGACGTCGATGTCGTAGCGGTAGAAGTCGCTTTTCAGTGATTTGCTGTTCCTGACGCTGGAGTCGAGGTAGCGGCCTAAAGTGTAGATCTGACGCCGCTGGGAGTCAATGCACATCTTATGGCAGGAGCGAGCGCTCGGACCGCTCTGGACAACACACAGACGTGGCTTGCTAAGGATTTAAGGTTATGGTATATGCTGTGTTTGACCTTTTTACCTCTTTCTCGGTGTCCCTGGAGATGCAGACCCACTGATTTTCCTGAACACTGTAAGCCCAGAAGTCAGCAAGGTCCTGTGTGCCATCCCAGCCCCCGAAGAGGTATACAGTCTCTGCAGGACACAATTTGACAAATGCTTGGTAAACGGCAAATGTGACAGCTGAACTTGCTTGCGGGTATGACTCAATCACCCCCCGTTTCTTCCCAGCAGACTGGAACAATAACATAAGATAATACGATGACTTGGAGAAACACTGTTACAGGATGACCTAACTACATGACAGATTGTGTAAATTCAGTTCATTCTAAAGATCTCTAAGTTCATTCTTCATTCGAAAAATGCCTTTCAATGTGAATCACAAAAGCCGATCACCTGTGGCTCGTACTATTGCAGCCTGTAACGATTACCGCATGCAGTGTAGTGTCTTGGGTAGCTTCCTCCTCCCACTGCATGCCAAAACAAAAACAATCACGTCTGTCGTCAGGAACTAACCTGCCAACACGTGCCACCAAACCTATCTAACACTCAAAAAGCTTTAATACGGCATTTGAGAAACAAACACGTAATGGAGTATGGTGACTTTTCGAGGCTCACGGTGTGATCATCAGTCAAACGGCAGCTAACGCAGCCAAAACGCTGGCCGACACTCGCCCGTATGTGCGGGACAGTCAGAATGCTTAGCAAATAAAATAAAAATAATATAAAAATTAAACACCTGAATTCAGCGGCTTCGTCAGCAGTTGAAGGCATGAAAAAATATGATAATATATTGCAATCATATATTGCAATCTACTAATTTAATTTGTACTACACTAATAATTAATTCATTTATTATTTAGCTTTACAGGTGCCATGTCTGCTTTCTTCAACGTGTTTTGCAATGTTCCTAAATATTTGGTTGACACAAACCCAAGGTGTCTATCAGAGTGGAGGTTACGACTGTACTTGCAAACAGTAGTTTGCTGAGAAGGAATGCACGCTGATTTGACCTTTGACTTTGCTGTTTTAGCCACTTTGATGGAAAAAAAAAATGAGGAGTCCCACAATGGTGTATTGCCCAATATTTTGCCTTGATGCTGCGAAAACATTGTTTCGGGTGTCTGTAGCTTACTGTTAAAAAGTCAATTTTACAGAATAGCTGGATCTTTAAAATCAACCACTGAGGTCAGTGTGTGCTTTCTGAGATAAAGCACCGCCTCCTCTTGGCTCAACAGACAATAATGTGTCACAAACTCTCTCTCACATCAAACACAGACACACACACACACTTCCTTTCTGATTACGAGCAGGAAGTACACATCACCTCTCACTCAATACAGAACCGTCTGATTAAACACAAGTGAAGCTTCACAAGAGCCAACGGAGGGGGAAATAGTCCGAGAGCTTTGCTGGTTTGAAGTGCCATGTCATAACACTTTGTGTGCAGCTCTCACCAGTCTGAACGTCAATAACCATTTGATGTCCTCCCCTCATCCCTGGCCTGTTGTCGTCACCGTCACCTGCAGAGAGCAGAGGAAGGCGGGTACAAAGACAGCGTGTGAGCGTGGGATGTGAGGGGAAAATCGGGAGCGGGAGGATCGTGTGGGATGGGCGGAGGGTGGTGGGGAAGCGACACACAAAAAAGGAAGGCAGCATTGTTTGAGCTACAAAGCTTTGACAATATACTGAAATGTTTGGACTGATGGGCGGGGTAAATCCCGCTTTCAATAGATGGTCTCACTGTTTATGTCGTCCCTCGTGATTTCTTGAGCGCTTGTACCTTTGTTGCATTTGGGAATGATCTGACTCCACCTGGGCTTGTACTCCTGCTGGCTGATATACTGGTTAAACAAACCGTCTAAAATGAAGAGAAAAGGATTAAATAATCCAACATTAGAATCCCATATTAGTGACAATAGCGCTCCTAAAACCCACCACAGTACTCTACCTCTTACGGCTTTGTCGATAAGGTCCTCACAGGCGTCGAAGTCTCCTTGCAGAACTAGTCGGTCGTGTAGGTGGGTAAGCATAGGGTGTTCAAGTGCTATCCGAGTCTTCTTCTGCAGCGACTCGAAGGCCTCTGTGTAGTTATGTTGACGGAAGTGTTTGAGGCAAAGGCGGATGGCTTCCTGTTCCCTGTACTGCAAGGGCACAAAAATAGTTGAGCAGCTGTACATTAATTTGGTCAGTCAGCTAACTACAACGGGATGGCTAGCCGGGAGGGCCCAGCCGCATACCAGCACTCGAAGGGTTACACTAAAGGTGGTCCCAAAACAGACGAAAGCACGGTTGGAGCACTAGCCTGATTCAAGATTCAAGATTCAAGAGTTTTATTGTCATATGCACGCTGATGACAAGGCGAAAGGCTAGACTGTGACACCAGTTCCATCAGTTCTATTGATCATCTTTCATTATCATCCATTAGGAGGTGAGTACCTACAGTATACATTTTACAATTGAAAATGTGTTAAAATGTGAGTCATATTATTGAGTCAATGTATTTTGCTTGGGCGGTTCCTTCGTCACAAGTAAACAATGGCGATAAAAAAAAAAGAGAGAGAAGAGGGCTGGAGGGTTATTGGACCTGAAACTAATCTAATAATTACAACATCAAGCTACGCAGGAGGGTTTGGAGGGGGAGGAACAAACCGGCATAGCATACAGAGTGGCGCCTTGACGCAAACGTATAATCCAGGCCTTTTTAGACTGTCAAAAATAGGCTTTTTATGGCTGTCTCACATTTTTCACTATTTGCTGGTTGGTTTCGGAACATAACCATATATAGCAAGGACCTGCCGTTCACCCACACTTTTAAACAGATATTTGAATACAAAGCTTAATTCATAGTTGCATAATTACGTGCCCATCCCTAGTCTGGATTGTTGCACAATATACTGGAGGTTTTTATTAAAAAACAGTTGTTGCTTTTAATGCACCAAACGTGACATGTTTCAAATTGTTCACACAAACTGCAAGCCCATGCCTCAAGCGTGTGTTTACCTTGCTGTACCAGTTAAGGCAAGGCTGCACTACATCTGGATCTTCGATGCCATGCAGCTCAATATACCAGATGCTGAAGTTGAAACTCGGACCCCATGACATCAGAGGCACTGGGAGACATAAATGTATATAGAAGACAATGTTGCAAAAAACAACTGCACAAACAACACTTCTTACCTATTTTGACAAATCTGCAGGGAAACATCTGCTCATCAATCTTGTGCTTTAAGGTGAACGTTTCCTTGTTGTAGTCATTCTTAAGGCCACTGGCAGAGGGGAAGAAAAAAAGAGGCCACTTTTTCACTATTGTCGGCTGTGTCGAGTTCACCCACTTGCTAATAAAATTGCTTAATAGTCAAACAAAAGCATATTGTTCTTATTATTCTCTAGGTATTATTCTTTTTCGATTTGAAGTAGCTCGATCTCACCTGGACAAAAGCTCTGTCATGTTTTCTTCACTCATCCCGCCAAACACTTTGAATTTCTTCAGGTTGCAGACGTGTGTCTTCTCATATTTCCCAAAGGTGATGCTTTGAACAATTGCCGGCCTTTCCAGTTTCAAGACTAAAAACTGTGCAACAAGACAGATCATCCTGACATTTAAATCAGTTCAAACTAATGGCAGTTTTGTTTAATCCAAATAAACACTACCAACATTCTTTGCAAACACGTGGACGATTTTGCAGCATCCAGTTTACCTGTGGAGGGTAGTTGCTCTCCGAAGACCACCGGGAGGACTGATCATTCGGTTTGTCCACCAAAATATTCCTAAAAGAAATGAGACGAGGATAAAGTCAAGTAAAAGTCTCCCCTCTTCAGACATTACAGAAGCATTCATTTTAAGCACACAGCATCTAGATTGAGAAAAGTTACAATCAGTATAGTTAAGAGGGTCAAATGATCACACTTAAGTGGCCAGCTACAAAATCTATTTTACAATGAAAGCATTTAGCACACAATTGAGACAATAAGAATTGTTTAACTTATCAAATAAACTTTTTTTTACAGAATAGATGCTGTTTTCTTAATAGGAATAGTTATAATAGCAAAATGACAGGAAATGGAGCGAACAAAAGTCGCAAATTCCAGCACAAAAGGTAAGAAACACAACTACTGAAATTAAGATATAACTCGTAGCCAAGTATGAAGGTGTCATCCGTGTGGCTCTCTCTTCTCCTCCTCCCTTGCTGCTCATCATCGCCGTCTTTGTCAACAGTCTCCAATCAAGTTAAAAGTAATGTTAAATGTTAATTTATCTCTTTCATTCCTCATTATTATGTATTTACATGTATTTCAATTAGTTTTTCCATGTTAAATTATAATTACTACATTATAATTACTAGATTACAATATCATTTTATATTATAATAAGTATATTTAAAAAGCATTTTATGTTCATATTTTTGAGTGCCTGAAACAGACTCCTATGGGAGGTACATTTTGGTTTGAGTCGGATGACCCTAACCGAGGTTGCACTGTGTTATAACAAGGGGACAATTCAGCCAGTTATAATGATTGTATAATCAGAATTACACAATCATTGTGTTGGATTGTAAAATAAATATAATTTAAATAAATATGCACAATTTGCCAGTAATTACTGTTTAAATTATTTTCCAAAGATGTAGTTTCCAGATTGTTTACACACAAGGGGCGGCCATCTTGCTTCCGTGCAATGCATTATGGGTAGTTGATATAGCTAGCGAAGCTTTGCTGCTATTTGTGTAATTTTACCACAATTCTTCAACAAAAAAAATATACGCCTCCATCCAATTTAACTTCACTTTCTCCGATTTATAAGTTTGATTGATTAAATAAGCTAATTTACAACATTTGCTTGCTATTTACAGGTTTCATGGCAAAAATATGATAAATTACAACTGGAAGTGGTATGATCTTCCAGCGATGCCCGCTATTGCTTGTCTCTCAACATAGGTTAAATGTGGTGGGGAAAACCCAATATTTGGATGTTTGGACGGAGAAAGGTAAGAATTCAATTAATTGGTTACCCAGTAAATGACAAACATCGACACTACTCCGCGCTGTCAGATCGTCAGTAAGGCAATAATGAGGAAAAAAACATGCATATTTAACACAGTAGCAGTAACAGTATTTTTTTATTTCTCCTGGCATTCACACAATGAACCGACAAATCCCCTTCGACAAAGTGTCGGTTTAAAATAAATAAGGTGCCCCTTATGGTTAGCTAATGCTAACTGGCCCTTTTGCACGGCAAGCTAGGCCAGTTAGCGAGTGGAAAGAAGCTAAGGCGCACAATGGCGATAACAAGCCGCACGATACGACAAAACTGCATGCATATACCGGGCTCACGAATGTGAAAATTACTCACTCGGGTAAATACGTAGAGGAGTAAGAGCTCCATTTAAAAACGCTGAAAGTAAGAACCCTGCTCTCTGGAACGACAGCCATCTTGTTGCAGGAAAAAAAACAAGCAGGGAGGGGTATAAGGAAGGGAAGCGTTAGCCCTTAAAGACACAGTGGCCATGTTTAGAGTTGAATATTATGCAATATCACGCCACATTTCTTACCATGTTTTAATGTTTTAATATGATTCCTTTAAACTATAACAAACAAGTCAAGTACAAACATAATAAAGCTATTTTCTACGGTATTGTCCCCAATTAAATTACCTTATTACACATACATTAAGAATTCCCTTTATATAGACAGCAAATATATATAAATATACATATTTATCAACATATATATTGTTTAACTGAAGATAATGATACATTCAAATTAGTCTGAAATTGCTGCGACGTGGTAGGGCTTTGATACAAAACCGAATGCCCTACATTCACGGACAGAACAGCCTTGCCCTGACCAATATGGCGGCGACAAGTGCGCGTCATCAACGTCAACATCTCCACCTCCATTCCTGGCTAAAAACAATGGTATTTCTTATTTCTTAAAACTGAAAATGTATTTATTGTATTTACAAAACATTATTATCACTGAATATATAAAAATGTGGCTTGTTGAGATAATGGGCAGTATTAGATAAACATCAACATACATTCCATAAAAAATACTAATCGCAGATTTGAAAATTACTTAAATCTGTTTATCTATGTCTCAATGTAAACAGTCGGGAACCTTTTGTTGGTTAAAGTCTGCAATGTATAAATGATATATCTTTCTTGTATGAGATCATACAGTATATTAACATCCTGACAGTAAATTGCTTCTGTATGCTTTCCGATCACTAGTAGTTTATACTTTATAAAAGCAACTTTCAGGGTGACCTCAGTCTTTCACGAAACGTTGAGTCGGTGGACATTTACAATGATGATGATGCATCTGGTGAGTAATACCTTTATTCCGGGTAAATCCGGCTACCTCATCATAAGGTACTCCAAGGCACGACTCATCTCCCTTGTCTCCAAAGTCACACCACTTCTAAGAAGGACACATACATTGACAATATTGTAATACATACACATTGTGTTAATATATTATCTTTGTTGTTAACATTGTTAGTGGTATAGTAGTCATACAATTATTATCACGGGTGGTCATCACAAGCTTCATTACAATAGCTATTTTTTAATTCATATTCTTCATCATTTCAACAGTATAGCCACCAAAAGTGACAAAAATGTCAGCTTCCCAAAAACTGGGATCATATTAATAAATAATACCATAATAATGCCATATATAATAATACCATAAAATACATTTCAAGGAGTATTTGCTTATTATTACTATTATTATATATTATATATATATTATACATTATTATTATTATTATTATATAAAACTCACACTCACAAGATCCTCAGGACAAAAACGTCAGCTTTCCAAAAACTACTGTAAATAGGTTTTCAATTTACATCTTTTAAAACTACTTCTGTCTGAAGTATACAGATCATGTTATTAATTTTAAACCTTTAAGACGTGTCTATGTTTGCATAACTGCTGTTTTTTTAAATGAATTCAAAATTGTAATGAAACCAAAGCTAAAGTGAAAGTGAAAACACACAACAATATTAGTAATATATATATTTTTTTATACATGTACACCATTCCAAACATCAGTAGAGACACAAGCCTGTCATTTAATATTAGCAAAGCACTCGTGCAGAAAGGTAGAAAGTTAAGAAACGTTGCAGCATGCTTGGAAATGGAAAAAGTAGCACCATCTGGTGGGCATATGTGATGTCAGAAATGTCATTTTTAATGGGACATTTATGTTGCCTGGAATGTATGGGTCTGAGTTTTTCGATTAAAGATTCAAGATTTCTCACTGTATGTGCATCGCATACAGGAGAATCGAAATGGTGTTTCCCTCTCACCTTTTTCATGAATAAAAGAAAAAGGACAATTAGATAAAATGTAATAATATAACAATATAAAAGACAAGAAGAGTCTAACTAAAATCTGGCATATGGGCTATACTGTACTGTATGAAAAAGTAATGCAAGATAAAGACGCAATGTGCTAATGGATGAGTTAAATATAAAATATAAATTTAAAAAATTGAAAAAAATGGAAAAATCTCAAATCTAACAAGTGAACGTTATACACTATACAAATGGCAGTTGTGCAATATGAAAATACTGTATATGCAATCTTTAATATGGACCAAAATGCAATGACAGTACCAGCAGTGCAACGGATGCAATATCATATCAATATATAATAGCCAGCGATGTCAGATAATATCGGCCCACCAATATTATTGGCCTGATATTGGTATAAACATGTAATATCTGTCAATATCAGTATCGGGATGTTTCCCTATAATGAAGCCGATAATCAACATAATGCTGTATATTGGCTCCCGTATTTGCCGGTGCGCAAAAGATGACCTCATCACACCACCCCTCAAGGGTGTAAACAAACGTGGGTGGCTAGTAAGTAGGAAGCTAGCTCGTTCCTTCTAACAATTCCCGGATGTAAAAGCGACGGTAAAATCTGACACTGTGTGCATGCGCTCGATGAGGAGAGTCCGTGGGTATGTCCGTGAAAATGCTCCTTTTTCGTATGCTATCGGCTATATTTTCATTTGTGTACATGTTTGTTAAATAGATTACTTTTCCTCTTCAATTTTGTATTGGACTTATACTGAGTGTTGGACCTCCTCGACTCATACGAGTGCTTTAAAAGTTAAGTCCAACTTTAAGCTTTTCAAACTCATGGCTCGGAGCTTCAGGACAAGATATAAGATGTGTAGGATATAAAGTCAAGGCTCTCACCTTGGCCACCCCAACGAAAAACTTCTGGCTCTGCCACTGCATGAAAATTATAACAGTTCATTTTCTTCCCTGGACTTTTTGATGATCAAAAAAATGTAAATGGCTACTCTGTTGACTTTTAAAACAAATGTCACAGCCTAAGTCTAATCGCAAGTATTTCTCAGATGTTGTCCAATGTTGTTTCCGGCCACGAGCTAACTGCTGATACTGATGACAAACATATGTGTTAATTCCACGACGGGAGATATGTGATCGTACACATATCCCTATTGAAAACCGAGAGTTGGACATTATCAGCATATTGGTTATCGGAAAAAAGCCAATATCGGACATCCGTAATAATATCATATAATAATAAATATTATTGTTATTATTATTGTTATACACCTACTCCCTCATAACAAGGACCAACAGTCTTCCAGACCTGACGATGACCAGGAAGAGTCTGTTTATCTGAGTACTATTCAAACAAAAAATGTTTGAGCAGTAACAATTCTGCTGAGGGCACCTTGGATCACAAGTGTGACACAATCCAAGAGGTCCTCTTGGAATGCAGAATAAAAAGTATTAATATTATTTATTATTATAAATTAAATATAATAATAATAATAACAATGCTATTATTATTATTATTATTATTATAACAAAAAATAAATAATATATTTGTATCGTTGCAACAATTAAGTATTATTTTATATTATTATTATTAAAAAATATAATTGTATCATTACAATAATATTAGTATTATGTTATATGATAAGAATAAGCAGAATAAGAAGAATTTACACAAATATATATTGTTAATTAATATAAAAATATTAATTATATAAATATATATTTTAGAATACCATATTTTCATTCAATGCAGCCAAAATGTCATAGAAATAAAAATACCTTTTCACCTAATTTACCTATTTTCAACACAGCCAAAGTAAAACAGATAAAATATTCTGGCAAATGTCACCTATTTTCATTCAACATAGGCAAAATGGCATAGAAAAAAATCCTGAATGTCACAAAATGTCTGTAGCACCTCTTAAGGTGAAACAACTGAGGTTTTGATCATTATAGCAAGCCACTCATTGTCACCATTACCACTACAGTGTTACGTCTTCACACTGGCTACTGGTGACATCATCACGTGTCTTCGACGACACGCTAATCGTAGTCGTCATCCTTCCGGTAAAAGCACTGTCCACCGGCCCAGGTTGGAGTTTTTTTGGGGGGGCGGGGGGAAAGTCCCTTTAAGTTGCTATTGCCAGAGTCCTGCTCGTGTCACATGGACGTGATATCACTGCAGCAACACACTGTGCACACTTCTTGGCTGGATGGAGAACAGGAAAAAGCGGCCGAGGAAATGCGCACAGTCATCCGACGACAAGCAGCCCCGGCGGGGAGGAAGAAGAAGAGGAGAATACGGACTTCTGGAAAGAATAACTGCACCTGCACTTTTTAAAAGCTATGAGTGTGTTGGAGGAACATCACGGTCCCGCTGAAGATGAGGAGCGCCTTTGAGTGAGTCAAGTTATGTCCATTCGCTGATGTGCGCTTCTGTCGCAGGTGCCATGCGCGCTTTTAGTCGCCTTTACATTCACATCGCTTCGTTTTTTCTTATGAGTATCAAGTGGAAGAAGCCAAGCAGGGTAGATGACGTGCCATTTGTGCTCCACCACCAGTGTCCGCATTCCAGGTGCTGTTGCGCACATTGAAATGGAAGTAAACAAGTGGGCATAGGGGCTCTGTGGAGCTGCAAACCCGTGTTTTCATCAGCGAGAACATCGCTCCAGGCATGGCGGGAAATATCCTGGTCCGTTCAGATAAAATAAAAAAAAACATCCCCCAGGGTCTGGTTGAGCTGCCAAGAACAAGTTGTTGACCTCCGACTGGGACTTTTGATAATTAAAAGAGGATTCACGTGTGAATAAAGAAAAATCACTTCTGTAACTTATGGAGGAGTTGTGATGTTCATAAAGGTTTGGATGAATAGTACAGTAGGGGCAGGCGATTGATCCAATACCAAGTAAATACAGGGCAAGAACTGCTGATACCAATACTTTACATTTGACATTCCCTTCAATGATTTTGTGGTTTTGCTTTTCATTTGCTGATCATGATAACAATCAGACTAAAACACATGACAAAATTGCATCAACTTATTTGTGTGTCACAATATCAACTAAATAATACAATTATTCCCTTGTTTTATGACATACGATTTGTTTGAGCAAAACTGCGAACGGTTCTATATATTCATGCTTATATTATGCTTGTTGCTCCAAAACCCTGCCGTATCCACGAATGTATTGTCAGAGTTTGCAAATGACAATATCAACAACACAAAAGAAACACACAGAAGAGAACTGAAAAATATCACGCTCGCATCAAGCCGATACTGGTACTACCCTTATATATATCGATACAAATAGAAAGTGCTGATTCACAGCAGGGCGTCCACATCACAGTCATTTAACCTTGATGCCAGGCGTGTCCAAACTTTTCCCAGCGAGGGCCGCATACAGAACAACTGAAGGAGGATACAGTTTGTGCATTAAAGATCGTGTTATAGGTGACAAAACAAATGGGCGTGATAGCTATATCATTAATTATGAATTAATTTGATTTTTTTTAAGTATACAGAGGGCCAATAAAAAAAAAATCACACATTAGACATCCCAGCTTTAGTGTCATCTTTTTTTTTTAATTTTCAAGTCATTTTATTTGTGTTAAATGAATATAGATGACATTTGCTAGAGGATATTCATTTTAGAATTGGCATCTCTCTTCCCTAAATTATGAAAATGGCGATTTATATATATTTAAACAACACACATACGGGTCACATACGGGTCTTTAAAAGGTTAAAAAGCCACAAAATATAATGAATGCTTGATATGTATATTTCATACTGAAGTAGTTTTTAAAAATTGACTTGCGGAAAATGTTTACAACAGTATTTGGAAAGCTGATATTTTTGGTCCAGAGGACCTTGAATGCGATAAAAAAAAAAAAAAATTGACAATGTAAAAAAATCCTAACGATTGGAAATCAGGAAGTTGTTTCATCACAAATAAACTACTAAATGGTCTGGAATGTCACGTCACCGTCGCTGTGTGTCTTTTCTTATGACATTGTGCCGCTGTCTTTGTTGTTTAATGACCCTTTTTTCACAGCAATGGTCATTTTGCTACACAATTAGCAGCATTCGCCACAAGGGTGTTGCATAAACCAAGCAAACCCCCATTAAATCTTGGTAGACTCCGGATAAAGGGATCGATGCCGGAAGTTCTGTTCATTGTTTGAGTCACTATGATTCAGGAAGTAGTCTGCTATAGTAAATAACACATTTTAAATGACAAATGATACATTTTGGCCGTGGCGGAGGTCTGTGCTGTACTCACTGACAATTTAGCTATGTGTGCATAGCATTCCTAAAAGAACAACTCTAATGGTGAGGGCCAAAGACCTTTAATATCTGCCGTGATTAGCATTAGGTTGTTCTGGAACCCACTCAGGCCAGGCTCCACACACAGCCAGCCTGTTTGTTGTCTCACTTTGTCGACAAACCACAACGAGGAACTCATCCAGCTGGGTTTTGTGTTATTTGGTCATCTTTTTCCTGTACATTGTAGTTCGAAATTTACAGCCGTCACATTTCCTTAAATGAATGCAGCATTTGTATTTCACGATCCCCGGGTAAACAAAGTAACAAATGTGCCCAAACAAGTCAGAGCGGTGTCGAACACAGGCTTTGCTGTCCTCGCCTTCTTTCATGATAGTGAAATGTGCCATAATCCCGTGGCATTAACCAGCATTAATCCTGCTGTGTTTGCCTTCATTACGAACAAATCTGTCACCCTTTTCAAGCTAATTTAAACAGCGGTTTCCAGCCACAACATTAGGCACACCTGCACGTCCTGCTGGGATCCAATAGAAGAGAAAGCTGGACTGAACAACATAATAATAATATATTTATAAACATAATTATTCTTTAATGACTGACATGTTGGTGAAACAGTATCTGTATAAATAGTAACAGTGTGACAGAACCGACTAGTGGCATTTCCATTAATGACTGACGTGTAGAGCGGCCAATGACTGCACAAACACTGACTCAGTTTCTACACTGTGAGACAGTGCAAAAAGAATAACTTAAAGATAAAATGCGATGATAAGACAATACAAATATTTTCCGTTCTTCCTGTAGCGACTGCCATGCAGATCGGCCAATGACTGCACGACTAGTGAGTGGCTTTCCTGCTAAGAGAAGAATAAAATGCACACTGAGTCTTGTTATGGTTGCCCTCTAGCCTGGCCAATGACTGCATGAACAGTGAGTGGGCCGTCGATCGTATAGCGTTTGAACAATCAGAGACACCGCAAGGAGGCGGGACCTAAAGAGGAATGTGATTCACAGGGCAATGCAGGAATGCATGCCGACAGAGGCCTGTCATGATTGCCGTACAGCCTGGCCGACGACTGCATGATCAGTGAGTGGGCCAATGACAGTACAGTGTTTCAACGATGAGAGATACCGCAAGGAGGAGTGACCAAAAGAGAGCGAGTGTGTCATATGATGCACAGAATGCTCGAACCGCAGATAAACGCTTTTTCCTGTTCATCTGTTTTTGCATTCGCTTTACAAAAGCCGGTACTGCGTCGTGCACGTCATGCGCGTGGCCTCGGTCAGGTGTTTATGCTTGCCTTGTTTCAACAAATAGATCAGTTTTGTTCTGATATAAATGAGCCACGTTGCGGTTTGAAGCCGCGACATTGCAGGCACATCTGAGAAATGAGCCCGTTACTTTTTTCCTCAAGTGTGTGTTTGCTGAATAATTGAAATAAATGGGACAGCGGGGATTTTTTTTGTGCGTGTGTCTTAATGTGAGCTCGAACAGCCAGCTGTGAAAGTCGTATTTCCGCTGGGTTTATGTGGTCATAATTAGCACCTCCCATGTGACTATGCGAGCATGTGTGTGTGTGAATACAATGCGAGGAGGGGTGTGCTTGTGTTTACATGACAGCCGACCAGGAGGGGAAGTGACGCAGGAGTCAGTCTTAAAGGGGAATAGCAAACATGCTGCAGAACATCGAGAGAGGGGCAGGGGACAGGAAGGGTTAGGACAACATAGCGAGATAAAACACAGTCCAAGAACAATGACGCGCAACTCAGCAAACATGAAATCCGTCATTGTCCACACTGGTTTTGGCCAATTTGATTATGAAATGTGTTTACCCTCTCGCTCTCTATAAAAGTAGTGACACAAGGTTGTGTTTGTTCAGAGCTTGGCCTGTTCCAGTTCTGAGCCAACATCCCCGGTTGCTATTCACCGTGACCTCATCATCTCTCTGGCTAGCTTCCCTGCCAAACTGGAGCCCTCTCGAACCTTCTTGGCTGTGAAACTTTCACAACACATTCAGCCGTTGACATCTCGACAAATGCTTCTCGGCATACGGAGCAAGACCCAAAGAAACATAAACGAGGAGGTCAAAGTTAAGTGTGGTAGTCAACTTTCAACACCCGGCCACTGGCGTTACAGCATTTTTATGTTCAAAGGCAGACCCTAAAACGAAAGGCAAGTCACGGGGCAACGGAAGGATAAATGCGGACTATAGTCTGTCATACTGTCGCCGATCAGTTAGTCAGTCGATGATGGTCTTGCGTTTTTGCGTACATTATTTTTGTCCCATATTATACTATTTTTCAACAATTTTAAATAATCTCAGAGGTGCCACAATAGTGCATAAGAAATGTGTTGTTCGAAATCCAGCCTTCATGCTGGAATTTAAAGTTCTTAAAGTGCTTTTAGTAAGCCCTACTGAAAACACCATTTTGTGTTTGTTACTTTAATGCTAATGAGATGTGTTTGGCAGCACGGTGGATGAGTGGTGAGCATGTTGGCCACACAGTCACGAGATGGGCAAGACCTGGGTTCGAATCTCCACTTGGATGCCCATGTTCTCCCCCGTGCGTGCGAGGGTTTTCTCCGGTTCCGTCCCAGCGAGTGTGAACGGTTGTTTGTCTATATGTGCCCTGCGATTGGCTGGTGACCAGTCCATGGTGTACCGAAGTCCAGCATAACTCTGCGACCCTAATGAGGATAAGCGGCAGTCGATCCTAGTTACAAATGGTGAAAACCGCTAATAATGAATGAACACATAAAAAGGCTAAAATACAGTAGGCCCTCGCTACTTCGTGGTTTGAACATCGTGTTTTTTCAAAAAATAATTAATAAATGATGGCTGTTTTGTGGTTGACTACACCCTATTATTAGTCAAAAATATTGAAAGACAAGTTATATTTAGTATTACATTTAATATTCTGGTAATGTCTGTAATGTTGCATTACCTAATGTCTCCCCTGTGACCACATGAGGTGCCCGCAAGCCTGCTTTTCATTCAGCTTTCCAGTGAATAATGTGAGAACACTAGAAAGAAATGCATTCTGAACGACAAAATGTGAGTCGTGGACACCAGCATTTTGTTTGTGTTCTGGTACAACAAGCATATTCGCTTTGTTTGTTACAAAATGAGTAGCTCTTGGCCATTTTCATTTTCTAAAAGTAGCTCTCACAAGAAAAAACGTTGGAGACCGCCGCTTTAGAATCAACCACGGCATGTCCGACTTGAGTGGAAAAAAAGTTCTCCTCCCGTTCCTCGTGGGAGTGGTACGTTTTTGGCTTCTTACTTTTTCCGTCTTCCCCACTACATCTGAAACACTTTCGTAGTTAGCTCAGTAGCTTGCTATATGCTGTAAGCGGCGGCTGTCTCTTATGTCCCTGCAGTGATCCCGTCGCGTGGGCGGTTTTAATAACGGTAAAAATCGTATTTAGAAAGTCATAAACAGGTTTTCGATGCTCTAACTACAAAAATATTCCGTTTATTAACATTGACTCCTACTTCGTGGAAATTCACTTATCGTGGTCGGGTCTGGAACCAATTAACCACAATAAATGAGGGACGACTATGCCTATTTGTGATATTCTGAACCCTATAATATGCCCCTCACAGTTATTACACAATTTTTAAATTCAATTTTACATATTAAGAAACAATTACAGGCGTATAGAATTATGCTTAGAAAATATGCAGTTACACATTACATCTTGACAAAGCATCTTCCTGCTGGAACATGTTGAGTGAATTGACTTGTGAAACAGCACCCTCTGCTGGATTCATAGCTGCCATCAAACCACTTTCAAGTGAAGTTGCCATGGAAAAAACAGTTCAAGCAGAGAAATGAAATCTGCGAATGTGAGGTGGACTGAATGTCGTACTGCGAATAGGTGAGGATCTTCTGTATTACTGTTATAACAACATTTAAAGTTCATTTTGGCATAATTGGGGACCGCATTTGTCAGACTGCAAGAAAGCAGCAAGGACAATGGAAGAAAACATGCCGACTACTTAAAATCTGGGCAAAAAGAGGACGGGAGAACTTCTGGTCAGTATCAAATAAACTATAAACTCTACCCTGTAATTTAGTTTTAGAGTGCTTTTTTTGCACTTTTGCTAACATTCCAGTAATCACAAAATGTTATTCTTTGTCTTGACAATGTCCATATTGAAGCTTTTTTTTATCTTCTTCTGGAACATAGGGTACTAAAACTCTATTCAGTATAGTCTATTCAGTAGCACTACTGAACACTGGAAACAAATACACTGCATATACAAATAGCTACGATGACTTGTGACTTGCATGTCCGATTTGATCCACATTGGAAGTATCAAGAAAGGAATTAAGTTCACGCTTTGATCATATTTCGTTTAAAGTCGTCAGCATGACCTGTGGATCGTACCGTGTCAGCATGCCTTGTGTGACAGTGAGGGTATTGTGTGTCCAAAGGTAATATTTCTCCATGGCGAACGATGGCATAATGAACCAAGTGTCTGAAAAGGAAATGCTATAATGATTGACCCCATGTGAAGCAGGAATGTGCACACTGCAACACTGCAAACTAGTAATCATACAGCGGTGCTTACTGTATGTGTTTCATACAGGACACTCTGAATGGGCCTGCTCTTGTCTGTGGGGAGTGTCAGTCAGTTGTTGCGCAGCCTGCAGGATGGAGGGTGACTCGGCAGAGAGTCTGGCCTGGCGCCAAGCTGCATAATATGCAACTGGGCAGCAGAAAGCCATAACGATACGCTATTGTTTGTGAACTGTAAGGCCATGCACACATTATTATTAAATACAATGAGACAATCCAATGACAACCAGTGACAACCTTTTACAGTTTGATTGATGACGCCAAATATCAGAAAACTGCAATTTCATTATTGCATCCTATCAAGTCAATACTAAACCGCAAAGAGGACGAGGCGTCAAATGGAATTGGAAAGAGGCTGTTATTTGTCAAATTGGAAAACTCATTCTATACTATATAACAACTTATTTGATTAACTTTAATAAGAATGTGGAGTGCATGAGAAAGTGGAAGGGAAAATGCAGCTTTGTTTGACCACACTTGTCAACAAGTATATTGCACAACACAGCAGCAACAGAACCAACATTGCTGCTCAGTCAGCGAAAAATACTTCTGCACTGTATGACGTGGTACATTTCACCACCACTGCACACCAGAACAATGCAAATATTGTACAATTAATACGTAGCCGATGCTTATTTGTGGCCAGTGTCGACATAAGCGGAAATCAGAACCGAAATTGTACATTTACTTGTGATGTTTGCCAGAGACATACGGAGAACGGATGATAATCAAGGATTTTTCAACCTACGGCAGTTTGTTGTCATGGTTTTCGTCCATTTGTGCACATTTTTATTTAGATCCTTCTGTTTTCATATGATATTTCATACTCCTATCTAACAGAGCTGATGCGGTAATTTCGTTGCATGTCTTTTCCCATCCGATCCGACACCGATCTTTTTTTTTTTTTTTTTTTTAATCATAAGCTTTTGTACAAACATGAATTTGTGGAATTGAATATGGTTATGAAAATAGCTCTTCAAAGCATTAAAAATAATGCAACCGAAGTATTGCTGAATTAACTTTTTTATTACACATCGCATGACCAACAATATTTTTGGCTTTTGTAACAAACCGGCACACCGAGGACATGTCTGCATGGTGGTGTTACGTTTTCTTCTTTTTGCGGGTGGCGGGAGTCGTGTGGCAACCAGCTTTGAGGCGCATTACCGCACCTACCATGTTGCAGTGTGGTCCAGAGTTACGAACGCTGATGCTGTGCAACTCGACCGTAGTTATTTTGCTGTTACTGTTTCATGCTGCTTAGTGATAATGATGATGTTGACAATACTACAACACACGTCGGCATAAACGGCCAATTTTTCATAAAAGTGACCCCTGTGAGTCTCGTATTTTACGTCGACAAACGTGATCGACCATGCATGTCGACGTCAACCTTACTGGGCACTTTACAGTAATAAACCCACAATGGACGGGGAGTTGATGAGTTGGTCAACATATACTTAAACCGATTCCGCTGTATTTACTGTTTGTCAACATTTTGGATAACTGCAATTTCCCAGTTCATCCTATTGTGCAGTCGCATCGCTTACAAAAAAATCCCCAAAATGTCAGGTGGCATACATTGTGGTCATCTGTGATTTCACATTTTTAGTCACCTCGGGAAATTTTGTAACTCATTTTGGATCTCATTATATGGTGGAGCTTGTACAGTAATGTTGTGAGTGTTGACGGTATTTGGACAGGGATGTTTAACGGTTGTGCTGGGGATGCACTGTGGTAAGCAAGGCGATAGTATCAGAGCAGGGACAGATTGCTTCAGTGCCGCTAAGTAGGCCAAAGGCACAGGGGAGTGTCACATGAACCGGCGCTGCTATGTTAGCTATTCTCCAGTGTCTTGTTCAAGCTGGAGATGGGAAAAGACACACAGCGAGAGAGGGAGGGAGATCGCCTCGCGTGCGTCATGTTTCCTATGCTGTCTGGCGTCTGTACATGACACTCAAAACCACTTGTCGAAAAGGGGAAGTGTTCCTTTTTCTTGGCTCGGAGACCACACTGACCTTTTTCCTTAAGCGTTTTTAACTGCTGCAGAAGGTCAGTCAGCAAAGCACGGGTTGGGGGGGAGTTTCCTTGGCCGGAATTTGCCACAGGGCACAGAAAGTTTAAACTCTTCCTCGGTGTTGTTGGAGTGGCAAGGGGTGGACGGTTATTTTGCCCCAGGGGTCTACAACGTGCGGCTCGGGGGCCAATTGTGACCTGTTTTTTATTGGCCTTAGGCATATTCTAAAAATACAGTGTATTCCATGCATGCAAGCTGTGGAACCCCTGATGGGTTGTGGTCAAAATGCTTTGGTAGCATCGATGCAATACAGATACCGTCAAAGTTTTATAATCGTTAGACAAATGGTCAATGACTTATGGGCAATTAGATGCCAAGTCTTCTGCAAAGACGTTTTAGTTGACGGTGGCCATGTTTTTCAACCAATCTTGCTCAAATTGGACACACATGTGCTTGTCGGTCACCTGAAGGTGTGTACCAAATGACGCGGCGATACAGATACACCTAAAGTTAATAGTTGCGCAGTTAATAGTTGACTCAGATTCCTCCGAATCGAATCACCATTCACCCTAAAGTCACAGTGGGCGTTTTGTAGGGCTGACTTCGACTTCGACTGAGGAGTTTCATAGTCGAGTAAGAGTCGAGTAACTGTGGGGATCCCTACAAATGAACAGATCTGATTTGCGACTTTTTCCACCTCAAAGAAAAAGGTTAAAACACTTTGATAAACGTAGAATACAACAGAATGCTTTTAATTGTTCCTAGGCACATGTGCAATGAGATTTAAAGCAGCTCCTTTTCCGTGCAGACTTGTATGTAAGTATTCCAAAATATACTGTATACCGAATATACAAATATTTATAACATAGATCAAATAAATAGTAGTTTTAAGAAGATAAAACAGGGGTGTCCATAGTGTGGCCCGGGGGCCATTTGCAACATGAGACAGATTAAAAAAAAAAAAAAAAAATACAACAAAACAAGAAAATTCACAAAAACAAAAAAAAAAAGAAACCAGTAATTTTATGAGAATAAAATAGAAATATTAAGATGAAGTCGTAGTACAGTGTTCACTCGCTACATCGCGGTTCACCTTTCGCGGATTCACTCTTTCGCTGATTTTTTTAAAGTGCAATTTTGCACGTTTTTTTTAACAGGTTATGAATGTGCATTGTGTTCTGCATCCTTGTAGTGTGTAAGGGTGATCTATCAGTGCTCTGTTGCATGTGTCTGTTATTGTGTTTACTACTGCTACCAGTAGAGGGTGTCGTAAGACGTGTCCAGTTCGTCTCAGCATGTATAGAACCACAACAGTTCTGATTGGCTAAGAGTACAAGCTCAATGAAGGCAGAAGTTACGAGGCTGTAGGGCGCCTGGAATACTGTAAATGAATCTTCTTCTGAATCTTTTAACAAGGATACAAAAACGCCACAGCCTAACGGCGCCAGGACAAGCCACGATCAAAGGAGGAAAATATGCGCGAGTCACTTATTCTTGTGTCCAATGTCGTAAGTTGATCATTACAAACTCTGAGTGTTTAAACGAGAGAAATGTGATAAAATGTTCATGCCTGTCTGAGAAAAGTGTATAAAGTGTATGGTGAGGGGTTTTACAGCCTTAAAATATATACAGGGTCCGGCAAAATGATCTGACACATTTGTAGGTTAAATGAAAGGCAGATAAAGTAAAGAAACAAGAAAGTGTTTTTATTTTCGAAAAGTACATATAATGCCATTCTGTTTCATTATGTTTTAAAAATCAAATCAGTCAAATGGGATTCATTATTGTCCAGACACTCAATGCAGATCCAGCATCTCTGAAGTTGGTAACCCATAACAAGATGGTGTTTCCAGCTGCTACGGGATCATGTCTACCGAGATTGAAGTGCAAACGGAACGCTCGTTGTGTTGCAGTTACAGATTTGTTTGTTTTGATAAACGTCTCCACAATGAAAGCGCGATGCTCACCAGTCCAGTTCATGGCAGCAACTGAAAAAGAAGCGAAAAACAATGGCAGCATATGAAAAAAATGGCATTATACGTACTTTTCGAAAATAAAAACACTTTTTTGTTTCTTTGCTTTATTTGCCTTTTATTTAACCTACAAATGTGTCAGATCATTTTGCCTGACCCTGTATTATAATTGTGCAAATATAGAGTTGGTTACTTGGCGGATTTCACTTATTGCGGGCTATTTTGGGAACCTATCTCCTGCGATAAACGAGGGAACACAGTATTGGGAGAAAAAAGTTGGTTTACGAGTATAAAGTTGTAATTATATGAGTTCAAATATAGAAAAGAGAGAGATGCAGGCTGTTTTTTCTTCAAATATATATAACATATCTACATGGGTTGGTTTACAAAATGTAAACTATCAAAGTAGCTTCCTCATCTTTTTGTTTTTCAGTACACGGACCGTGTACTGATCGTTGAATCAGACTCCTCCGAATCGAATCGCGATATTGTCGACTATTCTAAGACACCCCCAAGTGTTTTGTAGAGTGCATTGCGCTGCGTGAGAAGTTTCCAGTTAATCCGACTTATGGAATCAAAATAAGAGCGCCACCGTGGGGTGTATTTGTCAAAATAAGAGCACCACCGTGGGGAGTATTTGTCATTTTGTCCATCCCCAAGGCAACAGAACAGATGGTGACGATATATGCAAAGAAGCAGGGTGACTTGTAAAATAAATACTTAATGGGGTCAGAGAGCAACACCCTTACAAAACTAGTCTATAATACCACTACTACCGGATTGGCTGTATTTGCTTTTGGATTTACTTTTGTGTGCTCCGTTTCTGGGTCCTGCCTGGGAGAGTTTCTTCGGCCTGTCATCTGTGTTTGTCCAGTGCGTGGAGAAGGGAGGGGTGGGGGATTGACTTTCTGCTCCATGACACCAGTTTCCCCGGTGACCACAACCAAATAGACCAGCTGTACCGGTTCTCCCTTCAGGAGGAAGTGGCAGGACTCACGCTGATGATTCTGTGGTCTTTTGCTGTTTTCTGTTTCGACATCACACGCCTCTTCCACACAATGACGAGCCACGCCGCAGCTCCCTTCTTCTACGCCATGTTACCCACGTCAGAGTGACTGGCCTAGATTTTTGAAAATGGACCCGGAACACTTGCTGTTAATAGCCTTGCCTCTGCTTCCCTCAGATGGAAGAGCATGTTGTGATGTTCTCAAAAAAACCCCCCACAGTGGTTGTTCCTGGACAATGGAGTGCAAAATACATGTTCATGTATTTCTTGGTAATACTCTCTCTGCATCTTTTTCAAGGTTCAATACCGCATGCTTCAGCTCTTATGGGAATACAATTAGAAATTTTTATTTTTATGTGTACTTCCTTAGGGGTGTCCAATGTGCGACCGACCTGTGGGGCATTTTTAGCCAGTAGATAATTTTTTTTATTGAGCCTCAGCTTATTGTAGAAATCGAATGAATTCACGATTACCGTAATTTCCGGTGTATAAGTCGCTACTTTTTTCTCACGCTCTGAACCCTGTGGCTTATTCAGTGATGTGGCTAATTCCCATGATGCGTAGAGTGCAGCTTGAGGAAGTAGTGATTTGGAAGTGAAGTGGACGCTTATATCACATTTTGAAGTCTTATGCAGCGAGCTTGTTTTGATCCGACAAATCTTAAGTAAGTTTGATAGAGTGTTGAGTTACTACAGCTTCTTTTTAGACCGCTTGGACCGTGGCAGATGTTGAACTCCGATGAAAAAAAAGCGTCTAATGTCTCGTTATCGGCGCTAATGAGTGACGCTGGGAACATCGAGTGGAGGTTTTTAGTTTGTCTTTCAAAAAATCCACTATCACTATTGGGTTTTGAAAGGCGTGACAAAAAGGACAGCTCAAGCTAAATGGCAAATTTGCCTCGAGACAAAAGTGACAACGAAAGAGAGAGACGGACTAGCAAACTGTGTGATGAAAGAATTTTTAATTATGAGACTGTTCGGTTCTGACGCTGCATTTGGCGACTTTAGTGGTTTTAGTTCCCAGGAGGAGGATGAAGACAGCGATTAATAACTTTCAAATATAACAAATATAATAATGCAATAAATATAATAAATATAACAATGACAACAAAAATAGCTCATAAGAGTTACATTTTTTGGCAGTTCAATGCAACAGCTCTTCTTGTAAGAACTTAAGTGGTTTTGGTTATTATCAAGAAAACCATGGACGTTGCCAGATATCAGCTCTTAAATTACACTCTTATGAGCTAGATTTGTTATCATCGTTATATTTGTCCAAACAAATGTACCTTTAGTTGTACCAGGCATTAAAATGGATCAATAAACTGAAGAAACAAGGGTGGTCTAATAGTTTTTTCCTTGACTGTAGACAAACAACCATTCACAAGGATAATTTAGAGTCGCCAATTAACCTAACATGCATGTTTTTGGAATGTGGGAGGAAACCGGAGTACCCGGAGAAAACCCACGCACGCACGAGGAGAACATGCAAACTCCACACAGAGATGCCCAAGCCGCAATTCGAACCCAAAGTGTATTGATTCGAAAAATCAGATCAGTATAAATCCGTATAAATTGTCTGGATTTTGACGAAAAACCAGAGAAATAACACACAAATACGCTGAGGTACACATTGGGTATCAGGCAGAGGTCAACTGGTTTGCATATAGGCTCATAGCAGCTGAAACGTTAAGTTCATGTTCATCTTTGTGACACACTTTTGCATGTCCCAAAATGGCGACGCGCGCTGAAACGGGCTGAAATTGACATCGAGTCATGTTTTATACACAAAGAAAATATTCAACACTGTTTCCCTTGCTTATTCAATGTGTTTATTTGGTTATAGCTGCAAATCACTGCAGTCTGTGCACCATGCCCCTGCAAATGACAGCACCCCTGTCATAAACAGGTTTCACTGTACTGTACTAATGTTGTGAATTTTGCTAAATATGGATATTTTCATATACGGATAATGAGAGTAAAAGAAATACATTTGAAAAATGTTATGATAATTAATAAGTTCCTTTAAGCCCTCCTTTAACTGCAAGCAGCGCCGTGAGTAAATGCAGTGATATAATGTGCTGTTGGGCGGGGGGAATTTATGTAAGCGGTGAGCGTAAGTCAGAACCTGACGACACCGGGGCGGTAGCGAAGGTTGTAAAAGATAAAGCCGTTTCAAATAATGCGTTTACTACTGCCTCGGATATGCCACATTCTGCTCCTCCTTTGCAGTCTGGAGGGCTTCTGAAGAAAAGAGCTCAGTCACTGCAGCTGCTCGTCACACACACACACACACACACACACACACACACACACACACACACACACACACAAAACAAGCTCTCGTTTATGCAAATACACCCCGGCCTTTCCTGTGTAAAAACACGCAACTAATGTGCCAAAATCCGCCCTGCAGGAGCGTTTATGTATTTGCTGATTTCTCCCTTCATAAATATCAAATGAGATGAATGAAGACATGCTCAGTGTGTGGCATGCCTCCTTGCCATGGCTCTAATTGAAGTGAGCGGCAGCTTGGCCTTCTCCTGCTGTGGCCTGCCTAATGCCATTAGAGGGAATCTGAGGGCCATGACGGTGTGTGTGTGTGTGTGTGTGCGCGTGTGTGTGTGCTGATCTGCCACACATCCACCTCACTATTTAATCAAACACTAATCCCCATTCATACCACCAACAACAGCAATGAACGTCATCACACACACTCGTACACTCGGCGTAGGCTGGGCTTGCATACAACGCATCATTATGTCGTGAACCTTAATCGGCATAATAGTGTCACACGTATATCAAGCATGCACAGCCGTGGGATATTGTTCCCACGGAATGGAAATGAAATTTCTACAGCGGAACCCGCTTATGTCGAAGTCAGTCAGTCAGTACGAGGGGCTGACGTCAACATAGCCGAACTGCTTGCACACTGACTTGTGACTTTGGCCGGAGACATAAGGAGAATGGGTGATAATAAAAGGGTTTTTCAACCTACAGCAGTTTAGCGGTCGTTTTCCTCCATTTGTGCATATTTCTATTTCAGTTCTTCCGTTTTTGTATGATGTTATACTCGTATCAAACAGTGCTGCTGCAGTAATTTCGTTTATTTCTTGACTGCAACGACAAAAAGGCATTTCCTACATTCACAAATCTTTCTTCCGGTGGCCAAAAATCTAAAAAACAAACAAATTTGTTTCATTTTTCATTTTTATATTTTAATAAATGTAAAAAAAAAAAAAAAGAATTAAAAAATAATAATTGAATGCGTGCATTTTGTTAGGTGCTGTGATAGACTCCAGTTTAATACTGCAAACTTTTATTTTGAAGCTTACTTTGCACTGAACAGAAAGTCACTGTGTGTCTGTTTTAATGCCGGCAGGAGTTATGTCGCTGTTGTGCTTTCACACTGCGTAGCGATAACTATGAAGTTAGCAATACTACAACACTTGTAGACATAAACGAGCCCCTTTTTCAGACAAATTACAACTCGGTCTCTCAAATTTGATGTCCACATAAGCGGTGGACAATGTATGTCGACTTGAACTTAAGTCAGCACTTTACAGTAATAAGAAGAACACAGTGGACAAGACTTGTTGGCTTGGTTCACGTCGACATAAGCGGGACACCGACTTTAGCGGGGTTACATTGTAATGAACGATGATGTATTTATGCCTAATCCGCGTTAACGCTATCAGGAAATGCACTCGCATGAGCTCAGGAGCTAATAAAACCTCAACGTTTTGATTTCCCAAGCCTGGGGCCAGCTTTAAGCACACACACACACACACACACACACGCACACACAAAGCTGACAACGCAACCATTATGTAACCAATAGCCATGAGTTGCCGTGGGAACAGGGAAGAAGCAAGGTGGTGGGAGGTGGAGGCACAGAGACCAGACGACAAGAGAACGAGAGAAAAGATGACAAGAATTGTAATGAATTAAAAAAAACACCCTTACCTGCTCTATTCAACAACATATGGCAACCATAGAACAATGAATAAAAAATATGAACGTAATATAAATAATGCACCTTTATTGTCATTGTTGCAGAACAAGCAGTAGTAACTCTCTGTGAAGCAGCAAAAATAAATACTGAGACAAAAAATAAATGATCAGCTTCGATCTACAGTTCTGTCCCAAGGTAGGTAAGAGTCGGTGCTAACAGCTAACAGGCCCACTCTGAGCATGTAATATTGCATGATATATTATGTTATCATTATAATAAATACAGTATATTATATTTTTACAACGTTATAGAATAATGTAGAGTCATAATATGAGTAAAGGCACTGTATGAAAATACTATCCAATTTTAATGATAAAAAAATACATTATATACTGTATGCATCTTTCACTAGATAGTTATTATGCATTTAGTTAGCATTGAGTTATTAGGAGGTCATAATAGAGAATGATAGAATAAAATATGACTGTAAATGTGATGATATAAAATGAATCATGTTTATAAAGTGAAACGGAGAATAATAAGTAATGCGTATCATTATACAGTTAATATCAAATTTTAAATATATAAATGCAGTGCAATAATGTGATTAGGGCATGACTGTATTTTGCAGTAATTAGTATAGAAATGCCAGAATGTGCTTCATGGATTTCACGTATTGCAGGCTATTTTGGGAACACTGTAAAAATATAGTTTTTATTTTTATATACTGTCAAGAGAAATTGGGGAACAGATTGTATTTTGGAGCTTGTATGAGTGTACCTAATGTTGTGGCCGCTGCATGTAAACTTTCCATCCATCCATTTTTTTTCGATGCCGCTTATCCTCATCAGGGTCGCGGGGGTATGCTGGAGCCTATCCCAGCTGACTTCGGGCGACAGGCAGGGCACATATCGACAAACAACCATTCACTCTCACATTCATACCTATGGACAATTTAGAGTCACCAATTCACCTAACATGCATGTTTTTTTTGGAATGTGGGAGGAAACCGGAGTACCCGGAGAAAACCCACGCAGATTCGAACCCAGGGCTTCCCGATCTCCTGACTGCGACTGTGTGCTAACCACTGGACCACCGTGCGGCCCGCATGTAAACTTTGTATAGTCTAAATAACACATCAATTCATAAAGACCAGAACTAAAGATGGTTTGAAACTTGCATTGATGGCAACCGAGTTCATTTATCGAGTCATTCTAGAAGCTGTGACATGCTTGCTCAGCCGAGCACCTTCACTGTAAGTCTAAATGAAGTATTCAGTGTGGAGCAGTCGTAAGGGAAAGACTGCATTCAAAATGAGTAAGTCGAAACGGGGTGGGTAACTTTATCAATGTCATGTCATCACGTCCCGATGTCTCCATCAAACTGCACCGTGTTATTCCTCACTGGAGTTAAATTCCACTTCATAAATCCACTGCATGCATTTCCACAGGAACAACCGAGCATCTTCTTTTAAAACCTATTCCCCTCGTGAGTAATCCATCACTGCATTAGTCGGAGTGGCGCTTCCACACACACACACACACACACGCACAATGTGGCAATGGCACTGCTGCACTGTGGCAAGCATTCATCAACAACGGCTTTTGCAGCAGCCCCCAGGAACAGTATGCTGAGACCAGCAGTAAGCGTGCTGCATGTTGTAAACGCTCCATTAAGTCGTACTCATACATGTTACAGCCGCAATCTTTAAACATTCTGCACCGCAGTATGGGAGCGCTCCTGTCACACAGAGCGGTGGTTCCCAAACTTTTTACTGTCGCGTACCCCTTCAGATATTTGACCTGAAGCCACGTACCCCCCGCTCCAGCACATTAAATAAACATGTTTATCTTAATTAATTGGTTAATTCATTTTATAGTAATTCTGGGTCAAAAATGTGTATTTTGCATGGTCACAGTTTGATAAAGTTTCACATGAGCAGTGATAAATAGATAAGTAACCATCCTACATATCTTTTATTCCAGTTTGATGTTGGCATCCTTCCGTTAGAGCGGACTGAATTTGAGCTTCACCTTTTTTGTCCACTCCCGATGGCTATGGTTTACGTCTGCATATTCATTTCAAACCAAAGTGGAGGGGAAAGTTGAACAATCGTGAAAAAGCAGTATCCGAAGTACAAAAATACACCACAATAAATAAAATATTCAAGATTAAACACTCTGATTGGCTGTAGACCATTGTCAATCAATCTCCTTTGTGCCGTCCTGCCATGTCTCCTGTGTCATCGCTAACTAGCTTGCTTGCTTGCTAGCTTGTAAATGAATCTTCGGTTCGTCCGCAGCAACATGTTTAAAGAATACAACATTGTTACAGTACAGTGGAATATGCGTGAGTGACTTCATCATTTCTTGTGTTGATCATTAAAATTCAAACGTTTGAACTTTTTGGAGTGTTCATGCCTGTCTGAGAAACGTGTATAAAGTGTATGGTGAGGGGTTTTACAGCCTTAAAACATACACTATATAATCATTGTAAAAAAATGAAGTTGGCTGCTTCACGGATTTCACTTATTGCGGGCTATTTTGTGAACCTATCCCCCACGATAAACGAGGGAACACTGTAATTCATTCATTTTATAAACACTCTTAATGTACAAAATAATCTTAAAACTCACTTATGTGTTGATATAATGCACACAGAGCAATGAACAACTCCACACAGTCTCCTTTCATGTCCGTTCTCCTTGCGCCGTGAGGCGTTCAGGCGCACTCGTAATTGAGAGTGTTAGGCGCTAATTGCTTTTCGTTTTTATTCACGTCCCCCCCATGACAATTGGCGTACCCCTATGGGCACGTGTACCCCACTTTGGGAACCTAGGATGTAGAGAATCTTTAGAACCAGTGTTTTTGAAAGTAGGTCCTTGAAAACAGCATTTTGACAGGAGGTCCTTAAAAACAGCAATAATGTTCCTGTCATATCACGTATCTTTGATCAGTGTTTTCGCAGTAGGTCCTTAAACACAGCAGAGCTCATGTCAAATAGAGGATCTTTGACTGGCGTTTTTGAAGGAGCTTTTTCAAAACAACCAAGTACTTCTGTCATTTAAAGGATCTTTGGCTAGCATTTTTGCAGGGGGTCCGTAAAAAACAGCAGAACACAAATAGGGGATCTTTGACCTGCGTTTTTGCAGGAAGTCCTTAAATAGCAGAGTGCTCCTGTCATGTAAACATCTTTGACCAGCGTTTTTGCAGTAAGTCCTTAAAAACAGCAAAGAGCTCCTGTTATACAGAGGATCCTTGACAAGCAACGTTTTTGCAGTAGGGCCTTAAAACCAGCAGAACATTTGAGTCAACTATTATATTAACAACATAGTGAAGAATATCAAAGTGGGCACCCGCATTCATATTCACCATTAAGCCATCATGATAAGCAGGTGCAGCCAAAACGGTGGTAAATGTACAAATAAACTACTATTTTTCAGGTGGTACTTGGCGTAAAAAGTTTGAGAGCCAGGATGTTATCGTTCCGTTCAGTGTGCACGCACGTCTGGATGCAACCTTGTCGCTGTTTCGCTCCCTGCCAGGTTGCACCATCCGCTTTTGTCACATGATCGGCAGGTCGCTGTGACTCTTGTCTCGCCAGATTGTTTTCAAAAGTCGGCAGAAGCTTTTTTTTGTCGCTCTGTGGAAGATGCTCTGCCAGTTTATCTGACAAAAACAACTAGCATTAGCCTCCGTTACGCCCTCACAGCGGCGAGATGAGATTGATTCCTTTTCTATATTGTAGTTTGAGGAGAGTCAGCCAGAACACTGCTGGTAATTACACGTTCTACTACGTACTGTACTGTATACTAGATACTCTATTCTCTTCAAGTACAGAGCGTGCGATGACAAGAGGAGAGGTCGAGGGTCCTCTGTGGTTTTGTGGCGTTCTTGGAGCTGTGTAGCGAGTCATGTTCCTCTTCTCATTCATGATGGCACAAAGCTACCATGTCAAACGCAATGAGGAAGCTGGACTGATGATACATTTGCTACCATTGCTGGTAGGCCTGTCGGGATAATTCATAAATCAATTAACTGCACGATAATTACAAACAAACGTTTCGCATATCTAACCTATATTTAGTAATAGTTAATAGTCTAAAAGCCTTTCGGGTCTCAGATTTTATGTCGACACAAGTGGTGGAAAATGTAAGTCGAAGTCGACACACAAGAACAACCCAAGTGCGAACAGATTGTCTGAATTGAGACGCGAGTGGAATACTCTCCACACGCACTTTGTCTGTCCCACGCGCGCTGATTTAATGACCACGAGCCATACGTATTACGCGTCACGTGCGTCTGGTGCTTTTCCATTCGTGGATATCCAATTGTGTGATGACGTCCAATTCTGGGGCCGCCTTGAAACTGGCATGTGGCAGTTTGGAGGCGGGACCCAGCATAAGCACAGAGCAGGAAAACCTGCTCCCGTGACGTACGTGTTTGTTTGTTTTTTTCTACCTGCCGACTTTTGTCGCATTCCTGACACGGTATTATATCTGCTCGTACATGTTTTATTTGCGCCTCTCTACTTTTGTGGCATTTCTGATGCCATAAACACTCTGGTCCGGGACTTGATGAGTTGGTCAACATAGACGGGTCGTTGGCTTAAACAGGTTCCGCTGTGGTACCTCCGTGGCAGGGAGCATCTATGCATGCGTCCAATTACAACTGCATCCATATTGCACCATATTTTCCACACTATGTCCGCCCTCACCAATGCATTCGACCTTAAAGTCACGGTTAGGGTTTGGCTTTCGCGTCTCGAGCGTAGGCCCCTAAATTCTTTGAAACCAATTCAATTTAGTAGAACAATTTTGCTCTATTTTTAGCAGCAGGGAGGAAGGAAGACAGATTGCGTAACAGTCATGAAATTAACAACTACGTATCCTGCATGCAAATGCGCTGCTGCCGCTGGACTAACTGTGCATTTGTGGCTGCCAATTGTGTTGCCAGACAAGATCAGACATAAGCTTTTGACTGCTGTACAACATGGCGGTATAGCAACCGGTGTACAAAAAGACTGCGGTCATGGTTAATAGAACCGGAATCGCATGACAAGACACAATCGCTCTTGTGTAAGAAGTCGAGAGTGCTTCACAGTTCTTCCCCCGGGGCTAGGCAAACCAGTGAGTTGCAAAATAGAATTAATGCTTTGAATTAATGACACAAAATATATATTGTTATTATATACACACAGTATACTTGCCCATGAATATTCTCGTTTATCCGGGTGATTCTCAGGGAACTGAATTGACTGCAACCAGAACAGTCCAGTTGTGATCCATTCAATGCCTTAGAAGTTTATTATAAGGCATTATTTTTTTAACTTGATTTAATTATTTGAAGTTCATTTAATATTTCTAAATAAATCGGAGGGAAGACCAAATCTCAGTTAAACATATTAGACATTGTAGAACAACAGTAAAAAATCTTCAGGATCAGATCTGGATAAAACCTGGTTTGGGACTCCAACTTTGAACCCTGTCTATACTGGCTTGACTGGGATTTTAATTATAATTATGTAAAATGCCAGTATGTGTTGATATAAATGAATCCTAAATTATATATCATAAACGATATTATTTTTTAAAATAAATAAATAACGAAAACAAACCAGCCATCCAATTCATCAATAGAAAACCTTTTTGGTGGATATAGGAAAATCACAGCACGCAGTAGATCCTCGCCTATTTGCTCTTCTTTTCTCTGTTTTAAAGTGTAAATAATTCATTTTTGATGGTAACTTAAATAGAAATGATGGCCCTATCCACAGGGGAAAAGGTTGCGATCTTACGAGTCAATTCACTTAACATTTTCCAGCAGTGAGATGCTTTGACAAGACGTGATGTGATAACTTTATTTTCATAGCATTATTTTAGAACTTTTATGATGACATGGAGTGCGTGAGAAAGTGGAAAGGAAGCCTTAGCTTATTAACAAGTACATTGCCCCAGACAGCAACAACAGAAGCTGTTCATGGAGTTCACATCATGCCAAAACCTCACAAACGCACAAACATGTTTTACTCACGGGCAGCGATTGATAAAAAAAAACTCATTGTGGTTTGCAAATACAAAACATTCACAAGGTAATGCATTTTGCTTTGCAAATAAGAAGCGTGCCGATCAAACAAGTACAGCATGTTTTACACATACAAAAGGAATATATTGCTTCAATTCCCAAAAATATCCTTCAAGCACAAAAAACAATTCTACAACTACGAAAAACTGTCACAATCTTACCTCTGCCACGTGACTTTTATCACTAATCTTCCGCCTTGCAGTTCCACACACAAATGCGCTCTGTTTTACACACAAATGCCAGTAACCCTTTTGAGAAATGGCCTGTAATTTGCACACCACCACAGCAGGTGGTGCTGTTCTTTCAACTGACGATACTCTATCATGCAGTGCATAATGAACTGAGTGCGTTTGTGTATTTGGGGGCGTGGTCGCAAGTATAATGAGCACAACAAGTCAAAAATGAAGCAAGATGCAATCACGCCCCCAAATACCCGTACACACTCAGTTCATTACGTATGATAGAGTCTTGCTTATGAACATTAATGAAATTAAAATCGTCCCGGGGTCCTTAAATTGGATCAACAGCACCACCTGCTGTGGTGGTGTGCAAATTACAGGCCATTTGTCAAAGTTTGCTGGCATTCGTGTGTAAATCAGAGTGCATTTGTGTGTGGAACTGCGAGGCGGACGATTGGTGACAAAAGGCGTGTGACAGCGATAAGACCGTGACACTCGTCACGTGACAGTTTTTCATAGTTGTGGAATGGTTTTTTGGGCTTGAAGGATATTTTTGTACGTTTTTATTTGCAAAACAAAATGCATTAGTTTCGAATTGCAGTTTGTTTGTTGGGCGTGGGTAAAACATGTTTTGTGTGGCATGATTTTAACTTCATACATGTTGTAATACTATAAGGATATCATATGTAGGACTTGTCAGTTCTTTGAAAAGAGGCATTAATTGGAGCATTTATAGTATTATGGTGTACATTCCATAGATTACTCGCTGCATAAGCTGTGCCTCAGTTGTGTGAATTACTTAAAACTCTACTATTATTCTAAACTCTTCTTTCTCCTCCTTTTAGTTTAGCAAGAAAAAGCCTGCGTAAGCAAGCAGTCATGTGGAGATAAAAGAACGTCTTTGAATGAGCGCCAGAGTTCATAAGTTGTGTTACGTCTCGTAAGTGTCGTAAAGCGTGCAGTCGACCAGAGTGGGTGTTAGGTTACAGAATCAACTGCCTTCCCTGAGGGTTTCATGGAGGAGAAATAGTCTCACAGACGCACACAAACACGTACACACAACCCACGTGCCTGAGCAGCGTTCACATCCGACAAAACAACTCAGTTAATGTGATTTATGGGAAAATCAGACCACTGTCGAGATGAGAGCGTAAGAGGAGAACAGTACTACTAGTTTATTTTCCTATCTGTGTATATATACAGTAGAAATACCTGTACCTATGTAATATAATCCCCAGATGACTTATTAGATGCTATCAGGTATTATTCATCAAGCCCAAGTATCCATCCTGCCCCTATCCTGCAGCGTTCTTTGGAAATCCCTGGTTCCAGATGGCGATCCTGATCACTAGCATAATTTACTGGAATCTTACTTGGCCCTTGCTCAACTTCTGCAAAAACATTTGAATCAAAGCACATTGTTTTTTAGTGTGTGGCTTTGAAGAAGAGCTGATATGCACTTTGTCCTTTTTTTACATCTACAGTACACTGTAATGTGCATTGTCCCACGTAATAGGCGTCGTGTATCACATAGGACAACGTAACATGGAGGAGGGGGACGGGAGGACACCAACGTTAACCAGCGTTCACAACATCACAGTCACATTTTTCAAGATAAGATGCTAAGTTATCCTATTTGCTGAATTTAAACACAAATTTACAGTCCCCACGTCTGCAGCTGACTGAGAGATGGTTAGCAACACTCCAGGCCTTATTTCAAGATGCGTAGCGAAGCCTTTTTATAAAACAATGTTATAAAGCAGTCCTCCGTGAAGTGATGTGGGTGCATACATAGGGCGGACTCATCTAGTGGTACCATGTCCATGAGGACGTTTTTTTGTGGATCACGTCGTAAGGTGCACTGCAACTTAAGAGGAGCAAACGAGTGAGCGAGATGATTGATTTTTCTCACGTTTGTGTCATAAACAGGTTGTCGGGACACATGTCACTCTCATAACAGCATTAAAACGTAAATATTGCAATAACGGGGGACTGAGAAGTGCGTGTGTAGCACACACCAAGTGTGCACAGGGTACTCAAGAGAGCCGGGACGTTGCCTGGAAGCGCATTCTTTGGCAACGTGCGTGGTTGTTGTTTGGCGCCATTTAGGAACACGGTGTACATGGCGTTCATTACATCAGCAGAGCTCGAGATGTTTGTCTAAATAATGTGCACCGTCATCACAAATGGTACCATTTAAGACAATGGGGGTGCACTATATGACACCTTCCTGCATCTGGATTCTAGACAATTGCTCCACAGCCACTCGATCAGTCACATGTCCTTCAGGCAACGAGACGCTCTCTCCTGGTTGTCAAGCTGAGCGGATAAATGTGTCATAGGCCAGGGGTAACAGGCATGTGCACGTTCCCCACTTCCTGTCATTATGTCAGTCTCGCTGACAGACATAATGTACATGTAAAACTCACACCGCCATTTTACCAGAATGGACAAGAGCACATCTTAAACGTTGTTGTGCATGTGTCAGTATGCGCTGTTGAAACATACTGAACACTGAAACAGATCAAATACCCTTCATGCTCCAGTGAACGCCTTCTTTCAATGAACCGCAGGGTTTCTTATCATCTCAAAAGCAATTAACCACGGGTGTCTTTAAATCAGGGCTGGGCCAAACAACACTGGCAGCTGTGGCTGTAGACAACCTCTGGATGTAGTTTTGTTACCAGCTAGTCTGTCAAAATTTGCGTGTAAATGCAGATTAATCCATCATCATTGTTAAACTGATTAAAAATTTTGAAAAACACAATTGAACCCATTTGCAGCACAGAATGACTCAAACTAGCTTGTGCAAATGGACAGTTGATCCGGTAGTGACAGGCTGCAGAACTAAAAAGAATGTTGGCCGTGTCCTTGGGAAATTTGAGTGAGTACAATAAAAAACAACAAAAAACCCGATGACGGAAGAGTCGACCGACGTAAAAAACAAAACACAAACGTTAGTCTGGGATTTTGCTTGCACTTTGGCTAACGCGTCGCTCTCAATCTTTCTTGAGTCTCTGTGCTCATGCAAAATGAAACAGGATTAATTTAAGTTACACATCACGGTTCGAATTTTGCCACTTGACTCTTCAGTATCACGTTTTTTCAGAAATGTTAATAAATCATGCTGTTTTGTGGTTTAATATTGCCTATTAATAAAAAAAATGTGCATACTTAAGCATATTTTTTGCCCAAATTAAGCATTTTCAAGCATAAAAATTGCTAAATGAACAAAAATACAAATATAAGGCATAAGGGGACACATTCAAATTGTGATACGCAGTATTCTTCTGGTTTCAAGGTTTACAACGGTATGAAAAAGTTTCAAAAGTGCTTAAATAGTCCGTCGTACAGTCCTACGGTCCTACGGTATGAGAGAAAGTGGAGGTCGAGTGCGGCCAATGTGTGGTAATACTTTGTCATGTCTGCGTTGTTCCTCACAGTTAGAACTGGGCTTCCATGTGCTGAAACCACGGACATGAGCTGTGTTGCCAAACATCGGCAACTTAACGTTGCGGCACAGTGACATCAGTTGCTGAGGATCAGTGATATAAACCGTTTACTCTCCACTGAACAGCAAGAAACAACTACTTAGTGTTTTGAGAGTTTTCTATTAACACAGATTGTCCATAAAACCAATAGTCTTTGATCTAATTTATTGCCAAAGCTTTGGTAAGGCGCTTGTCAAGCAGAGGGAACATTTAACGTCGCTGTCTGCTGGAGAGTGCCTGGAGACAAAGAGAGCACACAGGCTTGTATCATGAGGACGTAAAAGCACATTCACTGAGGTTTTTCATACAGACACTTCTCCACAGATAAGCAACAATAAATCAGAACAACCTGCCAGGCGCCGCGAGGATACCTCCGGCTGGCCGAGGTCACTGCGTGACGCCGTCCGTCTCACAGCAGAGAAACTGGAAGAAAGGTTTTAGGACTGTCAGACTAAGCTTGGGAGAAGAAAAGATGACTAAAATGTAAGTTCTGCTGTGACATGAGCAACAGTTGCTAATGTAACGGATGCCAGCCTGTGAGGTGTGCGAGTGTACGTTGGTAAAACCTCACTCGCTCTGCCTTGAGAGCTGCGCTGAACACGCGGTCGACTGTCCGGGCTTTTGGCCGTGTGGTCCGCGCTCTCGTCTCCCATTCCGAAGGTCCTGTGTTCGAGCCCCGGTGCGGGCAGTGCGGGTTACACTAACGACAATCACATGACCGGGAAACAGAAGTGAAAGTTGGTGAGGCAAGCCAATGAATAAAAACTCAGCAAATACACAATCCAACAATTCCAAAACCCCTGTGGACAAGTTGTGACCTGCACATTCACAGCGCAATGAAATAACGTAACATTCCTAGTTTTTTTTTAATTATTATTATTTATGTTGCCCTTTTTTGAGCCACTGATTGAGCCAGTGATTGCATATATTTGCATTCTGCTTTCTTTTTTTTAGTAAGGTCATATTTATGGTCTTGTGACATGATCATCCACCATCGAAGAACTGCATTTGATTTATTATTTAGTATTTATAAATCATTCTGTTATTTGCTATTATTTACTTTAAACACATATGTTCCACTTCAATCATGTTCTATTATAGTGTTTAAAAATGACTGTTAACAGAATTTTTTTTCCTCTCCGTTTTAATAAAGATATTTCAAAATAACACACTTTAGTGCTTTTATTATAATACCGTGGAGCTGTGATGTGATATTTTTGTCCAAGGTTATCATACCGTCAGAATCTCATACCATCCCAAAAGGCACAATAATAACAACATAATAATAACACAGATTGCTGTTTTATTTTTGTCTTATATGGCTTATTTTGTCTGATTATGCCTACTACATTGGGTAATACGAGTGTAAATGTGACTATAGGGGTGTTATTTCATCTCCAGAGGGCTCTAATAATGTTTTTTAAAAAATTATTTCTAAGGTGGTAAACAGGTTTTCTATGAAATTCTATGAAACTACGAAAATATTTCATTTATAGAGAAGGAATCCTAATTTGCTGAAATTCACTTATCACGGTTGGGTTTGGAACCAACCAAGATGGCCGCGTAAACAAACCCAGCACAAATACAACAGTTTGTTACGCCCCATACTGCACACTAACCGGGGCGGACGTTAACCAAGGTACCACTGTAGCTGACTTAATGAGTGATACTGCTCTTAATGTACCCTTCTGTGGTGGCGTCACAAAAAAAGAGAGCTCACCGAGCAGAAGTAAAGATTGGACATCTCCTGTGATAAGTAGGAGTGTAGCAAATCAATGTCTTTTTTTTTTTTTTTATTCTTCATCCTTAGTTTATGGACAGGACATGATGTCCATGTTGAGGTCATCTAGAATATATTTCAGTCAGGAGGAAGGGATGGTACAGCTGGGCCTTTAGAACGTGATACATTACTTCCCACTGTGAAATCCATCGACTGCCTCGCTTCTTGTATGCTGTTGATTTACAGCAAGTAAAGATTAGACTTTGATGGCTGCATCGAGCAATGGAGTCTCTCAGGAGTGTGCAGCTTTCATACTGTGGAACATTTCGCAATAAATCTAATTCCGCCATTCCGATACGTTTGCTGCTTTCTGTTTGGGAGAGTAATACAAAATACTGGATTAAATGAGTAAATAGCAAATATTTAAAAGTTGTTCTAAGCATCATTAACAACACTGTTCACTACCATTTTTCGTGTACTACAAGAGAAAGTGTTAGCCAGGCCAGGCTGTGAATCGGTTTGATTCCAACAGTGATTTTCCACATTTACAAGCTAGGGAAAGCCTTCAATACGCTCATATAGAGTATATAGCGTCATGTAAGTCTCAGCTGGATTGCATTGCTGGACACTACACACCGTCTGATTAGTAGTGGCTGTGTAATGCCGCTGGGAAGGAGGTAATTATGTCCTGGTTTTTTCTAATGACTGTTTGTGCAAGCTATTTGTCAAATTTGTCACAACATGCAACCCGACTAGGGATGGGCGATATGGCCTAAAATCCATGATGCGATATACACTGTACATTGCGGCCTCTTGTAATAATGAAATATATCACAATATGCTTTGGCATATAAACTATAATAGAACCATTTGAGAACAGGTTACATAGGCCCTAAGGAAAGACTAACTTTTTTTTTTTTTTAAGAGAAATATAGTATGTAGTTTTTAGAAGATTTATTGTGCAGAAAAAATGATTTGTACACAAAGAGGCCTCCCTGTCTGTAAGCCGCAGGTGTCCACGTCGTAACGTGGGATATTTAGTACACAGAAAGATTTTTTAAACTTGTAATTAAATAAATGTTTTTTTCCCCAAAGAGTGCGTATAATACGGAGAGTAGCCCACCAGAAAATTGGCTGTCATCGCCGTCTTCATCCTCCTGCTTCCTCACTAAAACTACTAGTCTCCAGTGTCGGAACCGAACAGCCCCACGGTTCCCTCACCACACACCCCGCCAGTCTCCCTTCATTGTTGCTTCCGCCCAGAAGCAACATAGCCCCCGAGCCTGCGCTGTCTTCCCCACCACACAGCAGTCCAGCCCCCCGAAACCCACTAGCGACAAAAGCCACATCACTTGCACTTCTTCACTATGATGAGGGGGCGTGCACCGAACGCAAAATGACTCCCCCCAAGCACACGAGATGTCGCGAGACCAGAACGTGACCACACATTAGCCGCATCACTGTAAAAATAGCGGTTTGTTTATACACCGGAAATTACTGTACTCGCTGCAAAGACTCCAAAGAAAAAACATTCCAAAAGGCGCTACGATCAGCTAGTTTTAGTCTTTGATTCTAAAATGATGCCCGAATTTATGTTTCCATCTTGCATTACTAACCCCGACGGTGTTGCTTGTGCTATTATTTTTCTGACAAGTAAGCCGCATTTATTAAACCCCAAAGTTTTGACCCCCGTAAGTCGGATTGACTTGAAATTTCTCACACGGCACAATGCACCCAACAGAACACCCACTGTAAATTTAGGGTGTTTAGTCAACTCATCACAAAATTTGGCACACACCTAAAAGGAACTCACACACACATGGTTGTACAATTTGAGCAAGACTGCGTGAGAAACATGGCCGCCATCAAGCGAACTCATTTTTTTCACATGACAGTACAAATGTATTTCTACCAACTCGAAGCGCTACACACAAATAGTTCAAAACATGCACCCCTACTGTGTTGCCTGTGTTATTCTTTTTCTGACAAACACGCCACATGGAGGCGCTGTTTTCAACCCTAAAGTTTGACCCCCATACGTCGGATGGACTTGAAATTTCTCACGCAGCTCGGTTGCTCTTCCGAAAGCACAGTCAGTGCGTATAATTTGTGTTTATTCATGTTGAATGGTGTTTATGTAACTGTCTTTTTTCCCCTTGCTCCCTACAGGACTGTGAGGCTAGCTGGCTGTTGATAACCAAGGGCGGGCAGTAAAGAGATGCTGTCCATCTCTCAGGGACTTCTTATGTAACCATGTTCTCTCTCTCCCTCTCTCTCTACAGGCACCGCTGGAGGTTAGTGTACAGCCGTCAATGTGAGCGGGGCTCAAATTAGCAAGCAGCACTGGAATGACGCACTCCTGGAACGAAGGTCTGAGTGTGGGTGTTTGTGTACTTGTGTGTAAGAATCCTTCACTTGATTTGTGGAATCGGTAATTCCAACACCAAGCGACGATGCATAATCAATTTTATTTGTGCACCCGTGTTGGCTGTGGTTGATGCTTCTTTGTGTGTCTACACCCTGAACTCAATTGTTTATGTGGCTGCGGAACGAGAAAAATGTGTGTGTGGGCGCGTTAGCATGATTCTACCTGTTGTGAAGGGTGTGCGTTCTTGTGACCACTCCTTCTCACGATGAACTTTGGCTCTTTATTTGGACTTTATGTTTGCTCGCAGGCACAGTGGGGTTACATGGAGGAAGATGTGTAAATGAATGCAGTCAGGACAGTGTGAGACATGTTCGTAGTATTGCAGTGCGGTGTACTGAAAATCACGCTATACGTTTTTTTTTGTCTGCATTTCCACACCAGATTCCACACAAATCATGTTGTTAAAACACAAAATAACTGACATCTAGCTCAATGGCTCTCAAACTAAGTACCACTTCAAAACTAGTTTTACCGTTTTTGCTACCTCTAGCAGCATTATGCAGCTCTGCATGCGCTTTATAATGTTAGTTGCGCTATTACGCTCATGCATGTTACACTTGCTGTAGTGTTGTTTACAATAAACTCAACACCTACGTTCATGCTGGCTAAGCATTTTGCGCCATACTGGTACAACATTGGTTCTGTTGATATTGGGGAGTTGTGCAACATATAGGCCTACAGTAAAAAGAACATGCACTCCAAATCATGATTAAAGTTGAAATTTTTTTTTATATATACAGTAATGAGGTTTCACTTGAATCTGATGCATAAGAAATACAACAGTTAGAATATAGTAGTAGCACAGAAACTTGAGTTGCTACCTCCAGCAGCTTTATGGAGCTCTGCATGCGTTTTATAATGTTAGTTGCGCTATTACGCTCATGCATGTTACAATTGCTGTAGTGCTGTTTACAATAAACTCAACAGCTACGTTAATGCTGGCTAAGGATTTTGCGCCTTACTGGTACAACATTGGTTCTGTTGATATTGGGGAGTTGTGCAACATATACAGTAAAAAGAACATGCACTCCAAATCATTATTAAAGTTTTAAAAAATGTTATATATACAGTAATGAGGTTTCAATTGAATGTGATCCATAAGAAATACAACAGCTAGAATATAGTAGTATCACAGAAACAGTTGTTTGCAGCTTTTTAAAAATTTTTTATTAAATACAGTGGATCCTCGGTTTTTGTACGCCCCAATTTTCGGTCAAGATTATTTGCCAAAAATATGTCTTGGTACACAGTCTCACGTTATCGTACGGCCAAACAGTGCACCTCAACAGATGATGGAAGAGGAAGAGGAGAAGCTGTCCAATTCACCAATGACGGTTCCTGTGGCCGACTCAGTCTCTGAAGAATGGATAGTGGGTTCTTTTAGAGTTGGGACACAAAAGACGTATTCCAGCCAGGGAATCTGTGAATCATCTTTACTGTGTGTGTGCGGGTGCTTTATTCATTTGTTCATAGAACACACAGCATTTCTGAGTGTTACAGGAATTGGTGCTCAACAAAGTTGCAAGTGCCACAACTTTGACAAAGAAGATGAGAAACGCTACTGAATTCAAAAAACAACTCGTAGCAAAGTGCGAAGGTAGCGTCTTTACAAAAGCATTGTGTTTTAAAAAGGTAGGAACCTTTAACAGATGTTGCAGGGGGAATGGTTTAACAGACACATAACAGATGGCAAGCCGGGCCCGTGTGTGTAATGATTGTACCTGCTGCTGAAGCTACAGTACTGTACAGTTCAAGTGAGCAAGTGCACAGCTCCAATCGTCTTTCAAGTTACGTTTTTACCAGACTGGAGCGAAACAGCATCTGTGTGGTTCTTCTGTCCCTTCTCCTCTCCTCCCTCCACTCATCTCAGTGATTGCTACTCTTTAATAAAGATAAAAGTCACGTTAACTGTTCATTTATCCATTAAATTGGTCATTTACATGTATTTATATTTGCTTTATGAAAGTAAAATTACAATTATTCTCTATAAAATGTGTTTTTTGTTCATATTTTTCGGTGTCTGGAATGGATTAATTGGATTTCCATTATTTCTTTCTGGAGAAATTATTTCGGTTTTCGTACTTTTTGTCAGACCTTTTGGAACAGACTGATGACAAAAAACCGAGGCTCCACTGTATAAGATTTGAAGTGGACCAAATGCCTTAAGGTTCTTTTGCATAAGATATCAGACGACTGCGGCCGAAGATGGCAACGACAACGCGAGATGGGGTGAAAGTTCATGATGAGCAGAGGAACGGTGCGGCATAGACACGTACGCACATATTGTAGGGCTATTTCTGATGTATAATGATGAATCATTGTGTGTGTGTGTGTGTGTGTGTGTGTGTGTGTACTGTAAATTCCTTAAGCTATTTGCTTCCTGTTGTTTCATCCACATCTGTCACCCATTGGATGAGGGTTATGCCTGTTGCCTCCTTTAAAAGTACCTTTAATGGTATTGCATAAGATGATGAGTCACGGTGCGTCAACCTCACACACACACACACACACACACACACACACGCACGCATATATATGGAACAGTAAATGTACAGTTCTAATTTCATCTTGTGGAAAATGTGACAGGATTCTTGAGATTTATCCTCATTTTTTACTTTCATCTGTTCTCCAGCTTCTGTCATGTGAGCGTTGATTAGTGTGTGACATTTGAATGCGTCAATAATTAACATTTATATCCCCGCTGTTGTTCTTGAGTCACGCGCTTCATGTCAAAATAAACACACACTGAAGGAACAGGAAACAACTATCAGGAGCAAAGAATGAACAAACAGTTCAAACTAACTCTGAAAAGATCCTGAGGACATTTTGTACCTTGCTGGCTGTGTTGAATGAATATCAGTGACATTTGCCAGAGGATATTCATTTTTAAAACATTTGGCTAAAAGCCACAATGGCTACGCAACACACACACACACACACAAATTCTTTGTTTGCACCAGATGGCGCTACTTTTTCTCGTGCAAAGCGTACAGCAAAATTTCTCCAATTTTACTATTTTCTGCAATGGTGTGTGAAATGATAGGTGTGTGTGTCTCCATGGATGTTTGGAATGTGTAAGTAAACAAAAAACAAACAGCGAGGTTATTTAAACATACTGGCTTTTTTACAGGGTTAAAAAAATACAGTGGTTGCTCGCCACCTCGCAGTTTGAATTTCGTGGCTTCACTCTCTCGAAAATTTGCTGTTTTGTGGTTGAATACCGTCTATTGTTTGTCAAAACATACACATGTAAGTTAATGTTACTTATTTTTAGGCTAAACTAAGCTTTTTTTAAGCATAAAAATTGCTAAATTAACTAAAATACAAGTACTGTACAGACTGAACTTGAAACTGACACCAACAAAATGCAACAAAATGGAGAGCAGTGAAGCATACAAGCACATTCAAGAGTCAAATTGCATGCTGAGTACGACAAATTCAGACATGTGGGCAGGTTTGCAAGTCCTCCCTGCCTCTCACGCCCCCGCTGACAGGCACACAAGCATCAGACAACAGGCTTTTAGTGCAGGTTTCAATGATCCCACAACAGGCACAATAATAACAAAATAATAATTAGAAGAACAACGCGGGCTATTTTTGCGACCGTAATCCGCTCCAAGATAAAACTCAACTCTGAATCCCTGACGTCACTTCCTGTCCTCCACACGCCCGGAACAATTTTATAGCAACACACACGAGCACAAACCTTATTTTATTATTATTATATTATTATTTACGTGTTAAATGGTCTATTTTACTATAATAATAATAATATTATTGGGTCATATGGGTGTAATACGAGTGTAAAGGTGACTATGTGGGTGTTATTTCATGTCTAGAGGGCTCTAATAATTAGCTTTTCGACGGGCTAACTACAAAAATATATGATTTACAAATAAGGAATCCTACTTCGCAAAAATTGACTTACCAAACGAGGGATTACTATATCATGAATAATTGATTTGTATATTTCAGACACAAGTAAATATCTCTGGAAAAAAAAACTTGTTGAAAGTGTAAAAAAACAACACGTTATAATAATGTTTTGTCGTCAAAATGTCAAATGTGTGAATTTTTCGGGAAAACAAAAATACACGCACACACTACGTACAGAGCAAACAGTCAACCTTATACATCATAAAAAAGTTAGATACTATAAAACATTTTGTGTGTGTGTGTGTGGTCGTAACCATGTGCTTCGATACCGACTTTGTAATGGTACTACTCAGTTTTCTTGTCAACAAGGGGCACAATCAGCAACGATAAAACGGGAAAGGAGAACACTAATTAATGAGGTCTTATTAAGATTGCAATTCAAACACCATTAACTTTAAACTGAACTGCTTTTTTCACCACAGTACCATCTGGTGGACATTGTCTGGTATTACCCCACATGCCCATAATGCAAAAATGAGGGTAAAAAAGTCTATTATAAAGCACTGTTGGCCATGGCGACGTTACTTTATTGGCGTCCCAGCCTGGAGGCCACCCATGATCAATTATAGCATCTGATTCAGAGGGTGTCTGCTCTTACTCTCAGCTGTTTCTCTTTCTCTTGACCTTTATGAATAGTGGGGAGTGCACTGTGTGGTTTACCTTTGCCCTCCACTTCCTCGTCACAAAAAAAGACTGAAACACAAACATGGAGTCAGCAACTCTTTTTTTAGCAGGATGAGAGGCAGGGGGTCACACGTGCGCCGTTTTCTTTTTTTAAACGCGGTTCTGACCCTGCTATGTGTGACCATAGATCATGATCTCTTTTGGGAGACATAGCCCTCTTTCTTTCCAGCTCGGTGGTTCTCTGAGGAGCTTTGCTTACACCTGTGACCCAGTTAGCGCCACTACACTCTGGAGACTGCGGTTGGTTAAAGGGGCAGCCCACTAATGATATGCCATAGGTGTATCAGTTATGAGTGTATTCATTTGAATTTTTACACAAATGTAATGCTTAGTTGGGTGGTCAGACTTGGTTTTCCAGTCAGTCTGTCAGAATTGTGACTGCAGAGACTATACATTGTCCAGTCTTCATGTCTTTATTGGTCAGTCGACACGCCAGTCATAATACTGTACATGCAGGACCGACGATTGGTTGGTTGCTTCACTCACTCTTGATTGGTCAGTTTACATGTCAGTTATTACAGTAGTGATTGGTCAGTTGTGTCATTCATTTGTCATTGTTCAGTCTACATGTCAGTTACTACACGTAGGACCAGTGTTTGGATTGGTCCGTCTACATATCAATCATCATACGTAGCACTCGTGATTGGTCAGTTGCGTTAGTGATTCTGCATTAGTCAGACCACATGTCAGACATGCGTCAGTCACTCGTAAGTGTTCAGTCTAAATATCAGTCATTACCCACACCAGTAGTGATTGGCCAGTCATGTTACTCTGCATTGGACAGTCTACGTGCCAATTACACACAGCATCAGGGATTGGTCGGTTTCTTTGTTCATTCTTCATTGGTCAATCTTCGTGTTGGTCGCACAAGAACAACAACAACACATCACTCGTTTGTCATTTACGGCCCTATGATTTCCGCTTTAACGGAATCGGAACTGGCCAATAAAAACGGAATCTACCGTTAAACGCGGAATGTCATGAAAATTGACATAAGGTGAATGAAATGCTGTCATCGTGGGGAAGTATGCGTGGGACCACTCATTCGTGGCAGAACACTAGCTTGCCCCCTCCTGAACCGAACAGGTCGAGACGGCGACCTGAAAAACCAGCAAAGGTTACAGAAAAAACTTTGAAATTCCTCTCTCACAGAACGTAAGTCACCTTGTCAATCATTACAGGGCACAAGAGGACCCTCAGTACCTGTTTGCCAGTTTACCAAAGGACCTAGGAACTAATATCTCAATGTTGTATACAAAGGTTTATTATTTATTTGTTTTCTTTTTAATTGACAGAAGATGCTAGATGGGTCATTGGCTGTTTTTTTTCCCCTAAAGGGACATCTACTGTATGTATATAGCAATATAAGAGCAAAAATACCAGCTTTAAAGCACTCAAACACTAGTATGAACTCATGTACTGAAGAATTCTCCCTGGATAATTGTCACCGTCCTTGACCTTTGACTTCTGAGTGTGGACGTGGTCAAAGAGAGCAAATGAGCATGTCGTATGGCTCCGGGGGTATAGAAAGAGGAGGTTGGCAGGGCCAGTGGGACGGACCTTCTCTTTGCCTCTGGCGTCACCATGGAGACGCTGGCTCTTTTTATAGAGTTCTTCTCATTCTCTTGGTTGTTTACCATTCAGTGCACTGAAGGCTAAGTGCAATTGTGAAGTAGTTGACTGAAGAGTTGAGAAGATGCTTTGGGTGTGATGTGCTGCAGGTTCAAGCACGGCACTAACACAAACTAACACTGCAAGTGTGGGTTTGATTCTGTGTGTAACGAAATCCTATTAGTGTTTTAACACTTTTTCCCCCTGAGTCATCCTCCTGGCCCTGCTGGGATCCCAGCCAGCTGCCTGAGGTATAGTACAGCAATTGGCATCACACATCACACATGCATGCACACACTTGGATGCCTTTGGCTGTGTGTGTGTGTGTGACACATTTTTTCTTAATTTACACCTTTCCAAACGTCAAGAGAGGCACACACCTAGCATTTCATAAACAAGGCACCCTTGCAGAAAACAGTATAAGGGGAGAAACTTCACTGCATGCTGTGAATGGGAAAAGGTAGCACCATCTGGTGGACAAATAAAGCAAGGAAAATTTGAAAGCCAAATTGAAAATGTAAAGAATTTCATTAGTTTATGTTAAGATAAATGCGGGCTCAAACTGCCGTTTTCAACAAATTTTTGTCACAAGAAACCGATTTTTGTATTAGAAAACCGTTATTTTTTTTGTTTCGCTCTGCCATTTTAGGCTAATTCAGGGGCAGATAATGTAAGATAGTTCTGAAATGTGTTAAAAATGGATATCCTCATGCTAGTTTCGCCGATAATTATTCAACACCACCACCTCTGGCCCTCGGTTTGTTTTTTTATTGGCCTGCGGCACATTGTAGAAACAATATTAAATGCAAACTGCAAAAATTGGAAAAATAGAGCAAAAACACTGAATGTAAAGAGAAAAAGCTGAAATGTTGATACTAATAACTAATAATAAGCCAAACCTTTGAAAAAGTACCGGTATATATTTTTTTAAGCTTTAATAAAAATGTAAAAAATATGTAAGGATAACAAAGTGGACTCTGGCATCCTTTCATTTTTCAATATGCCCCCCGTCTTAGGCTACCTATAACTTACTCTAACACATTCAAAATAAACAGACATACCTCAAGTGTGTGACAGAGCCAATCGATCATCGGCTCGTCTGTGGGTGTGCGCTTCCTCCTCTTTACTCACATTTTTTGGCTTGCTTCATGAGAGACACACCTACTTTGTTTTGTAGGACAGGACACACACAGAGGGAGAGAGAGAGAGAGGGAGAGAGAGAGAGGGAGCAGTGTGTAACTGTCAATGTCAGGCTATGCTGAGAGTCTGGAACTTCAGTCCCATTTAGAGGCCAGCGTGTTAAGAAAAAGGGAAGATGGAGACATAAATGGATGCAGAATTTTGGATTTGTGAAGAAAAAGGGAGCGCTTGTTAATAAAACAGGAGAGGATACATACCTACAGGTATACATGCCTTGTACAGTAAGTGAAATGGACTTTACTTTTTTCGCTGTGTGTTTTTAATCACATAAGTGGTCACAAGGTATTATGTATGTGGTACGCACCTGAGGTTTCCCTCCCACACTCCTATCAGGAAAGTAACAGGAGCCGCCTTCTTCTTATCCAAACTTCCTGCCATAAACAGTTGCATGTTTTAGTAATTGAGGTAGATAGACGCCACACACACACACACACACACACACACACACGCAGATAGAAATTTTGATGGACAGTTGAAGGTTGATTGTGCCTGCATGTGGGGGAATTTTGGGGAGTCATAGTCGTAGTCTACAGCAATCCACCACAAAAGTATTGGGGGGAGGCACCTTGATAGGAAGCGAATATGGACGAAACTATGAAGTTGGCCGCTTCTTTGCAGGGACAACATTTTGCCTGGTGTGGGTGGTATTTCTGTCCCATTCATCCAGAAAGTGCATTTGTGAGGTGAGAGAGGGGGCCTGGTTCTGCTCAAAGCTCGTGTTTGATGAGCTTCTTCCACACCAAACTCATCCTCCCGCCATGCTTTGGCGCAGGCGTGCTCGGTCACTCCGGTTATTGCCTTTGAAAGCTTTGAATTGTCATACATAGCAAAAGCTTCATGGCTTACATGGACACGGCTTAGCACCTAATTCGCAATAAGTTAGTGACCATTTGTAAAGATGATAAAACTCGTTCCAGGAATGTTGGCATGTCTTCCAAAACGAGTGCCTACATTTACAAGTCATTTTCACTTTCACGTCTGTGCAGCCACAGTAAACGAAGCGACTCCCTTTGCACTAGAAAATCACAAAACGAAAATCAAGTCTTAGTAATGTGAAGCATGATATCGAATAAGTCAATCACACAGGGACTTTTTTGTGCATTGGGTGTAAGATGATTAGATTGAAACTTGGACCAAACCACTGGTATTGTCTGTCTAAGAACTTGGGTAGGGAATTTCCACTGGCATTGAATGCAGCGCCTGGTGGATATCTCATGAGTTCATCACATCCATCCCATTCCTTCTTCTTGCTCATACCTGACCATTCATGGGTGTTGACGTGAGCCTGCCTTTGCATCATTTCCTGCCGGTGTGCATGGGCAGCAAGCTGGAGCCACCTTACGGCACTTTTGTTTGAGTTGGAAGCTAGCAGAGAGTTTGTGTGTGGACGTTAACCTGCTGTGGGAGAGGGGATCGTACTCTGTAGCTCGAGAGAGGCACTTGCAGACCTCTGCCAAGGCGGAAAAGATTGTGGTCTGCATATCAACACAAAGGATGAAACCAAGGCCAAGAAGTCTCAAGAGGGAGTTATGAAATAAGCGCTATTCACACCAAAAGATACCTCAAAAAATACCTGGAACAAATGTGAACAAATGCTTGCAGCAACACTGTAGAAATGTGAACGGGTGCTAGATATTGTCGACCTGACCATACAATTTGCATTTTGTAGCATGGGGTTTCCACAAAGACGAAATGCATTTTTATTTCCGATATGCACAAAATTCTATGGGCTCTTGCTGTGCACAATGTTTCATGGGTATCAGTGTTGGAGTTGTGTAATCTTGCTAACCAAATTGCAGACATGAATGGATGAATGGATCATGACATTGAAGTTAAAGCTCCCCTGTTATGCGTAATCTACTTTTTAATGATGTTAAAACAGTCCCTGGTGCCTGTTTATTAGCACCAAACATGGGAACAATCGATCATCTCCCTCGCTTGTTTGCGCCACGTCTGACAGGAGGCGTTCAAATGGTCGGTATTGCCGTTACAAGTTGCATATATAACAACCACTTCACGGAGGACGACTTTGTGAAAGAACAGGCTTTGCTACACATCTTAAAAGCCTAAACTGCCTAAATCCCAGAATTAAGGCTATAATATGGGCAACCCATTTGGACTGGATCCTTTTGAGAGATGATTCAGGAGTACTCGTTGTCCATTGCGTGCATCAGTACAATCACGTGTGCATATTTAGTGGCCAGTCTAAAAATGGCCTTTATCTTTTGTGGTTGAGAAGAAAATTTCCAGCAAAAATCATACAAGAAATAGTCACTGGTAGCTGTTACAATGGCAGTATTTTACTAATAACTTAAGAGACCCTCATTAGATGCACTGCACAATGTATCCAGTACACATATAACACTACTATTGGAAGCCCTTGTGTACTTCATGAGGTGTCCGGTGAGAGTATTGGTGGCGGGGTTTTCATGCCTGCTATCCTGGTCGAAAGTTGTTGCAGAGGCAGCATACAATTTAACTATTCCAGATGAAGGTTGCTGATAATATACAGTATGATACATAGACACAACTCTGCCTCATGACCTTTGTTTTGCTTCTCAATTGTACTATTTAACCGAGAGATGCCCAAAACTGTTCTTGACCTCTCGCAGTGGCTGTAACTCAGTCGTCGCTGCTGTGTTGCTATTGTTGTAAAGTTCAGTTGTAGAGCTCATAAAAAAAGTGTTCTCACAACAAGAACGGTACACAAAAGCAAGCACAATATTAGTGCAGTGATATATTGTATGGATTCATCCATTCATTTATTTTCTGTACTATTTATTTTGGTCATTCAGGCTCACTTTGGGGTTACGAAGTTGGATTAACTTGCTCTACAGAACACCCACTCTAAAAGGGTGTTTTGCTGAATTGCTGCAAAAAGTGGGACACGCTTTTAGGGGAGTGATGAGCATGTGTAAAATTTGAGCAAGACCGGCTGAAAAACATCACCCTAAACGTCTCTGCGGGGGCAACTAATTGCCCATCAGTCATAGACCATTTGTTTAATTATTCTAAAACTTTGAGGATATCTGTGTTACATGTATGCTACCATGTCTTCCAAAGCGTTTTGACCACAACCCTTGGCGGGCGCCACACAGGTCACTTACAGTCATTTGAAAAAATTAGGACACCCCATATACTCGGCATGGGCATCAGTGAATTCATCACTAAAACTTCTGTTGGTTGTGCAATTGATTAATCATGTCGTGACGTAATTTGGGCAAAATTGCATGCACTACTTGCCTGTGAGCAGCAGAGGCACTGTAGATTCACACTAGTTTGCCGTGTAAACGACAAAATGACATTCATTGAAAGGAAAGATCACAGGTTTGAATCCTGCCGCAGACTAAAAATACGCTAATTGACGCTGGTCAAAAGTAGTAATAAACAAGCGGCCCAGGAGAGCATGGATCACAGGTTTGAATCCTGCGGCAGACCAGAATGTGGTACCTGGAAAATGTGATGCTAGTCTTCTTTCGGAGTACCAAATCACCCATACTGCCCACTGTTGCACCGCCTCATCTCTCCCTTGCCTGCATATCCACAGAATCAGTCTGTAAATGTCTGTTTCTACCTGTACTACCTGTAGTGTGTCTGCAAGGTTTACAACTGTAGTGGGCAGATGAGGCGGACATTTTTGATGAGCACCGACACAAACCTGCACCCACGTAGCATAGCTGAGTCATAGGTCATAAGACTGTAACGCAATCGCTCGTTATCAGTTTTATGCACAGTATATTACAGTACAGTATATGATAACAAAAACACTAAAAAATTCAGTAAGTCAGAACCTGCGGCACACTTGCTGACATAAAGTTATGGTGCACTGTATAATTAATGCGATTGCTCCGCTGTGCGCTATACAGAGAGCATGGGAGAATTTTAAACTTGCAACCATTAGTGACGTGGGGTGAGGTTTATGGCTGTTAAGGCACTGACTCCTTTGGAGCTTTTTTATGTTAATACCGATTTCTTATTAAGAGGATAACCAAGAAAAGACAAGCATAATTCAGTTTAGTTATCAAAAAAAGTGTTCAAAATGTTTTCAGATACGTCTTAGACCCATTTATTTATTTATTGGTATAAACTGACAAACATTTGTGTTCTTACCTTTTATGTGTATATGAAGTACATGCAGCCTTTCCTTTTCCAGGAAAAGTGCTGATACTTTGTTGTAAAACTCTGATCACCTTCTGGTGAGCTTAGATATACGATCCACCATCTTGGCAGCCAAAGTTTTTTTCTTTTCACTAAATAAACACAACGGTGCGTGTTACATGGCAAGTAAAATAGTGCCGAACAGTGCGTGTAATATGGCTAGTTAAACCGTAGCCTACCAGGAAAAGTCATCCATCGCCGCCGTCCTTCTCCTGGGAACAAAAATTGTCTTCTTCAGCATCACATTTGAACAGCCTCACAATTCCTTCGTCACACACACTTTGTCAGTCTCTCGCTCTTTTTTTCGTTGGCACTCTTTGTGTCACTTTAGCTTTAGCTCTTCATCACGCAGTAGTCAAGCCTTTCGAAACCCGTTAGAGATAGTGGAGTAGCCCAAACAAGCTGTAGTAATTCCACACTTGATCAAACTTACTTGAGATGTGTCAGAGATCGCTGCATAAGACATCAAAACGTGATATTAGCTTTCACTTCACTCACCCACGTCCTGAAGCTGCACTCTGAGCATCATGGGAAATGCCATTTTTAGCCATAAATTAGCCGCATCACTCTACAAGCCACAGGGTTCAAAGCATGAGAAAAAAGTAGCGGCTTATACACCAGAAATTATGCTATAATGAGTGAGCTACCTCCAGTAGCTTTATCTACCTCTGCATGCGCTTTAGAATGTTGGCTGCGCTATACTGAGCTATTGGTGTGAAACTCGTGTGTGACACTTGGCGCATTATTTCATTATTATACAATAAACTCTTCAGCACTATTAATGCTGGCTGACAAGTTTGCTCCTTACCACTATTACAACACTGGTTCTGTTGCTGCTGTGTTGTGAAATATATTTGTTAAAAATGACCACGTGGTCAGAGATTGCTACATTTTGCTTGACACCTTGTCATGTATTTTACCGAATAAAAAGGGTTAGGGTTATTCTTTTAAATTCAATATGACCCAACATGTATTTCTATACATTTGTATTTTTAATATAGTAAAGAAACCAGTTTGCAGCTTCAGATGTAATCTGTCACCCACAGAGCAAATAGCATTAACAGCAATTTATGTCAAAACTAATTCAGTTTATGACTCACAAAGTGACTCATTCACATCTGCCCACACACACACGGGGCACGTATTAGCTTTGACCTGAACCTTCCAAAGATGTAATTGCATGAACTGTGTTCTGCGTCAATCAAAAGGCACTAGACACTGTAGAGCGTGAAAGACAGTCAAAGGAGCGTTACTTCACATTGCAGTACTGCCAAGACACAGATACCGACGCTGTGACTTGATAGCAACATGATGAAAAAGTGTAGGAGCAGTCAGAGCTATTGTAAATTGTCAAGTCCTTGCCTCCACGCCAATAGACACCGTTTGAGTCTACTTTAACAAGTAAACAACACGGACGGGATAACTCTTCAGGTCAGAACTCCGCTGTCCCCGCACTTCAAAAGAGAAACAGCACTCTTTTGAGGACAAAAATGTACATATTCTGGACAGAGAAGACGCTTTGAAAGAGGAGTGAGTGAAGCCATCTATGTCAAGGTTGAAAAGCCATCTCTGAACACAGGGGGAAGTCTACGGCACTACCTCTCCCACACATACAATGCTGTCCGTATATCCCTTCCGAAAAGATTCAAACATTTAGCCTCAAATAAATAAACACGACACAGCCACTTTTAGTCGTCAGGTACATCCATGCCCATTGTTACGACTGAATGGAATGCTAACGAAGGTGATTCCACCCAAACTAGTCAGACGCCTCACTTCACTGTATCTTAACTGTTGTTTTGTGTCCCCAAAAGAGTGAAATCAATCTTGGTTGGTGTGTGCCTCTACCTTACAGAATAAATACTTACCTATACCCTTCCCTTGGATTAGAGTTGCCACATCTAGTCTTCGAGCAAGAAGCCTGCTTGGATGAGTGGCAAAACATTTTCGAAGACAACCTGAACCTGAACGTCTTACCTCACGTAGACACCTTTTTTCTGGAGTTACTTTTGCCGCATTTCCACCACGTGGTACTGTATTCGGTTTGGTCCATTACACCGTTTTGTATCCTCAGGATGCCGAAGTTGCATGAGCTCCGGGAATTCTAAGAAAACAGCAGCAAAAGAAATCTGCTATTAAAACACATTTGACACTTGTTAATGGCAATAGCTGAGTTAGAGGTATCATTGTGGTCAGCATCCCACAGCTCTATCTACCTCTGCGTGCACTTTAAAATGTTGGTTGCGCTACTCATCTGTTGGTGCGAAGCTCATGCGTGTTACACTTGTCCGACTGGTTACAATGAACTCATGAGTTGTATTAATGGTGGCTGAGCAATTTGCTCCTTACCACTATTACAACATTGGTTCTGTTGCTGCTTTGTTGTGCAATATACTTTTTAATAAATGACCTCGAGGTCTAAGAGAGCTATGTTTTCCTTTCCACTTTTTCGTGCACTCCAAATCATTATTCATGTTGTTACATATCACGAGTTTTTAGATTTTGGAAATATTAACCTCTCTCACACAAAACACCTTATTTCAAATAAATGGCTGGTACTCTCTGGATTTGAGTAAGGCCAGTTTTTAAGGAAATACTGTAAATGGGATGTACATGAAATTCAGTGGAACCCGTTGAAGTTGACACAGTTTCTGGCTTTCGTGCATGCAAAAGTCTTTCTTGCGGTGGCTAACATTTTGTTGGTCGCAGTTGAGAATCAAGGTTAATACTGCAGCGCTTTTATTTTGAAGCTGACTTTGCACTGAACAGGAAGTCACAGCCTGCTGTGTAACTGGACAGCAGTTATGTCACTGTTGTCGTTTTCAAGCGACAATGATGACGTTACCAATAATACAACACGTCGACATAAACAGAGTCATTTTTCATGGAAATGATCCCTTCGGCTCTCAAATTTGACGTCAACAAAAGCAGTCGATCATGTACAGGTATACTGAAGTGGTTACTTTTTAGCAATAAGAAGATAACAATGGACCGGTACTTGATCAGTCGGCCGAAATAAACGGGACCAATTTAAAGGGTTCTAATGTAAAACACGGGCTCAGCGTTGACCTACATGTTGGATTTGTCGGTTTGGACTGATGCTTTGCGTCAGCTGCTTATTTGCCAAACGGGATTGGGAAGCGTGGATGGCTCCCGTCCACTGCGGTTCTGTACAAAACATTTGTCTTCCAGTCTAGTGCAAATGATGACTCACGCGGATCAATTTATCAGCAAAAAGAGATATGGAGGTTCAACGCTCGCTTTATGAAAGAGCACCGTCTATTTGCACACAGGCTTTATTTACGCGCATGCCAAGAGACCATGACGTGGCTCTTTCACTCGCCCACACTTTCAAATAAAAACGCCCACCACACGATCTGATGCCAAGAGGGCCATTAGGGATGAGTGTTTTCACGAGGAGATTTTGTCGAGTCATGGTGACGACGCACAGGACAGACCGGAGGCTCTCTTGACCGTCTCTCTCCAGCCATTTGGAGAATTTTGTAAAAGAAGCTGACGTTTTTGCTGACTAATTCTCAGCCAAAATGCATTCATCTTGCTCCTTGCGTTTGCATTTGGCGCCATGTTTCCAGTTAAAATGTAATAGTGTTATGTTTTCTGACTCACTGTTTTGCAGGCTTCAGAAGTATGTCACACTCAAAACAAGTGGAGTGTAATATAAAGTGGTCTCTGAGGGGTTTTAATCATGGTAGTGTGTGGTTATTGGCGAAGAAATGACTAAATAGCTGGCTTTACTGTAAGTGGGTGATGTGTCATGATTAAGTCATGACCTCCCCCCCCCCCCCCCCCCACACACACACACACACACACTCGCTTTTCCTGTTAACTTCGGTTCTACAAGCAAGTTAAAAAAAAGTCTGCTATTTTTACCCCTGTCTTGAAATTGGCTCATTAAGAGGAGCAAAAGGCCTTTCAGCATCACCAGACGAGAGAGCGGTGATGCATTCCCGGAACCGAGCCCAAACAAAGCCAGATGTTTGAAATTCTCCAGAAGGAGGAGTTTTGTTTGGTCCGCTGGAAAATTGTGGTGAGGACAAAAATACGTCATCTTTGTTTGTGTTCTGGAGGTACGGGAACTCATGAGGCTGATCTAGTTGTTTTTCTGAGTGGGGCAGTGTTGTGCACTCACAGGAGAATAAAATGTTGGGATTATTACTATTAAAACCAGACGTTCACTTTTTTCCTACTGTTTTATGAAGGACAAGAACTCAAGTACGCACCTAAAAAAGACAAAACCACAAATCCTACTTCCCAGCATTCCACGGCAACGTCGTAATGTCTTGGAAGTGACCCGCTGCCAAATTTCAAACAAACACAGAATTGATTGTATTACAACAGGTGCACTGAAAGTTGGTTTTGGAAAACTCATGCGGGCGGGGCAATGGCACCTGCACAATCTGAGAACTGCATTTAAAAATATCTACCTTTACATGCAGTATTGATTGAGCAGTATATTTCTTTAGTATATTGTTTTTCAATTTAGAGTAAATGCTCCAATGACCCCCTCTATAATGGCAAAGTCTCCTACAGTCTGTAAAAGCAAGGGGAAAAGTCAATTCCCAAAGTGTTTACATGCACGGATGAAGACCGCTGCGACGTGAGAGAGTTAGCATCGCATCGGTCTTCATCCGCGCATGTCAACCCTGTGAAACGCACACAACAATGGACAAGCGACGACGTGCCGCGATACGAACAGAGAGAAAATAACTGGCTTTTTTTGCGGGCAATGGTTTTGCGATGCAAATGTGTTACTCTTTTGAACGCATATTGTTTTGAGAAGCAAAACGCTTACCTCAGGAGACCCCAGCAACTAACTAACTTACTAACTAGGAACTACTTTCCTCCACAACACGGCTCAAAGTGGGGGAAAAGTCACTGTTGATGCACCACAATGCTGATGGGGATGTCATCCAACTTCATGTCAAAAAATCCAAACTATCCCTTAAATGAATACATCATGCTGTTTTTATGGTTGAATATGGCCCATCACTAATAAAAGTATGTAGATTTAAGCACTTTTTTTTCCTAAATTAAGCATTTTTAAGCATGAAAATGGCAAGAAGACTCATTCAAATTGTTATATGCAGTATTATAGACTGGTCACTAAGTGGCAGGAGGTGAAACATACAAGCGTCAGACAACAGGCTTTTATTGCAGGTTGGAATTATCTCACAACAGGCACAATAACATTATAATAATAATCATATAATCACAATAACACAGCCTACCCTTGCTGCTGGAATCAGGCTAAAACGCAACTCTGAACTCCCAACATCACTTCCTGTCCTCACGTCCACAGCACATTTATTCCAACACACACAAGCACGAGTTTTATTTGACTTATTAAATTATTTATTTTCTCTAATTCTATCTACTATATCGGGTGATACGAGCGTAAAGGTGACCGTAGGCTATTGTGTTATTATTGTGCATGGCATTTGAAAAAAATGGACGTCATGACGCTCCCTATTCAGAAAAAATACGAAAAATCTATGCGCGGTGTTTAGCAATCGGCTTGAGTCTTCTCATATGATCCTTTTGTTTAACACTCACTATTGTTTCTCTCTGAGCTGCAGGGTTGGCTGCAAACAAATGAGATCGTATCACAAACGGTCACCGGAGACGCATGCAGAAAGCAATGCCAAGTGTGAACACATGTACTCAGATGTGATCAGGTCTCAGTGACGTAGACACCTCTAGGGGACCTCACATGTTCGGACAAAAAGACACAGTTTGTTGTCAGATTTTATTTTTAAAAAGGTAATGGCAGCCACATAGGGGCACCTCTTTCAGGGAAAAAACAAGCAACAAGCTTGCTATCTCAGTGTGTCCACAGTCTGGAATTACTTCCACATTTCACAGCTTTCCAAATTGTATCATTGCCAGCATTATTTAATTCGATTCTTATTTGTGAATTTATGTCCCAGTTGTTGATAGTAGGAGAACATGTTATTTTTGTTGACGATTGAGCATGATTTTTTTAAAAGACTGTTTTGTTGAGACAAAAAGTTTAAAATAATTCTATAACTTATCAAACAACACAGTCTTTCCTATAGTCGTCTTTTTTTTGTAGTACTTCTGTAGTTCTAGGGCATTATCTCACTCAGTTTATTAATGAGGCATCTAGTAAACCCACCATTTGAAGAAATGGTATGTTGTGTTTTTATTGGATTTATTGTGTTTTATTGATTTTATGTTGCGCCTTCTGATTACCGGTAATTTGGGGATGCCATCTATTGGAGTGGAGGTCAGTATCTGTGGAAGTACAGCATGCTGTAAGATTGTACATTGTACTTCTGGATTAATTGAAGTTGGGTGTCCATTACAAAGGCCATTATTTGAAGAATGACAGTATGCTGGGTTTTATTGAGAAGACTCTATTTTTTATCTGGTGACTGAGGTTGCGCGTCTATCGGAGTGGAGGTGAGTATTTGAGGAAATACAATATGCTGTGGTTTAATGACAAAATTCTATGTTGTATCTGGTGATTAACGGAAGTTGGGCATCTATTAAAGCAGAGGCCATCATTTTGAGGAAATACAGTATATTGTGTGTTTTACTGGCAAATTGTTATGTTGCACTGATTGGCGCATGGCGTCTTTTAGAGCAGAGACCATTATTTGAGGAAATAGGGCAACAGCAATTCATCACAGGGTACAACTTCAAATCTTATCACCCGAGGAGTATGTTGTGTTTTAGTGACAGGAGCCCACCTCGCACCTGGTGATTGATTAGAGCATGGTGTATATTGGAGTGGAGGCCACTATTTGAGGAAATACAGTATATTGTGTTTTAATGTCAACTAGCAGGACATCAGATCAATTTCATTCTGTCTGGCTCACCGTAAAGGCCATTCTTCGCCATCTACCGTCTCATTCTTGTCAGGGCGCTCACTGCTGATTGCAGAAAGTGCCGCACGCCACAATGCGGTCTGCCAAACAAATACATTTCTATAGGATTGAACAGTTCAGCCCAGGTGGAGGTCCGTGCTCTACTGAGAATTTTGTATTGCTTATGGGGCGCAAAAGATTGTTTCGCAAATTCTACCAAGCATTTTTGTACAAATTAAATTAAATAGGACGGTATGAGAGATTACTGGTATGTAAAATTGTGAGGCCCAAATACAGAGCAGTTGTACAATCCAAGATTGATCTGTTCCGCTCCCATCAGCAGCCAACCCCGACATTAGCATACCTCTGCACGCTGTGGCTCATGCCCAGCTCCTGTTAGCGCTAACTCTGCATGACCTCCACGTGAACCATGCTACTTGGGACCTTTTCCACACTCCCTCAATGCGCCATTATAGCTGATGTCATTGCTGAGAGCAACAGTGGTGCCCTGCACCTGACATGTATCCATAAATGAAAGGAGATAACAAGTCCCATGTAGCCATATACCTGTATACGTAGAATACCTTCCACTGAAGGATGCCATTTATGTATTGCCAGGCTTAGGTATCATGGAAAATGTCTTTTAAGCAGTTTTTTTTGTGCATGCAGGAACAGAAAAGATGAATATGGGGTTCAGTTCTAGGAAAAAATCTACAATTTACCGTAAATACAAATTGGAACTGTGTTAACTGCACTGCATCAAACTGATGAGTAGTCCAATATTTTCACTTCCTCACGTAGTCAAATCCCGGAACCAGAATATAAGCTATTATACGGCACAGTTTTATATATCTATAATTGATTTGAACACGTTTGTGTCCCCCCGGTGGAGCTGGAGGAGGTGGCTGGGGACAGAGAAGTCTGGGCTTCCCTACTGAGACTGCTGCTTCCACGACGCGGACCAGCGGACGAAAATGAATGGATGGATTTGAATGTTGCATAACGCAGGGCAAACGTACATTCATGCAAACTGGCGACATCATAATGCCGCAATGCATTGTGAGCCAGCAATGCAGCTATCCTCGTTTTTTTTTTTTTTTTTAACATTTGTGGCGATATCGTAAATGCTTTAGCTATAGCCGGGGAGTTTATTTAAACGGGCCGTTAATTGGACGCAGGTGGTAATTGAAGAGAAAACTGAAAGTCCTTATATATACACACCGTAACAACTTTTAACGTTAATAATAATTTGGAGTGCTTGAGAACGTGGAAAGGAAAATATAGCTGTCTTTTGACCACGTGTCTGTTTTGGACTAAGTGGTAAGAGGAAACCCTGGCGGCTATTTGCTTTTGTGACCACTCACCCTGCAACCATAGGATCCGCCGTGGTTTAGCATTCATGGTGTGTTAACAGTGTCTGATCCCTGTAAGAAGCAGCTAATCGGGTCATGCATGGCTGTAGAGGACTGCAGTGTATCCCTCTAGGTATCTTTGGAGTTATCTCCTGCAAACACACACAGAACAGCCACAAGCCAACATTCACACAATAAGGTCCAACACCTGTGCGCTTTGGATGCTTTCCATCTTGAAAAGTTGGACTCGTGCCTACTTTCAGTCTCCATTTGCGGGAAATGAAAGGGGAAAAAAAACTTCCTTGGCTAGTCTGAGGATTTGACCCATGGATAATGCCTGATTAATCCTGATTATCATTCAAAGCGCTCAAACGCATCTTTCATTTTTATGTCCGGCTTTGTGTCCAGTTTTCCTGGAATGCAACATACAACACATACTGTACGTTCAATGTGACGACTGATAAGGGGGGTGGCGTCCTTGACGGGAAGATATGGGGGAAGGGCAGTATCAGTTTATGGCCCTGAGGTGCCGGATATGTCTGACAAGCCTGCGTTTGAAAGCACCGTCCAGTGGGAACATTTGGAGTCAGGGATCAAAAATGTTTTGGTTTTTTTTGTTTTTTTTAAAGCAACACATTGTATTCACCCTCCGGGAAGCACATATGCACAAAATGTTGACTCTCTGTTCCTAAAGTGGCTGTATTATTCTTATTTATTTTTTTATTATTAGGACTGTCAAAAATAACGTTAACGACTGTAGCCAATTTATTCAATTAATTACGTAACATTTTTTAGTGTAATTAACGCATGTGCACCAGAGCAAGCACGCCTCTGTTATGATGGCAGTCAGAAGCGCAGTGGAGCCTCCGCACACAGTCGCACAGAGTCTGACGCTCTTTTAGAACGTCATTCTGACCTGAACACATCAACAGCGGCACAATCCCAACACCACCATATATACTGTATGCCAGGGGTCACCAACGTGGTGCCCGCGACCACATGAGGTGCCCGCAAGCCTGCCTTTCATTCAGGTTTTCAGTTAATAATGAAAGAAATGCATTCTGAAATACAAAATGTGAGTTGTGGACACCAGCATTTTGTTAAGGTTCTGGTAAAACAAGCATATTCGCTTTGGTTGGGTTTAAACTAAGCTATGAAAATAAATATTACAAAAATGAGTAGCTCTTGGCCATTTTCATTTTGTAAAAGTAGCTCTCAAGGAAAAATGTCGGTGACCCCTCCTGTATGCATTCTCCAACTCACACACGTCTTTAGTCCTTTCATGCTGGGCAAGACACTTCCTCATTCGCATTACAAGCACGCGAGATGCATTCGGAGACATTCCGGGGCGGGGGCAAATAAACAGAAAAAACAAGAACAACATGAAGTGGATATTCTTATCACTCACTTCGCAACACTTTATTTGGATGTACCATTTGCTACATTTAAGCATGCTGGAAAATACACTGAAAACAAAGTTACCTTAAATTACGTGATGTCTTTGAACGCAACCCCTCATAAAGTGTGATTCAAATGTTCTGCTACGATTAAGATTAGATTATTGAGACTACTGTTAGACAAACTGATTTTTAGACTTGTGTGGTGTTTTTTTAGCTGATTGACATATTCAGTTCATTTGGAGCCATTTATGCATACAAATATATATAATCCTGTCATCTACAGTATCTTTCTGTTGATGAAATACAGTAAAAATGGGCATATTGCAGACATAGCTGCTAATGGGGATTAATCATGATTCGTTAATTAAAAAACTGTGATTAATCTGATTAAAATTTCTAATATAGGTGACTTTTGAAGTATTTTGTGTATTATTATTGTTATTGATATTACTATAATTACCATTATTACCAATTTATTAACATTATTACATTATATTTACCATTATTACCACATTACCATCATCATCATTATTAGTATTGAGTATTAGTATTAGTATGAGTATGAGTAATAGTTGTGTGCACTTTGATTACAGACAATTGTATTGAGTTAATGAATTAATTTAAACACAATATGACGACACGCTTCTGCCTTTTATGGTAAAGGGCAAGGGTTCGAGTCTCATCAATTCCATTACAAGCATGAGAGATGCATTCGGGGACATTCCGGGGCGGGGGCAAATAAACAGAAAAATCAAGAAAAACATGGTGGATATTCTTATCACTCACTTCGCAACACTTTATTTGGATGTACAATTTGCTACATTTAAGCATGCTGGAAAATACACTGAAAACAAGGAAAGTTACCTTAAATGACGTAATGTCTTTGAACGCAACCCCTTATAAGAGCATGCTTTAAAGTGTGATTCAAATGTTCTGCTACTGTTATGCATACAAATATATATAATCCTGTTATTTACAGTATCTTTAAAATGGGCAATTGCATTATATTTACCATTATTACCGCATTACCATCATCAACATTATCATTATTATGTGTAGTAGTAGTTGTGTGCACTTTGATCACAGGCAATTGTATTGAGTTAATGAATTAATTTAAACACAATATGACGACACGCCTCTGCCTGTTACGGTAAAGGGTGAGGGTTCGATTCCTGGCCAGGGTTGCGTCAGGAAGGGCTTCCGGCCTTAACCGTTCATGCATCAGTTAGTCTCCATCCATGCAAATAAAATGGTTTAATGAATGAAATCTCCCTCCACAGATGGACGCATTGTGGATCAATATTGAGGATGACGTGGTAATCAAGCGTAGGAGTCACTGACACCAATATCTTTGCATGTGCCCCGACATGCCACTTCCTGGGAGAGAATGCAACAGGAAGCCAGTGGAGGAGCCAACAACGAGAATGCAGCCCACCTCTACAAGGAGGCCTTTCTTTCCCAAGTTGCGTGCGTGCGTGCGTGTGCGTGTGCGTGTGTGTGTGTGTGTGTGGTGCTGAGGCTGATAGCGTGCATAAAAAGCCTCTTGAAGGGCAAGTTTTTTTCTTTCTTTGACAATCCGGAGTTTGCGGCTGGTTTTGCCTGATAATAATTGGACCCCATTGGACGTTGTTGCAATACAGCAGGGGTGTTTTTGCAGTAGGCACTTCAACACAGCAGCCCCCTCCTATCTTATTGAGGCTCTGTGACTAAAGTGTTTACATTTGGGTCTTTAAAAACAGCAGGGCGCTCCCGTCACATAAAGGATCTTTGACGAGCGTTTTTCACCGTAGGTCCTTACAAACAGCAGAGTGCTCCTGTCATAGAGAAGATCTTTGACTAGTGTTTTCGCAGTAGGTCTTTAGAACAATCGACTGGTCTTTCTCCTGGGACTCACATTTTCTCCTAGTTTTATAGTTTTGGTTGGCCACCGCATTATGGACACCCCTGGCCCAGACCATCAGTCGAGAAGCACTGATATAGAGGGTCTTGGACTAGTGTGTTTGCAGAATATCCTCAAAAACAGCAGTGTTCCTGTTATATACTAATGGAGGTCAAGGTCAAGGTGAAGTTTCTTCATAGAGCACATTTCTAGGCGTTAATAGGTGTTCCCAGGCCAGCTGTGAGACATAATCCCTCCAGCGTGTCCTAGGTCTTCCCTGGGGCCTTGTCCCGGCTGGGCATGCCCGGAACACCTCACCAGGGGGGAGGCATCTAGACTAGATGCTCGAGCAACCTTACCTCTCGATGTGAAGGAGCAGCGGCTCTACTCTGAGCCCCTGCCGGATGACTGAGCTCCTCACCACCTTATCGTGGTGGAGGGGTTTGAGTGCCCGAGTGATCCGAGGAGCTATGTTGTCTGGGGCGATATGCCCCTGGTAGGGTCTCCCAAGGCAAACAGGTCCTCTGTGACGGGCCAGACCAAGAGTGATTCAGAAGACCCTATGAAAAAAACAAAAGGAGGGACCGCACCTCGCCTGGATGTGGGATACCGGGCCCTCATCCTAGAGCCAGGCCTGAGAAAAGGGGCTCGCAGGTGGTCAGGCATTCACCCATGGCTGTGCCCAGCCCAAAGAAGGCACATGGGATCTCCCACGTATAGACCCACCACGTGAGGTGGCAAGCATACGGGTCCGGTGCAATGTGTTTTGGGTGGCGGTCCAGGGAGGGAACCTGGGCGACCTGGTCTTCGGCGGCCAAATCTGATCTCAATCTAACCCCAATAACTAACCGGAGCTACGTTTCTCATCCCCGAAATCTGACCAGAACTGGGCTCAAGGGACCAAGTGTGGGCTAAGGCACTGTTGATGGACTACACTGCTGATGGGGACGTCATACGACTTCATGTCAAAAAATATGAACTATCCAACATTAGATGCAAAATAAACGTTTTATTTACTATTCAAGTACAATTAGTTGAATAGTCCTTACCTGAGTAAATATTGTAAAAAGACTTGAAATACGGGCTGCACGTTGACCTAGTGGTTAGCATGTTGGCCACATGTTCAGGAGATCAGGAAGACTCCTGAAATACATGACATGATAAGAGGTTAAAATCACCTCCATTGCCATAAGTTTCAAAATGTTCATTTGTGACGGGTTTGGTGACACCAAGTGGTAATTGGCTTCATTGCAATGTGGCTTCCTTGCTGTTAATCAGCATCTTGATACAGCATGTGGTTGGATTACCTGGGCAAAAGAAGAAGTGCTCACTAACGCCGATTTGTGAACAATATTTTAGAAAAATTGTCTCTTTGTGTACATAGAAAATATTTTTTTGAGCTTTTGAGTTCAGCTTACAAAAAATGGGAGCAAAAACAAGTGTTGCGTTTGTGTTTTTGTTGAGTGCAATAATCAATTATTTATTTGTTTGTAATCTGTATATGTATTTTACGATTATTCGATTACATATAATATTTAAAATCCTCCGCAAACATAAACAATTTACATTCATGCAAGTAAACTATTTGCATGAGCCGGGAATGGTGCTTTAATCAAGTTGTTTCAGTGAACAACAAAAACAAGAGTGTTGAATTGCAGTTAAAAGTCGGGATCAATCGATCTGATTGATGACAATACCGGTCCAGTATTGCCGGGACTCTTGACCTGACATTTCTCAAGAACACTGAATGATTTTGTAATTTTACCTTTAATCTGTTGCTCATAATTATCATCAGCACGATGATGTTTTTAGGCAAATATTTGTGAATGTACGACAATGTTACGATATCAACAAAATAATACAGTTATTCCCAGAATTGTTTGAGCAAAAGCTCTCCAGTATCCAAGAACTCATTCCCAGAGTTTTTGTAATACGACAATATCAACAATGTAATATATATCATGTAATATCAATGTAACTTTATTTAAATCTTGAGATCGACCCACCCAAAGTTCAAAGCTCTACTCGTGCCGTTTCATGTGACTGGAAATTCTGCTACATATTCCTTAAAATCAGTTTTCAACAATATTGTGTTGTTTCCAGTCACGGAGTAACATGCAATCCCAGTTCATTCCCAGATATGCACGTGAATTTCCCCGGAAAGGTTCCATTTTCCTGGAATTTTGCACCCCAGTGAGAGTAGAAGTTTACGTGTCATTGCAAGATGTCTGCCCCCAGAAGCTGATTTCACATGGTGGTTTAGATGTATGTTCGCTTTGTCTAGCACCATTTGAAATCAGTGTTCTTGAGGACAGGAGCACGACCCCGCCCCCCCCCCCCCCCCCCACCCTCCCGACCCCCACCGGCCTTCAGGCAGTGTCAGGTGGGGGTCAAGCCGTCACCGCCCTCTGCTCTTTTTTCCACTACAAGATAACTGATTTCCTCTGGTGCATAGAGCCCTACTGAGTCCTTCTAGCACCATTTGAAATCGGTTATAAAACCGTGGATCGTTGCATCTGTCCAACACACCGGTGGAGGGAAAAATCGGCGACAGTCTCAAGCCAGAAAAGAAAAAAAGACATACAGGTACATACGTTTGTTTGAAGTGTCATTTTTGTGTTAAGTCACTGTGCAGTTGGTTAGAATGACTGCATGTCCAACTGATTACCAAAAGATGGTCACTTCTTCTTTGTTCGAAAAATTATAAAATATCTCAATATTAAAAGCTGCAAGCAGCGTTGAACGGGCCCTCGCACCCCCATACAAATAATATCAATTCAATTAATGTTTTATAAAAATACAGATATTTACTTTCTTGATAAATAATCTTCGTAAATTTTCTTCTAATATTAATATTTGACTTTATTCCCATATTATTAGAACTTTTCCCCCAACCTAATTTTCCAAAAATAACTTTCTCATATTGCAACTTTTTTTTTTTTAATACATTTGTTCCCTAATATTTCAACTCTATGCTACTAAAATGGCATCACTTTTCCCTCATAATATTACGAGCTTTCAGGTAAAATTGCTTTTCTCATTAAAATACATGTTTTTTTTCTCTTAGTATTTGACTGTATTCTCTTAGTTTTTGTAAAATTACAGCTGTTTTTCCATTTTGGTTGTTTTTTAAATAAAATTCCAACTCTTAGGGGACTTCCCGATCCACATTTTTTGGCTTCCGATCTGATTTTTTTTTTTTTTTTATAGTCTTGCCGATCCGATTCTGTACCGAGCCTTTTTTTTAATTTAAATAAGCTTCTGTTACAAAGACAAATTTGTAGAATTGAATATGGTTATGAAAATAGCTCTTCAAAGCATTAAAAATAATGCAACCAAAGTATTGCTGAATGTACTTTTTTCTTCCGAGCATGACCAACAATATTGTTTAGCTTTGTAACAAACCTCTGTGAGTCAGGTTCCTAATCCAATAAAAGATCCAATAAAAGTCCATCCAAGAAAAGATAAAATTGGAAAAAAATGGGCGTGGAAAATACTTTTAGGGTAGAAATAATCATATCAATCTGGTGATAGACCAATTTGTGGTGTGATTTAGAAGATGTTACTTTTTTTTCCACAAACTCTTCAACGCAATTGTTATTTATTGATGGTGCCAAGTATAAACAACCAGCGGTTACAGCGGCACTTCCCGTGCGAGCTCCCCGCACCATGACACAGCAGTCCGAGCACAGTGAGGGGGAACTACTGCTGTAACTACGCAGCAGAATACCCAACGTCCACCCTGAAACTAACTTCACCACGGTACACCGCAGACATTATACGGCAATCGGATTGGCCCAATCTCGTGGCGGAAGCCGATATTATCCGATCTTCAAAATACAGTGGATCGGCAGCCGATCCCGATCCTGAAGATCGGAACGGGACATCTCTACCAACTATTATAACTAAATTTTCGTTTCATAATATTATGACTTTTCCATATTCCCATAAACATTTTCTGCAAACTAATTTTCCAAAAATTGCAACTTTACTAATTGTTTTGTTTTTCATAATAGTAAGACTTGAAAAAAATATTTTTTCCTCTAACATCTTTTTTTCTTTAAATTACAAAGACATTATTTTTGCTGATATTACAATGTTATACTTATAAAATTATTACTTTTTTTCATTAGATTACTTTTTTCTCTTAATATTTTTTGCTTTATTCTTGTAAAATTACTGCTGGTTTTTCCATTTTTACTGTTTTCTTTTATTTTTGTAAGTTTCCTTATTAAATTATATTTTTAGAATGAGCTATGACCCATAAGAAAACAGCTGCAGGCTGCACTTTGGACACCCCTGCACTATACGAACAAGGAAAATACTCACCAGGATCCAGCAGGAATCACAGGAGGTACAGGAATCCATCCATCGTCTAGGCTCGCGGGGTATGCTGGAACCTATCCCAGCTGACTTCGGAGACAGGCGGGGTACACCCTGGACTGGTCGCCAGCCAATCCTAGGACACATATAGACAAACAACCATTAACACTCCCTCATACCTACGGGCAATTTAGAGTCGCCAATTAACCTAACATGCATGTTTTTGGATTGCGGGAAGAAACCCACGCACGCGCGGGGAGAACATGCAAACTCAACACAGAAACGAGCGTTTCAAGACTCCTCACAGGTCTTCCCGATCTCCTGACTGTGCTTGTGTGGCCAACATGCTAACCACTCGACCACCGTGCGGCCCGGTACAGGAATAAGGTATAATCACACCGACACGCAACACACAAACAAGTCAATGATTCGGCAACTAGCAAGGAACAATGACTCAACTAAAACAGTGTGCTAATTACAAAGAAGAAACAGATGCGCTGGGTGTGGCACGTAAAGTTGCAGCATGCAGTGCCAAGGCAGGAAACACAAAATAAGAGTCAAACAGGAACTCACAACTCAACGTCCCACCTGTCACACACACCATGACATCATTTCTTGTCTAAAATGAGTTGATTATAGTTATTTACCTTTATATGTATTTAAATCCAATGACGTTAATGCGTGACCTTGAGACTGTAAGACCATCCACAACAATGAATATAACCAAACAACTCCACAATTCGACTTTTAATTTTTTTTTAATTTATTTTATAGTACATCAATCCCGTGTTCGTTTATAGCACCTAATGTTGAATAGCCGGCTTGTAACCCTTCAGTTCGTTGTAATGACGTTAATGGCTAAAGGGAACAAGCAAAATTCGACTTTTTTTACGGCAGGTATGCTAGTACTGCACTGTTACGGCTGCCCTGCAAACAAAGGCAGTTGCGCCAAAATGCCACAAGATGTCAGCAAAGACCGATTTCTAATAATTTTATATTCACCGAGCTGACCTTTTAAAAATGTCATATACAGTAATCAGTATTTTTGTGCATGTATATGTACAGTGTGTGTGTTAGGGTGGGGAGGGGGGCCCTTCAGGAGACTTTTGTACAGGGGGGCCAGCATTTGGTGCTGTGCAAGTGAGTACACCTCACAGTGAATAATCAATATTTGGTTATCGAGCACTACCTTGGAATACTATCACCTTCTCATGTTTCCCATGGGAGGGGATCATGCTCTGCTTCACAATATCGCTGTACATGTTGGCATGTCCCTCGATGAACCACAGCTCCCCAGTGCCAACAGCACTCGTGCAGCCCCACACCATGGCACGATTATCTTGTTATCCACTTGTGTTGCCAATAGGCGTGTCACGAGACACCCAAGGGATGCGAGGAGATTTTAACATGTAAGTACAATGAAAAAATATGACTGTACAAACAGGCTCTTTAACCGAATCACAAAACAGTGCAGGTGCATTTTGAAATGTTTATTGTCCCACAAATTAATAAATAATACAGCTCACTATTTTTCCACTTATATACTTGTCCAGGTGTCCTTTGATATTTTTAATTAAAAAAATATATAATGAAAAACAACATATACAAGTATATACAGTATACACACATTATACATACGTATACATTTAAAGACAAATCTTTGTGTTTTTATTACTTATTAGTATCAACATTTTAGCTTTTTCTAGTTACATTATGCCTTTTTGCTCTATTTTCCACTTTTGCTGGGCTTTGGGTTTTGTTTTCCTGCAATGAGCCACGTTCCACAAATGGCCCCCTTGCCACAACTTGGACACCAGTGCATGTTTTCCCAAGAAGGCATGGCGCAGCAAGGCAATGGAGGATTGTGTCCAAGCTCTACCTTCTTGACTCTGTGGGTCAGGGGCTGGGTTGCATTATGGAGAGGTTTTTACAACTTTCGGACGGGCATTGCACGGCGTTACGGAGGTGGAGCGCACTCCCGCTCACCTGCTAGGCGGATTCTTCACCTTTGTTGATGATGGTTTGTTTTTAATTACCCAATACAGTAAAGGGATGATGCAAGAAACACTTACATGCGCACTCTTACTCGCTAAATATATCGATAAAGTCACTAAATTGTCAACAGGGTTTTTTTTGCGATGTACGGTATGAGATGCGTTATGAAACAAATGATCGGCAGTACTTCAAAGGTGGCGCTGAACCAAATGCAATGAACATCAATCGAACTCTTCGGTGATTAAGTGTGTGGACACGTCCGAATATCTACATGGGTTGATCTGACAAATCTTAGGTAAAATTTGATCAAATGTAGAATTACTACAGCGTCTGCTTGACATCATCAACAAGTAGCAAGCAACTCCGATGGAAAACAGCCGCACGTCACTCGCTGATGCTGTGAACACCGAGGTAGGTTGGATTGCAAGGTTTAGGCACACCTTGCACTTCATGTGCGCTTCCAATAACGCACAAAAAAAAGCACAACCTTTTAGGAGAGACAAAAAAAACGTCACCTTAATTACATTTAGAACTACAAATAAACTTGATTCTTGGTTTGTTCATTTAAAATTGGCAATCACTTCATCAAAATAAAATCATTTGAATATTTTATCTCAGCCAGCACCTTTCAAAATCTAGCCAGCCGCCACCTTTTATCTTGCAGTTAGGACTACTTGTTTAATTTATCACACATCGTTCTTCCGTCACACGTTCTGACACAATAACAGGTAAGTGAGCGAGTGTAATGAGTAGTAATTTAACGAAGATAAAAAGAAACATTTACGTTTTAGATCCCGCTCTGTAAAACCGGGCGAGATCCACCCAGGCGTCATGGCGCCTCACGCATGCGTGATTCATGGATGCGTAGAACTCCACTGTGCTTTCAGTGTGCCATGGGAGTAAATTGTGCACTGACGGCTTGTGACTGCTTTGGGGCAGGGTGGACCTGTCAGCAGCGCCCGCTGCTACTCAGTGAAACCAGAAACTGCAGATCAATACGTGCTTTCACTTTTAAGTCCCCAAATACCGGAAAACACTCCAACGACGCCAGAAAATGTCGCTAGATTTGCCAACAGCCCCAAAACACAGAAGTGCAGCACACAGACCTCTGACAATACCATTCGTCTTAACAATAGTAATTCTAGTAATTTTTTATACTGCATATTCAATAATGAAGAGAAATAGGACATAATGTAACTAAATACGAGCATCTAACTTTATAAATACATTTATATGTACTGCATATATTATTCATGATTTATTTATGTAAAGACATTTATGTCAATCCAGCATCCAACATGTAATGAATTGGGATAATGAACCCCTGGGAACGTTTACATTGGACTCTTTTTGAAGCTTTTCCATGTTATGTGCCAGTGTGGCTGCCTGGTGCCCGCCTAGCTCTGCAGACAAACATGGAAAAACCTGACCTATGATACCGGTGTTAAGAAAAAACACATGGGGAAAATCAGGGCTTCATTTCCTAAGTAAGATTGGCGTTGAATCCTATTTTCTGTCAGCCAAGTATGCGCAGAAATCAAAGTCCAAACAACCAAATCATATTCATTTTCCATGATTGTGTTCTCATGGTGAGATGTGTGTGTGTTATTAAATCAAATTTGATTCATATGTTTGTCCATCTTGAAAATGAAGTGTTTTTTTTCCTCCTGTGTCATCTTAAAAAAGAAACTTTAAGGCATGCGGGCGCAGGTGCGGGCATTGCACTTATCTAGTTTCAGTGTTAACGTGCTTTAACAAACAAAGGTAGGGCAACCTGGGACGCTAATCCATTGACTCACACTTCCCTTGAAACACACAAGCGCCTTTGTCCTCGGAATGCAGGCAGTAACAAAATAGTGATAGAATCTCATCACTATCTGGTTTTCTAAATGCCCTCCATGCAGGGAACACCGCAATTAACTCTCATATTCTTTAACATTATTAAAATCCTACACTAGGGGTGTCCAAAGTGTGGCCCGGGGGGCATTTTTTTTTAAATTGTCTCTCTGCATTGTCCAAAAATGGTTCATTCATAATTAATGAGATACTCCATGGAATCTTTGGCCTTGCTGTGTCACCTACTTGTATAACAGTGGGCCCGGTACGGGGCCGTGGGTCATTTGGTACCAGGCCGCACAGAAAGAAAAAATAATTTCCATTATTTCATTTTTTTGGTGTTTTATTTTGAAAAGTGGCCGGATTCTCTCTGTTACATCCGTCTCACTTGACGCATGTCCCTTGTGCGTGTGCTAACTTTATCTCATGCCGCACAGATAGACTACTATTGTATTTTTTACCATTTTTCTTTCACCTCATATTTGGTCTCCAATACTGATACTGCATAAAGGTAAGTTTTGATGACTAATGTGCTAATGAGTGCTAATGTGCACATTTGTCTGAAGTTAATTCATGCTAGCATGGGAACACAAGCCGGTCCGTGGATCAAAAAAGGTTGGGGACCACTGACCTATAACACAAAGCTAAGATGTTGATGTTAAATAACGGGTGCAGCCATAATAAACCCTAAAAATGCCTATTTTTGCTACTCTAAACCCTATAATATGCCCCCTACAGGTATTAAACACTTTTAAAATCAGTTTTACACATTAAACAATTACAGGCATACAGTATACCATATTATGCTTACAAACTGCGCAGTTATACAACATCATGTCTTGCCAGAGCATCTTCCTGCTGGAAAATGTTGAGTGAATTGAGTTCGTAGCTGTAGACAGTGCAGATAGTGCAATCAAATCACTTTTTATGTAAGCTACAATTTTTCCGTGGTAGAAAAATGTTTGGACGAAGGTATGAAAATCGTACCGGTTTACCAAATACTTGAGATATTTGTTTGTGTTTTGAAATATTTAGAGAGAATATTAGGATTATACAAGTCAGCGATTGATAATATGGTCGAGCCACGCTTATTTAGTATGTGAAAACATATATGAAAAACAAACAAAAAAATGGTCTATCCCATTTAAAAAGAATCATCCCAAAACATGAAGCAAAAAACAATAATTTAATAAAATGTAAATATTAAAAAGTTAACTAAAAACGGCTAATATTGGTTACACAGGAGGGCATGATGAAACAACAGGCACATGGGAAATCAAGGCAAGTCAAGTAAGTCTCAAGTCTTTCATCCCAAATCAAGTCTCGAGTAAAGACGTTCAAGTCCAAGTCAAGTCTCAAGTCAAGACAAGACAGGTCGTGTCAAGTCCAAAGCCGAGTCCACACCTGTGGTTTGTACTCGGTCCAGAACATGCACAGAACACTCCTATGTGGGACAAAAATGATTTTGGACATTTAGTCTACAGGTTTAAAGCCATAAAAGGAGACATGAGTCAAAATTTTACAATACGTGCCGGATTAGGAGGTGGTGCTTTCATTTTAAAAAACAAAGCAGCCAAACTAGTATGAAAATTACCGTTTACAACAAGATGAAATGCAACTATACAGCATGGTATCCCTGGTGAGTTATGACTCATGCGGCTGCTGCGTAAGTAAGTACATCTAGTGTGTGTCCTCATGAGGAACTGGAAATGTGCTTACTTCCCAATAGATCGCCGATAGAAATACCTCTGTCTGGTCTACGCAGTCTTTCTGGAAAGGGTGTTTAGGTTAGGCAATGAGATATTACCGTAGGCTTGTGTGAGGAAGACATGGTTGCTCCCATTTCCTGTCGCTATTCCCGGCATGTTGTTTTTACACCAGTCGGATAAATTGTCTAACACCTTGGACCCCAGCCGGGTGATGTAACAATGGTCGGCCGCTGTGACACAGGCCTGGCTCCTTCATGCCCGCCATTTGTCATCGACAGTTCATAACTCTGTCACCAGGCGACTTCTTTGGAATTTTCAGCCATTCCACAAAATCTTTGGCCTTGCTTTGTTTTGGCACACAACACTGCAAGTGACTCAGTTGTTGGTATTTAGCTATCACTGGGTGTTAGGGCTGTGAACCATAAACCGATGCGACCTTGAAAAGGAAGAGATATGGCTGCATCGGTAGAAGCCTCCTGGATTGATAACAATCAGCCGTAAATCCTCAGACTAATCGATTGCAGAGAAATGCTCCGAGCATCGCAAGACCAGCAATAGCAATACGCTAGCAATACTACAACATGTGTCGACATAAATAGACCTATTTTTCATAGAAATGACCCTTTGGTTTGACAAAAGCAGTCGACCATGTATAGTATGTTGCCGTCAACTTAAAGGGATAGTTCGGATTTTTTGACATGAAGTGGTATGCCATGTTTTACGTCCGACTTTATCAACATTGAGCGGGGACTTAACGACACACAGCTGCAGATATCTGCTGGAGAAGAGCATGTTATGCATGTTAACTTACACATTTTCTTCCGCGACGGAGCGCCGCGGCCATCTTGTTTACATGTGTGTTCCACAGCGGAAGAAGATACAGGCTTTTTTGTCACATACACACGAACGGAGAGGCGACGGTGCGCAGGGATATGGCAGGAGACAAATATAACACCGGGCGATGGCCTGATTTTTTCCGAGTAGGCATTTCTATGATGCAAATGTATTACTCTTTTGAACGCATATTGTTTTGAGAAGCCAAACTCTTCACTTAAATGTCCCAGCGACTAAGCGGAACTATGTCCATCTGACCAGAACTGGACTTGCGGGACCATTTGGGGGGTAAGTCACTGTTGATGTAGTCCACTGCTGATGGGGATGTCATACAACTTCATGTCAAAAAATCCAAACTATCCCTTGAGGTGGGCATTTTTGAGTGATAATAAGAACACAATGGACCGGAGTTGGCTGACATAGACGGGATGTCGACATAAGTGGGTTCCATTGCAGTGCACTTCATTTGACCTCACTTCGAGATGACATTATAGACGTCATGATTGATCAACAATCCAGTCCACGAAAGATGAAACGGTATGACCATGTTATATAATTATTATTGTCACCAAAATGATCACAGTTACTTTTCAAATTTAAAATATCTTACTAGTTTCATCGATGATATTTATTTGTAGGGTAGCGGTTCACGCAACAGACTTCGGAGGGTGGATGGATGTCGTCCAATAGTGTACCTTAACCATAGAGCAGTGGTTCTCAGCATCCCACCATCACCCCTTAATGACAAGTGGCAACCCAAATTTTCCAACTCAAACTTCTCAAATATCTTCTGTTGAAAGGGACTCTTTGCAACACAACGTAAGCTGCGGTGGTGACGCGCTGTCGCTCTCCTTATAACGCGCTCTTCTCCAGCAGATATCTGCAGCTGCGTGTCGTTAAGTCTCCGCTCAACGTCCTTCCCCTCCCGCTCAAGCTGGCGGCATCGCAAGCAAATGGCACAGACAAGAATGCGAGGTGCATTCACACATTCACATTGTCGCTTTTTTTTTTTTTTTTTTGCCCAGGGAAACTAAAAACTCAGCGACCCACTTTCGGGGCGTGATCCACCGGTTGAAAATCCCTGCTCCAGAGGACCGTGACTTCGATTGCATGTCTGTAGCCATTAGGCAAGAATTAGCTTAATAGTTCATCACCAATGTCCTTAGAAACGTATCTGGGGAAGTCCAAACAACAACTACCACGTTGACAGTTACATCTCAACAACACCTGCTCGTGGCCTTTCACCTCTTTTCCCCAGAACACCCAGGAAGTCTTGTTTTCCTTCTCACTTCAGCCGCTGTTATTCTAAAACACATGCAGCATTCATAAGCCAGAACTCCTTACAGTACTGCGGGTGGATGTATTACCCACATGGGTGGTCCAGTGGGGGACTCTCCAGCCTACGGCCCTTTCATGTGTGCAAATGTAAAGTACTTACATTTGCCTATATATCATATATTAACCAATGACCACGATTTATGTCTTTCTTTACCCACCTTTAAATAAGCAACACATTCACATTTAACTTCAACACATTTTGTTCAACTTTAAGTTACTTTACTTGCTGGGTATTCATTCATTCGACAGTTTGCTGAATTTTGAAGACGATGGCGGCAAAGTGTAGTTCGGTGGTGTCACAAGCGCGGCGCTCGTGTTTTGCAGGCAAATAAATATAAAATAAGACATACAGTAAACACGGCGGAACATCACAAAGAATGATTAGGGCCGCACCGAAATGAAAACATTGGATAAGTCGTGAGGAAAAAAAAAATTGGTTGCTATGTCCAAAAAAAAAGTATTGACTTTCAGAATAATTAAAATAAAATTGCACCTTCAACAACATTAAAACTGCAATTATAATTCTCTTTAATTGGCTTCGAATTGTTGTTTTTTTTTTAAACTGTACATTAAAAAACTTTTGACTTTTTTTTTTTAAGTAAATCATCATCTATTTGACTTCCCCCCCCCCAAAAAAAGTGAAAAAAATGTATTGGCCTCTATAATATTTATATAGTGTAGTATTTCATAAGCAGGAAACGTATGAATAATAAAAAAAAGAAAATATGATTAATATCTACTGTCTCAGTTATATTTAACTGCATATTTGGACCCACATCGGATTGGATTAATCAGATCTTATAAACCCCAAAGTGAAGAATATCAGAGTGGCGCCCGCATTGACACCGCTGTTGTAGTTAGAAGAAGAACTAAGTCCCAGTTTTGTTTGTTTCATTGTTTTTAAAATTATGACCATTATGGCATTAATAGCTGACTGCTTGTTTGGATGAAAGTCCATTTTTATTCCCAATAAGAATCTTGGTTTCATCCATGGTGAAAATGAATTGACTGTTAATGTTTTTTATGTTATGTTCTTACGGGCCGGGATCATTTCTGTCTTTCTGAATGTTCTCAACTCCTATTTTATCGAGAAGAATGCTGCTTGGGGGAGTTGCCGTAGCGTGGGTGTAGCTGACGTCGTGTCGAACACGTGACGTCTCGTGTGGTCTCAACACAAAAACGGTTGAGACTGAATCAACAGCGCCTCTGCTGGTTGCAGCCAGGTAACGCGCTCGATTCTGACTCGCTTCAAGACGTGATTCATCCAAAACCGATTCCACACAACCGACTGAATTTCTAATGAGCCAACTTGCAGCTGAAGAAATACATCAAATTCAAATGTATGTTGTCCTTCACTGATCTCTGAAGGGTGACACACATGTTCACTTTCTCCTGCGACTCCCTCGACATGAGCCTGTCTGCTTCAAATCATCAAAATTCAGCAGCCGGAATCTTAACCAGAGCCACACGCAGTTCCCACATTACGCCTGACTTTGTTTTTAACCAAGTGCATTGTCCAAATAATGTACGGTATATGCGGTTGATTGGAAAACACCAAACCCTGTAATTGACTGGTGATCCGTCCAGGGCACACCCCTTGTGTGGGGTCGTCCTCAGCTCTGCACAACTCTGTAGCCTGCAGGACAAGGCATATGACTGTATGGGTAATGCCGTCCATTTTTAAACCTTGTGTGTCGTAGTGTGCAAGCGGAGAAAATGTGCAGCGTGATCCGCAGCTGCTTCAGTGAGTGTCGCTGCACAGTTGCTGCGTCATTGGGTGAACGCCACCTGTAGCGACACGGGTAGAGCAGCCGAATGACTGGAATGAGTCAGCCTTACTAGCGACACTTGAAAGGCGCACACACACATAGCAAGTGTTTCTGGGCAGCTCAACATTCTCCAGATGCTGATTCCTTTTTAGGCCTCAACGTGTCAAGGCGATTAACACAAATATTTAACTATTCCGACCTGGAGATGTCCTTATTGTCCTTGCTGCCTTGTGACCTGCCTCTCTTTTTAGTACCTGGTAGGGTGGGGGTTCCAAGTGTGCCAAGCAGTGACGTAAACCATAGCTGGTCCGTTTTCTTACAGCCCTCTTGAATGAAGTGTGTCAAAAAACAAATGGCGAGAAGTCAATACAAGACAGCTTCGTTCCCCTGCAATGTTACTGGTTGTCTGTGTGTCTTGTTCCGACGAATGCGCTCAACGCCGCACGGTTTCACCATTTTCTGCTGTACTATTTATTTTGAAGTGAAACTGATTCATTGCACTGGAAAGGCAGAGTGCCAGAAAGGTCATTTCGGTCCTAATTTCTGAAAATGTGACATTTCGATCAGTATAAGTATACAGTCGACACCCCTCCGGATTGTTGACTCGTGTCGACATAATTGAGACGGATAGCCATTTACTTGTTACTTGCGCTAATAAAGGATTTTTGAACATTGACGTCGTTTTCCCCAATTTGTGCAAAATATAAATGGCCACATTTTATTAAAAGCAGAAAGGCGGGGCGAAAGAACAGCTAAGACGTCTAAAACGTGGAAAGGATTTTTGGTCCTACGCCTTTTGAAGGTAAGTGGCAGTTTCCCGGCCTACACTTTCTTTTTATTGATTTTGACAAGGGTTGTCTTAGAATAGTCCACTATTCGACGATTCTCATCAAGATTGTACCATTCTGACTACATGGGGGGGTGCCGACATACATTTTTACAAAGAGTGTCTTTGCTTTTGTTATGATACAAAAAAAAAAGCCTAATTTGTGCTAATAAAGAATGGAAAATGACGTGTGTGTTTAACAGGAGATCTATACTTACCACTTCAGTGGCACATTCCAAAGGAGCTGAGGTGAGTGCTCGCTTTGAACGCCAGGAATGCTAGTCAACTATGGACAAAATCTAACAAATCCTTAGCCGAAGACAGGCCTAATTTTGACATATTCACAAATCTGCTTTTGCATAACAACACAAGTGATATGATCGTTAACAACAATATAACACATGTCGACACACGTTTCTTTTATAGAAATGACCCCTTTGGTCCACCATGTATGTTGACGTTTTTTTAGTAACTAGCAGAACCAGGCCTTGTTGAGTTGGACTTAACCGGGTTCCACAGTAACCTGTTTTTCATTTTTTGTGGTAAATATAATATCACGTACAGCTTGCATGTTTTCGTGGTGTAACCATCGGTATGCTACTGGCTTATCCAGGCTACCTTTTTTTGAAATAATCACTGACAACATGAGAAGGATTTATTAAATTCCAGCCTGATTTTAGGGATCTTTTTCTCTATCCAAATTTAAACCCCCAAAATAGGTACAGTAAAGCCCCCCCTTTAAAAAAAAAAAAAAAAATCACAAGAAAAACATGAGTCCGGGGCTTGTTCAGAGTCTTTGGGAGGGAACATAGTATGGGATCAAGGACACCTCCTTCCAATCCAGTCACACTTGCCTTGGATCTGAGGCCAGCTTTTTGGTTAATGAGAGGCCCTGTGAGGAAGCTGACCTGGGTCACGCTCCCCTTGCCTTTCTGGCCGTGCATGGAGTGAGGCACTGGAGCTCCAACATGTTGAAGCTGTGGTAGGTAGCAGGAGGTGAATGTTTTCACAGGCCGGTGGTGTTCTCCGAATCACATTGCTGCTTCTTATCACCTTATACAGGCTTTGAACTCACGAAAGTCCCTCTCAGGCTGGAACTAGAAGGTCATAGTGAACTAAACCCGTGCTTTAAATGCTCTTTTGCTTGTTGAAAGGGCCTGCAAAGGAGCACTGCCATTCAATTCGTCTACACGGCTTGCTTTGTTTATGCACTGCAGTTCTCTTGTAATTCTGACATCTCTGCATTGTTGTCATGACACAGGTCACTGCGAAGAGGAAGCTCCTTCACCTTCCTCACCCCAGTGTCACAGTGGGACTTCAGTCTGGTGAGTACAGGCCGCATGCATCCTAATTTGAAGCGCTTATGTTGTTAATATTAGTCATCCGGCCTGAACAAATATTCCCTCCAGTCGGGCTATAAACACACTCCCGCTTCGCCGTGAAAACTTGCAGCACACAGCAATGCTGCTTCCCGTCATCGCAGTGTTTTGGCTTTAAATCTCGCCTCGGAGTTTTTCAACAAACAATTTAGGAGGTGGTAGCACTGTTCATTGTCACCGCTAAGAAAGTTAAGCTCTTGTGGGATCTCAGACCTGGAAACCACAACAAATTTTATTTTGCCAGTGGATCCTCTTTTTTTCTCTCTTCTATTCCTGACTATTGATGTAGTTAACTGTTTCAAAACGAGCATTTTTTGGGCATTGCCCTATTGTAGTCATGGAATAGACAATAAAAAGGACAACAACATCCAAATGTTTTTTTTTCCAAACTTGGCGGATGTTGGTTACGATTAAAATGCCCCCCTTTGGACACCATCCCTTTGTACTACTAGGAGTGTACACAGATAAACAGTTGTGGATGTTTTTAATGCCATTCAAATGTCACAAACCGCAATACACAAGCGAGACCGATATATGAATATAAACAACGTGCGGAGAAGAACACCCCTCATTATACACTTGAGCAGCCCACCCAAGTAAAGCCTGTTGGTATTCTCTTGCACCTGCCCGAAGCACAGTGCAGGTGTCTTTGCTAAAACCAGCACAGTTGGCTTGTTTTTTCTCCGTGCAAACAAAAGAAATACATTCAGACCCACCCTTGTGCTACCTTAAATACGGTACTTTATGTTCAGAGGGTTGAGCTGCCATAGACCATAATACTAAAGTGCTCATACAACAGGCAATTCCCACCACACTTGGACAAGCCTGACACATAAGCGGCGTTCACACCTGCACGCATTGTGCCACCGGATTGTTCAGCAATTTGCGTGTCATTTATTTATTTATGGCACGCTTGAAAAGCGTGAGGACGAGTTTGCACAGTTTGCATTCTGTTTACGTGCAAACTACACACTTGGCACGCAATTCGTGATCGAAAATGGTGCGCATTGGCACAAAATGACTCATTTACACCTTGGCAAGTACTGTTTACGTCTGGTGCACGACAACAGGACGCACAACGCGCATGTTCCCGTATGGGGATGCTTTGTCACCACGACTTCCCGCATCCATGAAGCCGTTGTGGCATTATTTGGTCCCGCTTGACGCCACTTTGACGCCTAGCTTCATGAATTCCTCTCTTTGCAAGGGATCTAAAACATGTTGAACTCCAGAGAAGAAACTCTCATTCCAAAAAAGAAAGGTAAGTCTATATTATCTCACATTGCAGAAAGAGTAAGAAGGAGGCATAAACTAGAAAAAAGGATGCACGGACAGTGTGGGAGAGCGAACTGCTGACTAGAAGACATCGCTTTGGGTATTATGATCACCTTTTAACACAAATTCACAATTGGAGATCCAAGAGGCGACAGAAATTGCTTGAGAATTCCCCGTGCTTTGATACGCACCGCACGCATTGTTTCGGCATAGGTTGTGGTGCGTTCGCGATGCGTTTAGTTCGCTAGTTCACGGAAATTATGCCTGGCACGAATTTTGAACATTTCAAAATGTTCTTTGGTCCTGGCACACATCCCTGCACAGTTTCCACATACTTCACACCTGTTTACGACCAATTTACTCATCGGCACGTAAAGTTTTGTCCCGTGTGGATTAGTCTGATACACGTCCACAGCAAGGTCGGAAAAGGTAGAATTCATCATCCTTGAGCACAGATGCCAGTTATTAATAACAACTGCCATTGTGCATAACAAAAATAACAAGAATGGCTCAGAATAACCCTCTAAGTCAAAGCCCACAGTAGGTTTGCTCATGCATGAGCAATGCACATAATCAATGGGATTGTTCCTCCTGTTAGCTTTTAATGGTATTCCCCATCCCGCATAATTAAAACGTCAGATATTAATGATTACTGCCATCTTGCACAGTAGAAATGACGCCAGTTTGCATCATGTATGTGTCTTTGCAACAAGTCTACATGTATCATTGACGAACGAAAAACTGAAGGGACACACTGTCCTTCGCAGTACATTTGAGTACAGTGTGTGACAATCCCTGACATGCAATGGGAAAACATCAAGAGGTTCTTATCTGGATCAGGCCTCCATGGACAACCTTCCCCGCAATCAACCAACCTTGAGCTGCCTGTGATTTTAATGTGGTCAGCCCTAAACGTGAGCCATCCTTATTTTATTTTGAATGTTGAGTGGCTCCCTTGGGAATGAGCGCAAACCAGATTAAGACGGATAATAAAAGAAGCTCTGATTTCCAACCAAAGGGAACTGGATGGCCTTTAAACCCGTACTGTTTCATACAGCGTGCCCGTGCGGTTTAGGGTCAGAAGAAAACGAGACAAGCTGATTAGAAGCAGGGAATAAAGGCGAGCAGATTACATGGTGAACAGCATGTTGAAGGCATCAGCATTCCGGGGGGGGTGTACAACTGCCTGAAACCCAATCCATCACTCATGTAATGGCAGAGAAGAAATAAAAGAACTGTTAAAGAGAAAGGTCCATTGGCTCTTCATCTTATGCCAGCCAAACACAGTATGATTAGCTCATCCACCCAAAACATACGGAGCTCATTAGCACGCCATTTAATCTTGCCCCGGTTCGTCAGTCATTTATAAATCTACCATGTGATAAAAGAACCCTGGAAGTGTCTTTGCATCGCTCCGTCTCAGTGTTGGGCTTATCCAAAAAATCCCGGCACTTGAAGTTTGCCCAAGGCTTTGAATGATGTTTCGTCCAGTCATTTGGCTTTGAAGTACCGCAGCGCTGCTAGATAGAGGTGGGGGTGCACTGGCCCTGAGGCGAACCTTGGAACGAGGCGAGGCGAGCATTCCCCAAACGTTTGGTGCATTCTCCTCTCAAGTGTGCATCAGGCACGCGGCCTGGACGGCCTTACTGTCTTAAGAATGTGCGTCAGGTGTCCAGCCCAACGCCAAGGTGCGCCAGGTCAAAACAGAATAGGCTAATAAACAGCTACTAGAAAGAGTTACACAAAGCAGTTGGTATGCAGTGTTCCGCTTTTAATCGGGCAACTTTCAGCTGAGTCATGTCAGGGGTGCTAGGCAATCAGCAGATCCCCGCGGGGGTTATGTTCCAAGATCAGCTGCAAACGGTAAAAAACAAGTAATTGAGACGCGCATAAAAATCACACCCAAAACCTTGACGTTGATGTTCTCCCCCGATTTTAGATCAACATTAGATAAGATTGATTCAGCTCCAGAACATGACCTTTCTCTCTTCAATTGCCATTGTTCACTCACGACACAATCCAGGTTTAAGGCCAAAATATGCCTCATACACTTAAACCCATTTAAAGTACAAAATGCATAGGTTCTCACCACTTATGAATGATAATGTAAGATGATCGAAGAACAGATGGAATTGGAGTCATGGTGTAGCCTTTAGCCTGGTCGTCAGGCTATCGCTAGAGGCTAGCAGGCTCCAAGCTAGCCACATCTACATAATCCACACTGTTGTAATTCCAGATGCAATAACATGAACTTGTGCTCACCTTGCTGCAAGTTTTGAAACCGGATTGACTGTCGAAGCTTGCGCTTCCGAGGCCAAACAAATTTTTGCCTCTCACGGCACACAACTACGGTGCGCAGAAAAGTGCGAAATTTCAGCGCCCAAAAAACATGATCAGTGAAGCATAAATACATAAACATGTAAAAACTGTGGACTTCTAACACTGATGCATGTAAAGTCTATTGTACATTTATTTTATGACTGCTGATTGTTGATTCACAGTTCCGTGGATTTTTTTTTAGTGCTTCTTTTTTTTTTTTTATTCCAGCGTATGAACGCTATTACAGGCCAAGCCCAGCCCTTTAAGAAGAATTGCATTGTGGGAAGTTAAGTGTCTATCTCTACCCTCTCTCATCTGTCTGCGCCGCCCATTGTTTTCTGCGTCCTGATTGGCTGTAGACCATTGTCAATCAATCTCCTTCTTGCCGTCCTGCCATGTCTCCTGTGTCATCGCTAGTTTGCCTGCTTGCTAGCTTGTAAATGAATCTTTGGTTCATGTGCAGCAACGGCGCCAGGACGAAAAGGCACTGTCAGAGGAGTGAAATATGTGTGAGTGACTTAATTAGTAGTAGTGTTCACTCCTTGGTATGAACTAACGTTTAAAAACATTTTTATTTCATATACAGTCGCCCCTTGGTACATCGCAGTTCACACATCGCTCCCTCACTATCGTGGTTTTTCAAAAATATATCAGTTAATAACTGATCGCTGTTTTGTGGCTGACTGTCGTCTATTATGAGTCCAAAAATTTGGAAAGACAAGTTATATGTAATATTCTGGCCACTAGGTGTCAGTAAAGTTACATTGATGAGACATGACATTAGATAAGATTAGCTTCACACTGAATGGAGTCAGCCGTGGCAAAGAGTGAAAAAAGGTTATTTTCCCATTCTGTGTGGAAGTGGTAAGTTTTTGGCTTCTTACTTTGTCCTTGTCCTCACTCTGTTTAAAACATTTTTTAAAGTTTAGAATAAAGAAGTAAATTGGAAAGGCTTCCTATCCTAGCGGCAGCCGGCTCTTATGTCTCTGCAGTGATCCCGTAGCCTGCGTAATGTGGCATAAAGAAAGAATAACAGGAGTGTAAAGGTGACTATAGGGGTGTTATTTGACGTCCGCAGGGCTCTAATAATGTTAAAAGCCGTATTTAGAAAGTCAAACAGGTTTTCAATGGTCTAACTATGAAATTTTGCTGTTTATTAATATTGAATCCTACTTCGTGGAAATTCACTTAACGCTGTCAGGTCTGGAACCAATTAGCCATGAAAAATCTCGCCTGAATGTCAGTCGCAGAACCAGCCAAACTCTGAAAACATGCGACTTACAAGCTGGAAAATGAGTGCTATTCTTCCTCTTGTTGCGCTCATTGCAGCACCAATTTTGCCTAACAGTCTATTTTGGCAAATGGACTCAAATTTTTGTGAGAACCAGTGCAGCTGCTTTGTTCTGTTCTCAGATACATCGCACTTTGATGTTGCTTTACTGATGTAGTCATTGGATGGATGCCCCATGATAGTTGATAGCACATGCTAACAAAGGGCAAATTTTACAAGCTCTCATTGATGTTACACAGGCTTTTGATGGGGGAGGGATTGTAAAATGTATGTTGTAATGTGGCAGTTTATCATCATGGATGATTAGTGTGGGTTCAAGGCAGCCCTAACTCAAATTGGGATCAAATACAACTTGCACGATCTGTAATCTGTTCAACTCGATGTGGAGTCAAGTCATAATTGGCACTGTTTCTGACACACGCTCCAATTACAAGCCAATGCAGTGTTCCCACCAAAGTAAAACCCTCTTCGAATGGAAGAAAAAAATCCATCTTGGTTGTCACATTCACAAACCTGAAGCAAAGAACGTGCCTGCGTGTGTTCCGATCCTATTGTGTTGGGCAATTTTGCACCTGAGCTTTGCTCTGTCAGGAGACCAACTGGGATGAAGTTGAACAATGATGGATGGACGCCTGGAGTCGGGTATTGTCCGCCCACCTTGTAGAACACCACCCCCTCCCCCAAACAAGAAATCTTCCACAGTCAGTAGTTTGGTTTGAGTCAACACTACTGAACTGTTCCACGAACGACGACGTGCGTGTCAATGAACGTTTGCTTTGGTGACTGAGAGGAGTGAGTCAGACCTTGTTTAAAAAGAAACATTTATTGAGTGTTAATATCATATCAAAGAGATGTTTATGTCATGGCATTAGCTCATCAGTAAGTCACTACGACCCTTGTTTGTAGTAGGAAAAGCCGCCATGTAGTAGGAGCAGCTGTCCATCAAGGCTGCTTCTTTGTGTCATCGAGGCATATCATCGGCCTTTTATGCTCAGCACAAATCTGTCAGTGACCAACACTCAGCCCTGGCTACAACGATCCGCTACAAGCCAAGTGTTTGTTGAGGAAGATTGTGTTGCATCTGAACAAGTCCCTGCACGGAGTGTGTAAGCCCATGTGTGAGTTGCTGATGGAGGGATTTCTTAAGGGCGGATCCTAATTTTCTCCTAAAGGTCTGCTCAGAGCTTGTGGTATTATCTTGAATTTTTAAAAATCCAAACCTCAGCCACCCTTTAAATTCACTCGTGGGGTAGAGCTCTCGTAAAAACCGATGGTTTTTGCATACGGATGACTGGACTGATTGTCCGCCAGTTCTTCTTAACCAAAACCACGGTTGTCTGTTCAGGATTTGCTTTGTGTAAATGATGAAACCCAGCTGGATGCAGTAGCAGTGTAGCCGATGTACACTTTGCCGGAGTCACGTGATGGGCACAAACGCAACAACAGCAGCTATGTGGTACTCCATTGTTGTATACCTACTTGGTATGATGTTCAGGGTTCATGGAAAATGGTACTCACATGACACCAAACGGCATTCATGTCATTGTCCTTATACCCACTGGTTTTATCCCCTTAAATTATGGGCATGCCTGCAATGACGAAATGCAAATGCAGACATGGCGTTGATGCAGGGACACTATAGGACAGCCTCGGCACTTTCTGTGCTGTCTTGCTAGGTGCTAGCATGCTAACTTAGCATTTTAGCTAAGTTACTCATGTCTACACGCAAATACACATAATTGCATGATGTGGGAACATTATAGGACAGCCTTAGTACTTTTGATGCTAGCACGCTAACTGTTAGCATATTAGCATTTTAGCTAATTTTCTTATGTCTAAAGGCTAATGCAGACATGGAATGATGTACGGACATTATAGGACAGCCTTGGCACTTTCCGTGCTATCTTGCTAAGTGTTAGCATGCTAACTGTTAGCATGTTAGCATGTAACATAACAACACACAAGTGTAACAATGTGAACAACACAACAAAAAACACACACATATTTGTGAAAATAAACAGAAGAGGACGGAAAAATATCGATTTCATCCCGCTGGTATCAATACTGATACTACCCAACAATATCCATATCTTGACTGATCCACCCACCCCTAGTTGATACCATTGATAGAACATTCGCTCACTGCTCCTTACTGCAGATGCTTCTCATATTTTTCTAGATAACGGTATGATGTGTAGATGTTTCTTTTCAATGTCAGGGTTACAGCCTGTCGTTGTCGGAGTGGGTGTGCAGTGTTCTTGTCACATGTAACGACCAAAATGAAGGTCTGAGAGAGAAAGGTGAAGGAGAACCACTTTTTGTCCTGTAACTGCTTCTATAATAATGAGTGTTACAATGGAAAGGTGAAGTACATTCAGGATACAGCAGCATTGTACTGTAGCGGGTAATGCATGTGAGGCACAAAATATGCCTGATAGCTTTATCATCTGCGAGGACTTTGAAGTCTATAAGGTAGCTGCGGCATTTGCAGTTGAATTTATATAACACATATTTCCACGCTTGTAATTCATTGGCCGACTTCAAAAGCGACCGTTTCTCTCTGTAAATAAATGTCATCCGACTAGAAACGAATGGTTTGTAGCCATCTATGGAGATGGAAGCGTGTGCATGCAAGTATTCAGCACTGACCAGAAAGCGCCTAAATGTTCCCAAACGCGGGGAAACAAAAGACCAATCCAATGTTTAACACAAACGTTTAACCGTTGATGACCGTGATTCCTCTTCATTTGTCCGTGAGGACTTCACGCACATCCTGGGTGTCCAGCCAGAGGCTGTCTGGACTGTCTTGGTTAATGGACCCAGCAATGACAGAACCCCCGGGGGGTCCGAGGACTTTTTTTTTTTTTTTTTTAACGACCCACCGTCTCAACTTAACGACTATTCTCACCCGCTAACTGACTCTGACTGACAATCCGCATGCAGGTGTTGAAGAATCATGCTGCCTAATTAACTCTTTCCTGTTAGCTGAAGGACCTCCAGCACTGACAATTGTTGCTTTACAATAGAACTACGGGGGCAATGAGCAGAATTGGCCCGTGGCACAAACGTGGAGTGGCTGTAAATGTCTGTGGAGGGTCGTCTCACAATAAATAAAACACTCTGACTATTTCACTCCTCTATTTCTTTCTTGCTTTATTGAATGTATTTTATTTTCTATTTATATATTTTGGAATTCTCATTTTAGTTAGCCGCACGGTGGTCTAGTGGTTAGCACGCTGGCCAACACAGTAACAGCTTGGAGATCGGGAAGACCTGGGTTCGATTCTCCCCTGAGCATTTCTGTGTGGCGTTTGCATGTTCTCCCCGTGTGCGTGTGGGTTTTCTCCGGGTACTCCGGCTTCCTCCCACATTCCAAAAACATGCATGTTAGGTTAATTGGTGACTCTAAATTGTCCATAGGTATGAATGTGAGTGTGAATGGTTGTTTGTCTATATGTGCCCTGCGATTGGCTGGCGACCAGTCCAGGGTGTACCCCGCCTGTCGCCCGAAGTCAGCTGGGATAGGCTCCAGCATGCCCCCGCGACCCTAATGAGGAAGAAGCGGTATAGAAAATGGATGGATGGATTTTAGTTACTCTTATTATTTCCTCATTCATTTTTAAAATGTATTTTTATATTTTTGGTTTCACACTTTTTTCTTCTCTTTTTCCTTCATCGTGTCAGTGTTTTAACTTATTTTTCGTTTATCTTTAATCTCGGTATTTGTTGTAATTCATATTATTTTCTTTTTATTTATTAATTTGCCCTTTTCTAATTTTATTTACTCTTTTTATTTATCTTTAATTCATATTTTTTTCTATTTATTAATTTGCACTTTTCTAATTTTATTTACTGTTTTTATTTATCTTTAATTCATATTATTTTCTATTTATTAATTTGCACTTTTCCAATTTTATTTACTGTTTTTATTTATCTTTAATTCATATTATTTTCTATTTATTAATTTGCACTTTTCTAATTTTATTTACTGTTTTTATTTATCTTTAATTTCAGTTTTTCATGTAATTCATATTATTTTATGTTTATTTATTAATTTGTGTTTTCCTTATTTTATTTACTATTTTTTTATTTATCTTTAATTTCAGTATTTGTTGTAATTCATATTATTTTATGTTTATTTATTAATTTGTGTTTTCCTTATTTTATTTACTGTTTTCATTTATTTTTAATTTCAGTATTTGTTGTAATTCATATTATTTTCTATTTATTTATGAATTTGCATTTTTCAGATTTTACTTACTTTTAGTATTCACTAATCCATATTAGTTTTTCTTTTTTTTTGGACTTTGTTCAATACTTGCAATTATTTATTTCTACACCTTATTTATCAGAAAATGGTAACACTCAAATACAAGTAAACATACTTTTTAAAATCATTCAATCCCAGCCATTTTTCAAAAGACAACCCCCTTCAGCATCGGCCATTTTAGACCATTTTGACTGATCTTTCAAGGCACACAGAATATTGTGTTCTATGGCTATATAAACATGGAACCTACCATCAGAAAGAAAAAGTTTGTTTCTACCTTTTTCCGTTCTTTAGTAACCAGCAGTAGAACATAGGTAAGTTTCAGGAAAATATCAGCTCCTGACTAAAACAGGGAGACGACCAGCTTTTTGTGAAGATACATCTCAAGCACAACTTTCACTTTGACGCAATTTTTGGGGTTTTTGCGACAGCTCAAATATGTAAGCAACTACACCACAACATAAACAACACAAAAAGCGTAAAAGACGCATAAATGCACGGTTAAAAAAAACGTATAACGTATAAAAGGCGTCTTTGGTGTTGAATGAGTTGATGACAAAGTATAAACACATGGATTATGGTCAGTGTTAACATGTTAAACACATGGTGTCAACAAACTATCCGTAATTGCCGAGACATGGAGAAAACTGCCCGAACCTCGGCTATTTTCCGATGCATCTAATCAATCACTTGGAATATAACACAGACGACACCACAAAGCCGGCAGATTATGTCTCAAATGTTACAAAACAGGTCAGCCGTTGCGGGTCGGAGGGCGTGTATTGAGTGGGGGCCCCCGGCTGGTTGTGTATTGACCGCAGACATGTTTTGCTGTCACGTGTTGCTGAATATTCTCACGCCACATGTGCTCATCTTTCCACAGAAGCGGAAACGCAGAGAGAAGGATGAGGGCGACACAGTCAGCTTTGACCTAAAGGTAAGTGTTTTAACACGCCGGCACGCACAAAAAAAACGTCCAATATGGACATTCTTCAGGTCTTTGTAATGAAGGGTGTCAGAACTATCGGAAATGAACATGAGACGCTCTCCTTAGATAACTTACGACCTCACACTACCCGGCACAGTCCATGATTTTTGAGTTCCTACTGTCAAAATTGTGAAAGGCTGCCGCACGCCGATGGGTTTTTGAAGGGCGTTTATGGGCATACGCCGATCGGGTTGCTTTTTTTTTATGGACATCAGCCGAGATTGATCTGTGGCCGATGGATCGCCGCACCCCCTGGTGTCCAGCACTGCACACTCACCATTTTGAGTGCAACATCCGGATACCGACAGTGCACTGCATTTTGCCGTACGTCTCTGTGCGAGTACACTTATACACTCAAAAGTGTAAGTGCGCAAGTTGAGACACTATTATTTTAGGTCTTTTTTGCTGCTTTGCGGAGAAGTGCAAAAGGTTGCTGCCGATGAGAATTGAGATACTCCTTGGAGATTTACCTTTTTATGGACTGCGTTTTGCTTTTATTGCTTCATTTGACTGGGCAGTGTGCAAAAATGTTTCTGCCATTTAAAGTCATTTGACAAAAATAAACGACATTGATAAAAATAGCTCGGTCTGAGCGCCTGTTAGTGAACCTTTCCCACCCTCTTGACTATTAAACGACCTCTTACCATGCCATTTATATTCAAACAAGTCCGACAAGGCCACAGCGCCAGCATTTGACTTTAGATGGCAATAACCTTGCATTATTAGCTACGAACCAAAATTAGTTTAGCAGCGCACAGTATCATTATGTGCACAGACAGGTTTTAGCGTTTAGTCGAATAATAGAATAAAATACACATAATTAAAACTGTCGCAACTGTGTCAAATATGCCCCACAGATGACGCCATAACTGACACAGCACTTTTTTTTATTCGTATTTTTTGAAATGTCTGTCACGTTCAAGCTAAAACAGAATCTGGTTTAAGGCCATAATAGGCCTGGTTGCAAAACCATTTGACGTTGCGGTGCGTGGGCGTTTAATTAATTATGCGCTGCGCCAAAATCAGTCGTGTGTACGGCTTTGTGATATGACCCTGACGTGAAACTAAAAATAAATATTAACTATAAATAAGAGCATATTTCCAATGCATATGAGCACCAGTGGGGGGGGGAACAGTAGGACTGTGTGGGCCACGCAGAAAACAACAAAGTTCTACAATAAAGAATAACAAGAATAAAGTGACAGAATTATTAGAATAAAGTTGCAATTGCAACAATAAAGTTGCGAAAAAATATTTTACAAGAAAAAAGCTTTATAATTACAAAAATGAAGTGACAAAAATAAAAATATAATATCAAAATACAACATAATCATATAAATAGAATATACAATAAAATATATTTTTGAATATATTGATAATAAATATAATTGCATAGTAATTATATAATTAATTACATAAATACATAATAAAATATAATATTATAATAAAATAAAATGATAAGGCTGTAATACTGTGTAAATACTAAATTTAATACTAAATTACTTTACTAAAATGTTGTAAATATAAATACAATAATCAGTAAAAAGATAAATACAATATTTACAAGCACAATGAGGTAAAAATTAGGAAAAACTCATTTTACAAAAACACTATGAGAATGGATTGTGTCTTTGTCATTTTACAACACTTAAATGATGATTTTATAGGAAAAGGGCACGAGTATTATGAAAAAGTGGACACAAACGTTAGCAAAACTAGCATAGCTAAAAAAATAAGGTTGGAATATTGGCAAAATAAAATCGCAGTGATTTAAAAATGAGGAAAAACTCATTGTACAAAAATACTATAAGAATAAATTAAGTCTCTGTCATTTTACAACACTTAAATGATGACTTTAAAGGAAAAAGGCAGTTGTATTATGAAAAAGTGGCCACAAACATTACCAAAACTAGCATAGCTAAAATGTAAGGTTGTACTATTGGCAAAATAAAACCGCAATGACGTAAAAATTAGGAAAAACCCATTTTACATGAGGACACAAACATTAGTAACACTTGCATACCTACAGTATTGTATTGTATTATACAATACAATGTGTATTGTGTGCTATTGTGTGTGTGTAATGTCTGCTATTATGCTAACTAACATTGCAGTCACATTTTAACAGGCTATCATGTTAGGTTAGCCTGTTCACTGAGAAAAACAAAAGGCTAAAACTTACAGCTTCCACGTCTATCGCTGACTGACGGACAATTGGCAGAGATTCAGGCTTGATTTTATGATGTGTAGTGAAGCCTGTTTATTAGGTGTACAAAAAGTACATTTTGCATAATAGCGGCCCTTTAAAATCACCGCTATTCTGGGGATATTACAAATTTGTTTTTTTTGTCGAATGACATAACCTTTTTTTGACTCTATGCGGCCCTAATACTCCCTTGTAGCTTTTATGTGGGTGCGTCATGTGTCTTTTGTTTGTACACGAGAGATTTGCAGCTGGACTTATGCAACAGGCTGTGATTTGGCTGAGGACGTGTTGTGGAGATTCACAGCGGCCACTCCTTGATCGCAATCTAAACACCGCTGTTTTGCTATGACTTCCATCTTCTTCCATACGGCAGTTGAGTCTGCTGCGGCATCAGCCTGTTTTTAGAGAATGAAATGATGGAATGATTTATCGCCATGTGCTCTTCTGCTTTTCAACGAGTGTTTTTGCTCCCAGCCCCAATCAGTGTTCCAGTTTCCCTCCTGCTGTGTTTGCTAGCAACCAGGTCTGCGTGGGGCGTGAGCAGTGATAAATCCAAACATTGAGTAACCAACTCATACTCGTCCCATCTGAGAAGTGTGGTTTAGGTGCTACGCCCGAAGGCAGTGATTTTATCATTAGCTCGTTGCCCACTGCCTGTCTATATTAATTTGCGTTTGGGGATATTTATAGTTTCATACACCACAAAATAGACTCCATTCAGGTACAGCACATCATTAAAGACACACCTTTAAAAAATGGGGGTGGCATGGTCTTTAAAGTATACTATAGAGTATATCGACCGGAAAACACCTTGTCTTCCTGCGTAAAAGAAAATCTAGGGATGGGTTTTTCACAAAATGTATTTTTAATCTCTGAATGTTCTGAACTCCTGATTCAATACCAGCATCATACTGAGCGCCAAACCCGCACATAGCCAGGCCTGTCACGATAACAAAATAATCTGTAAATTATTGTCGATAATCGATATTATTGACAACATTTTTTGAAACCATTTTTTTCATTACTTATATGGCATAATAATGCGAGTGCATCATATCAAAAGGAATAAACGTTAATTTCTTAAGAGTATTTAACATTGTAATTAGAATGTGAAGAGCTTTTAAATACAATTGCAGATGCAATTTTAATAGCTTTATTAATGTAAGCTATTTTTATGACACCCTTACTAGGGATGAGCGAGTACACCACTATCTGCATCTGTATCTGTTCACTTATGTGTGCGGAGTGAACCCTCTTGTCATACAGCCTGCGCGGCAAAGAGAAAGGAGAGAGAGGAAAACAAACACGCACGCACATGTCAATTTATCGAGGCCAGCAAAATGACCATGATCATGCTTTTTTAATCGTTCGATTAACTGATTGATCTATTATCGTGACGGGGCCTAAATGTAGCTAAGCTAACACAACAGCGCCTCTGCTGGTTGGAGCCAGACAGAGCACTCCAAGACAATCAGGTAGACAATGATAGCAAAAACACACTTGTGTCCTCATGTAACATTACTTTAACTAATGTAACAAAAATGAGCTGAAGTGTCCACATTGATGTTGGAATGGTTGAAATCTCTTGAGAAATGTGGAAGTCGTTGCTGAATGCCTTTGGTCTAATTAGATCAAAGGCATGTCGGAAAGTGGGAATTGTGATGTGATGGGTTACTGCTGTGGCCAAAGCCCACCACAACCTAAAACTCAACTCTGAACTCCAAACGTCACTTCCTGTCCGCCATCGATTCTGCCCACCTACCGTAAACTGGCTTATTTTCGCTTGATCGTATCTGCTATATTACAGTGTATATCTACAATAGGAATGTAAAGGTGACTAAATGGGGTGTTATTTCATGACTAGAAGGCTCTAATGAGGTTAAAAACTGTATTTAGAAGATCGTAAACAGGTTTTTCATGCCATAACCAGGAGTCCCACTTTGCGGAAATTCACGTATTGTGCAGCCAATGAACTGCGATAAACCAGGGATTACTGGGTGGGACATTTCCGGGTGGGACATTTCCGGGTGGGAGGGTTCTCGATGAATCGCCACTTGCTCCTTCTTCTGAGACTGGGTTCAGTGGCGAAGTGTAAAAGATGGTAAATATTTCAACATTCGAGCACACCTCTAACACAGGAAATATGCCTTTCAATGTTATTTTTCACTGCCAAAATAAGAAGATGAGCCTGTTTTGGTGTCACGGGCACTTGTAACCCTTTAGTTCCATCAACCTGGCATTCTGGCTTTTGTCAGCAGGGGGCAGCAGTACTGCCACTGTTTTATATGGGGTCAACCTGCAGTGTTTCTCTGCCCAGCTCTGCTTGTTTAATGTTTTTGCCCGAGGGCAGCAATTAGACTCCGTGTGCTCGCTGCTCCTGACGTGAAAGTTCATTTGAGCTCAGCACCGTCCTCCCTCCCCCAGGCCTTGGCGTTTTTATCCGTCCCTGGCACGGCATAGGTTAGACAGCGGTGAAACCCCACCACAGCACACGTGACATTACTCATCCAGCCCCAACTCCTCCACAGACTGAAGCGTGTATGCGTTTCGGAGTGTAAATCATGTTGTGCGACTACAGGCGAGGGGGGCCAGGCAGGCTGAGCCATGTTTAGTTTTTATAGTGGCGGGGGCCAGACGTACAGCTGATTCAGCAGCAGGTCTCCCCATACTGGGTGACTAACAGCAAGGCTACCCTGTGTCATCCGCATATAGACTACACACAGACCGGCTGCAGCCTCTCCATAGATTGAGTGTTTAATTCTAAAATAGGCGTCACTTGAAATGCATTGGGTTCAGCAGAACATGCGAAATGTTTTGCCATGACTGCGACATACACTACAATCGAGGCACCAACACAAACTTTGCCTCAGAAGTCAAACAAAAGTTCAAACAGCGTCATGATGCTAGGATACCAGAGAAAGCACAGGAAACGGCACAAACTGCGACCTAGCGAAGGGTCTGGCTGCTCGTCAGTTGCACATTTTACCAAAATAAACGAACAGGGGTGTGCAAATGTTTCCGTCAATGCATAAATATGTTTTGTTATTAGTACTTAGGATTCTTTTCTGATCATTTCAGCCTTCTTCTCGTAACATCTTGGAATCTTTTATATTTTTATTTTTTTAATACCTATACATATATCATATATTTCATTTTTCTACTAAGCTGCGGGCCAACATGAAACGATGGTCCCAGGGGCCCAATGCGGATGGCCATGGCATACAGAAGGATTACAAAATTCAATAAAAGCTACTGTACAGTTTGCGTTATGACTTCACTACAATGAATAAATTCTGATATGTTGATATTTCAAAACCTCGGTCCCAAGGACAGATTTATGTTTCAGATGTTTCACAAATGTGGACTTGAAAAGGAAAAAGCATCCACTGTGTTTTTTTGGGTTTTTTTTAGCCTGCCAGCATGGCTTCAGCCCCCAGCTAGCGTAGTCGCAGGTCCAAAGTGCCGGCGTGACACTAAAGGCTCACGCTGCTGCTACATGCCATGCTAGTGATAATGGTGTGCTAACCAAAATCACACTCTGGGGCTGACGTTACATCACATTTATTTAGCTAAGTGACATAAGTCGCATCATGGGGGCAGAGGGGGGTTACAGATCAGAATCTCTTTCATCTCTGTTTTCAACCAATCCACCTGAGTACCTCTATTTGCGTTTTGCTTTTTCTTTGGCTTTTTCGCAACACTTGTTGAGCCGCCTCAACAGGCGGTGTTAAGAGAAGAAACGTGAGGTAGCTGATGTTTTATTGTTTTTAATATTTTACACTTTTATGACCATTTTTTTTAAAAAGATGCGCCTTCCCCGTGCATTTTTAATGCTGTCACTCTTAACAGCACTTCTTTTATGATAGTTAAAATCTGTTGAATGGTCGTTAATAAAGCTTTTATGAGGCCACGGTTTGACACCGGAACGGATTGTTCCCGTTTCCGTTATATCCTATGGGAATGACTTGCGGCACATTCTAAAAATATACTTTAACAACTTTAAAAAAAAAACAGCAAAAAATACAAAAATCAGCAGTAATTTTACAAGAATAAAGTCAAAATATCAAAAAAAGAAAAACGTTGTAATCTAACAAGAAAAACTCAGAATTTTACAAGATTAATGTCATACTATTATGAGGACAAATATCATTATAGTAGCTTCAAGTTAAAGATTAAAGATTGGTTCTTTAAGTCGTAAAAATTATGAGAAACAAACAAAAAAATAAAATAAATCGTTTTTGGAAAATTAGGTTGGGGAAAAAGTTATAATATTAGGAGAATAAACTCAAAATACTATGGGGGAAAAAAAGTCATATTACGAGAAGCAAATGTTCAAGAAGAAAGTTGAAATAGTTGGGAAACGGACAAAAAAAAGCAGAAAAAAGCAGAAATGGAAAAAAACAGCTGTAATTTTACAAAGAAAGTCAAAATATTAAGAGATAAAAGTTGAATTATTGAAATTTTATTAGCATAGGGTTGAAATATTAAAAGAAAAATGTTTTTTTTAAGTTGTAATATTATGAGAAACAAAACAAAGTAAAAAGTTGTCATTTTTGGAAAATGATGTTGGGGAAAATGTTATATTATGGGAATAAAGTCAAAATATTATGAGAATAAAATCATAACTTACAAGAACAAAAATGTACAAAGATTATGAAGAAAGCAATGCAGAAATGGGAGAAAAGGTAAAGTGTTAAGTTCAAACTAATAATGCACTTTTTCACCTCTATCACAAAGCCGAGATGCAGTAAAAAAAAAACAATAGTACATTCTTAGCATGTCTACATGTGTTGGTTTACAAAAATATCAAAGTGGCCCTTCTTTTTTCAATATGTGGCCCTCGCTGGGAAAAGTTTGGACACCCCTCCCTGGTCTACTGTCACAGACTACTGTTATTAGTCATTTTCGCCATTTTCAATTGTCACCGAAGCGGTCAGAAGGCCTGTTGTGTTCGACTCGAGAGGTTCCACAACTTGCCAATGTAACCCACGATGCAGCTCATTCAGTACCTGTGTTTTATCACACACACACGCACACACACACGCACACACACACACACACGCACGTCAGCAGCATGAAGTCCACGTTGGCCTTCACACCTCCGTGTTGACCCGGGAGGATAAACTCCACGACGCGACGCTCTCGCCCATTTGCTGACAACCCCACATAAAACACCTCTGCTTTTTCCGTGTGCACAAATTGCACGGGTGTGTGTTTACGGCATGCGTGGCTTCAGGTGTGGTTGTCATTCAGCCTCACCAGCGTGCGCTTCAGCCTGGTGTGATTTTCATTTGACGCAACTGAAACTAGCACCAAAAAAGGCAGCCTTTTTTCACCTTGTTAGACAAATCAGCAAATGGGCGGCAGTCACACCCAACCCCCCCCCCACACTGGTATTCAATATACAGGTTTCAGTTCAAACATCTGGCTGAATGTTTCCGCTATTGATATTTAAATAGCCCCCCCCCCCGTTAGTATGATAAGAGAGCCTGGCAGAGACTGTCTTGATTGATTCCCTGTAACGTAGACTGATGAAGTCATTATTGTCTCATTTACTGGTTTCATGCAACATTGTCGTTTCCCATCAAGTGACTTTCATGTCCTTAGGACGACGAACGCTTTAGCAAAGTTAAGTAAGTGCAAAAAAACCCCAAATGCTTTGTTGTTTAGCTTCTTTATGTAATGTAATGTTTAGCATTTGGGTTGAAATGAATGGCGTTAAAGGTGAACAAGGCACAAGATATAGGTATTTATATTTTTTTTTATTAGAATTGAATTTTATTCTAATTGTATGCATTTGATTTTATTATAATTCCATTTATATTTGATTATTTAAAAATTGCAGCATACTAAATCTTTGAGCTGTAACATTAAATATGCTTTATGTTATTAGACAATACAATGTTATTAATCAAATAAATTCACATACATGTATTTATGTATTATTCAGTTATTTTTTTATTATTTTGATGTAATTATTTCAAAAATGTCATCTTAATATAATTATTTAGCTGTAATATTAACTACGCCTTATTAGATAATATATTGACATGACTAACATTATGAATTACATAAATCCACACACCTTTATTTATTATTTATTTTTAATTCCTTTAAAAATTATAATAAAATTTGTAATTATTTAGAAAAATTGCGTCTGAATAACTTCTCTATATTATTTGTTTTGTGTTACTAGATATTAAATTGCCCTCTTGTGACTAACTTTCACTAACGCTGCTCCTTGTTTCTGATGCACATGCATTCATTTTTCATTCATTCATTCATTCATTCATGCATTCGTTTTTTTATTTTTTTTTTTATTTTACTACAATAACATTTAATGTTAATAAAAAATGTATCTGAATACATTATTTACCTGTAATATTGTTATTAGATAATACATTGTTAGGAAATAACTCCACATACTTTCATATGTATTATTTATTTTCTATGTACTTGAATATTTTAATACAGTTGGTATGTAATATATCATGGTTTATGTTACCAGATATTACGTTGCTGACTGTTTCACGAACTCTGCTCCTTGTTTGTGATCCACATGCATTAATATATGTATTTTTTTTATTTTATTACAATAACATGTGTATTCTATTATTTAAAAATTGTAGCTGAATAACTGATTTAGCTGTAATATAGTTTATTAGATAATAAATTACTGTTACAGCAGTTTCACTAACTCTGCTCCATCTACTCCTATAGTGTTGTAATGAGCATTTATTTTATTTAGATAATTATTTTCAATATTTTTTCATTTTCCTCCCTAAATTCTAAAGAAGCATTTACATTGTAAATGTTGGCTTTTTCCCCTCATTTAATTGCAACATTTAAAAGGTGAAATTTCCTTCTCACAACTCAACCATTCAGTTATTATTCATGTTATCTTGTCTGCCCCCACCTAAACCAAGTATGAGCACCTCGTCACGTATGCTGCACAAGGTTCAATGTTGCACCAGCTCTCCCTTGCCCCCATCAAAAACTCTGTTTAGCATTAAACTTTACCTGGGATTTCACCATTTTCTCACTGGTGTTATTTCGTCCCGAGTGGGTGCAACAACAAAACATGTGGGTCGCGTCTTAGTGTCTTTTTCTCCTGCCTGCAATCTGACCCCGCCTCATTTGCAGCCATGAGGGTTGTCTCCTCCCCTGCGTACTCACCCTCTATAAATCCCTCCCGCCTTCTGTCCCAACCAGACCAACGTTTAGCAAAGCCTGTATGAGTGGAACTCCTCTAATAGTTCAATCCCAGTAGGGGAGGGTTTTTTTTTATTATTATTTATTACTTAATTCATTTTTTTTTCTGTGGAATACTTGGAAGAGACGGACTACGGATTACAAACAAAAAGAGGATACTGTGTTTTTACTGAAAGCTATGGTGGCTTACGATGAACTGGGTAGCTTGGTGCCTATCAAACGGACTCTGCAAGTGATAGACTACCAGAACCAAGTCCACAAAGAGTCGGAGGTGAGTTGAAAAACCAAGAGATGCTTGCTTGCAAAAGTGTGTCAGTGCCTATCCGGATTTTTATCTCACTTATGCGTGTTCCCTCAATGGCTTCAGGACTTTGAACCATTGGCTAACCCCCCACTTACACACACACAGTTTTGTGTATTAGCCGTCTTTCCTTAAATATTCAGCCCAGCGGGGAGCTTGGTGGGATATGGAGCGATCTCTGTGTATTCAGCAAAGTCAAAGTACCACAAACAATGGCCTGGTGGAGAAATAAGAAATACTGCGGAACCCGTTAAGAGTTGGCATCCCTCGGATTGGCTGACTCACATAGACACAAGCAGCTGGCATGAGTGGAACTAGCCATTGCGTGCACATTTACTTGCGACTTTGGCCACAGACATGAGGAAGATGGCCGATAATAAAGGCTTTTTGTTTTCCTCCATTTGTGAAAGATGTTCAGTGAAAGAAGAAAGGATCCGTCTGTGGTTGTATGCCAAAGCTTTGAGTATAATCACAGTTCCTTTAATGTTTGCCTTTGTTGTTTTCATTCATTTGGACATAACAGCAAATCTGCTTTTGCAAAATCCTGCGAGCGATAATGTTGAAGTTCACAACGCATCCGGGAGAAATGGACCCATTTTTCATTGGGTCCACAAAAGCGGTGGACCAAGACTTGATGTGTTGGTTCACAAACAGGTTCGCCAATAAAAATGCGCTCGCCTTCCCACTTTAAGGGCTACTTCCCTCAGTGTGGTTTTACTGACTGTAAATCTGCTGAGGTTTGGAGAAGTCTGGAGGCAATTCACCAGCAATGAGTTCCCAGACTTTCACAAGTGAGGCAAAAAGAACTGACTTATTGATGACCTTAGCTCTGTCATTTGAGGTCTGGTTTCAGCTACGCTTTGTTCTAAAAGCAGAAGGCACATCTGGAGTTTTCGGGCACAGTCCACATTTAAGGGGTAGATCAAAGCTCGGGATCTGAGCCCAACCCCTTCTAAAACTGAGGTTGTAATATTAGCTTTGGTAGGAGTTCGAGGGGAGCGACACGTGTGCAACTGTATGCATTTTCCCATAGACTGTAGTTGTACGCTGCAGTAGCAAATGGAAGATGAATGGTGTTTAGGAACTTGCAGGTCAAATTGCAAGTATTGTTTGACCTCAAACTGATGCACAAAGACCAGGAGCATTGACCTTTTTGTCATGTTGGACGAGCCCTCCCCCCTTGCTCCCCAAAAGACAGGAAAAGCTTGCTGTTCCAATATTGACTCTAGACCCCCCTGCCACGCTTCTCTAACCTGTGGTGTTTTGTTGTATTCCCATTGTCTGCAAAGGTAACAGCAGCCCTGCCGCTAGAGGACGTGTAAAGTTGTGTCTGAGACCTGGAAGTGTGCTGATGGCTTCCACAGATGTGTCTCACAACCCTTTTGGTGTGTGTGAGGACAAGCGACACAGGTCAGAGTTTTTGCAAACCTGGCCAACTACCTTCTGCAGGCAGAAAGCATTACTTCAGCATCTCTGTTATTGTTTTTGTTGGCATGCAGCCGAGCAGCTCCCCTTGGAATTAACAATTCGGGGGGTTGGGCGGTGGGGGTTTACCTGGCCCAGGTGTAGTGCTCTCACGCGAGCCCTGTTAAAGAACCTGTGTCAACTTGCAGGAGCACTGTAAACATGGCCGCACATGGAAACACTCAAGCCGGGTTACAGATTCACTTCATGTTTTTACGACGTCCGCGGCTCCTTCTCCCAGATCCACCGTGACTGGTGGTCTGTTTTTCGTTAGAGCCCGACACGCTTGCCTTACACTGCCTTGTGTGTCTGGAAAAGGAAGTCAAAGAGCGGCGGCAAGCCACGGGGAAGCATTTATCTCCCCCACATTTGATACACTCCAAGAGGGCTTGTTGTCAGGCAGATAGTCGCAGAGCGTGCACGGGGGGAAAGGATGTTGAACAGCTGAGAGTGGTGTCTCGTGCATTCCTGGCATGCCTCCAGACCCCCTTTCCCTTGCAGATCAGCACTCAGAGGGGGTCTTTACACTTTGGTGGGCTGCCTCTTGCATGATGGAACCAACAGCTGCCGAAACCGCTTTGGGTCTCCATATTCCCAATATGCAATATTTCTGTCTGCCCTGCATGCTCTGCCAGTCTGCCTGAAGCCCTGATCGCCATCTCCTATTTCCTGGCTCCAAAGCCTGGAAGATGAGTCAATAAAAAGGATTTATGACTTTATTGGTGGGTTTGATCACATGGAAGTCACAAGGGAGTCTGTGGACCTTCTCCCAAAACGTGACCGAAAGTCTGGGTTATGCTGCCGTCTTGATCCTTTTCTAGCACTTTGTTGGGGTTAAGCGTGTGACATGCAATTCTCTGCCAAAGCACTAGGGGCAGTGTTTTCCGGAGCATGAACTCAGCGAGCAAACATGACTTCAATGTCGATTTGAAATCGGAAGGTGGGCTGGACACCCTCTGAACGAGTCGTGTCAACAGTGTACGGTAGGTTTTTTTGAGGTATAGATTAAGATATGCAGGAGGATTTGGAGGGGGAGGAGCGAGCCTCGACCAGGTGTAAGCAACTGCTGAGGGGACCTCCACACACTGCCATCATCAGTCTTTAACTAGCCGTAGGACACCGAGCCAAATCCTGTTCAGGGCCCCCCCAGATGTCCAGAACCCAACTCCTTCCTTAACTAACCTTTTTCCCGCTCTTTCCAGGAACCCAGCAACAAGCGTGTCCGTCCTCTCGGCAGGGTGACGTCGTTAGCCAACCTCATTTCTCCGGTGAAGAATGGGGCCGTCCGGCGCTTCGGCCAAAGCATCCAGGTAGGTGTTGTGACATCCCTTAAATGGCTGCAACACGTCATACAGTACGTCTGACATGTTGGGCTTTCCCATCCACAGGCCTCCTTCCGGAGCGATGGCAAGTCGCCGGGCATGCCCCAGAAGCCTTGTAGCAAGGCGGCGGCCCCCACGCCACCTAAAAGGAGAAACAGTACGCTGTGGTCAGAGACGCTAGACGTGCACCAGAAGGGGACCTTAACCGCCAAAGAGATCAAGCGGCAGGAGGTGAGGAGTTCAGTGTGGGCGAAAAATCCAGACAGCAAACTTAAATATCTCCCAGACTAGTTTCACGTATCCCCGCAGTATTTGTGTCAAATACTTTCAATGGAAAAGCCTTATAGGGCCCATTTCCCAGTCTGTGCAGTTTCACATAGAACTGACAAGCCAACAAGGCCAACCCCCACTTACTTTTATGTCAGACATATTTGCCAGCTGTCAGCGGCTATAAACTTTCAAACGCGAGTAAGGGAGGCGAAGATGGCGGCCAGAGAGATTTCAGTCGCTTGGCACACAGTGCGGTCTGGAGTTCTAGTCAGTGGGGTATTGGGTTGTTGTAATAATAAAAAAAAGCCTGATTCATGTGTACTCTCCCTCCTCTTTTCGCTCAGGCCATATTTGAGCTGTCTCGCGGAGAACAGGACCTGATTGAGGACCTCCAACTCGCACGCAAGGTTTGTACTCAAAAAGCAAACAGATTAAATCAAAGCCTGGCGGGCCCTCCTTGTGATCAAGCCGGGGGCTATAAAAAGCCAGGAATTTATCTTTTGTCTGCGCTTCTTTTCAAAAGCTATTTTTAGCTGGCTCCAGTTTCTTAAACAATTTCGCCCCCTTTCTGCAGGCGTACCATGACCCAATGCTGAAGCTCTCCATCATGTCCGAAGAGGAGCTCTCTCACATTTTTGGCGACCTGGACGCCTACATCCCCCTGCATGAGGATTTGCTGGCACAGCTCTCCAAAGCAACAGGCTCCAACGGAACCGTGGGACAGATCGGTCAGATTGTCGTCAATTGGGTAAGCTACATTTCAGCATCAAGTGTAGAAGACGTCGTTAAAATGTGCTAAAGGAAGACCTCTGCCTTTGTGTAGCTACCCAGGCTCGACGCTTACAAGGAGTACTGCAGCAACCAGTTAGCGGCTAAGGCGCTCCTGGACCAGAAGAAACAGGACCGGCGGGTGCAGGACTTCCTGCAGCGCTGCCTGGAATCACCCTTCAGCAGGAAGTTGGATCTCTGGAGCTTCCTGGACATCCCGCGCTCCCGCCTGGTCAAGTACCCACTGCTGCTCAAAGAGATCCTCAGACACACTCCACCAGAGCATCCAGACACCGCCAGCTTAGAACAAGCAGTAAGGAAACACCCTTAAGACATTGTGAACATTCCCACATTGGAAGGTTTGCTAAACAACCCCCCCCAACACTGCATCCTTTTCTTCAGATCACCATCATCCAAGGTGTGCTGTCAGACATCAACCTGAAGAAGGGCGAGTCTGAATGCTTGTACTACATCGACAAGCTGGAGTATCTGGACGACCGGCAGCGAGACCCTCGCATCGAACAGTGCAAAAGCCTGCTGTGTCACGGGGAGCTTCGTAACAAGAGTGGGACGGTAAGCAACCTGCTACCATAAGAAAATACAATTATATCACGATATCATAAGAAATATCACAAGAAAACCGTACAGATCCAGTCCGATCCGTATTACAAAGTGCTCCTGCTACATAGTGCTCCTGATGCAAGCAGACTGGAACGATGAGAAGTGAATTCCCTTGTTGGAAAGGCCACTCATAGATTTGATCCATTTTCCCTTTGACATAGCTTTTTGTTTCTGAAGTTACCACAGATTTTACCGCATTTACACCAAAATTTGTTGGGTTTTTGCCCCAATCTTTAAAATTCTGTCGTTTTTGCGTCATCTTGTTAGCAAATGGCGCTCAAAATGCAGCATTAAAGTGCTTGAATAGTTTTGTCCTGAATGCCAATCATGAGTTCAATGAGCCTGATAAAACAAGGGTCTCCAAAGTGAGACAAGAGCTATTTGCGGCCTGTTTTTTTTAATCGGCTCGCAGCACAATGCAGAAATAAAATTCAACAAATGCAACTAAAACAAACATCATAACCGGCGTAAATTTACGACTTTTTTTCTCGTAAATTTAGGGAAAAAAGTGGTAATATTACAGCAATAATGTCGTAATATTACGTGTCCTCGTGTGAGAGGGAAAACGTCGCGTAGGAAGGAACCTTTTCTCTTGCTTTAGACAAGCTTTTATTTATAACGTGGCAGCATAACAAAGCAGTTGAGCACAAAGAGATCAGCACGACTAGCCCTTGTGACTTCCGCCTTCCTTATCCCGCCCCCTCCACATGCCCAAGGCGTAAGCAGCCCCTTTTCATAGCTGTCTCAGGCAATGCCTGTTACGACGGAGTATTAAAATAATCTGAGATTGAGAATAAATCGTAAATTTATGAGAATGAAGTTGTAAATTTACCAGACAAAAACTTATTACGACAATAAAGTCGTTTTTTTACAGGCATTGCCTGAGACAGCTATGAAAAGGGGAGCCTTATGTGGCCAAAGGTAATATTACGACTTTTTTTCCTCGTGAATTTCCGATTTTTTTGTCCTCGTAAATTTCCGATTTTATATCTCAGATTTTTTTTTTTCCAATGAGGCCCTAATACTCCGTCGTACCTATTACACAAGGCTATACATCTTTTTATTTACAAAATTTGCTCATTTTTTTATCGCCGTGCCGCACATTCTACATAAAATAAACAAAAAAAAACAAAAGAAAATAGCAAAAAGGCCTAATGTAACATGAACAAGTTCATAACAATAAAAGTAATCACTTTTCAGCTACAAAATAACACAAAGCTGACAAGCCTTGACTTTAGTCTTTTTTTTTTACAAAATAAAAAATATCAAAATGGCCCCTGCATCTGAAACATTGGACACCCCTGCTATAAAAGACATGATCTGCTCCCAACAAGCCGAGCTAAACAGTCATGAAATATGACAGTTGAAACAGGAAGTAGTCATTGAAAAAAATCCTGGTCTCCTATGCAGAAGCTCCACGTGTTCCTGTTCACCGAGCTGCTTGTTCTGACTCGCTCAGTCACCCGAAACGAGCGCCAGTGCTTCCAAGTGTACCGCCAGCCGATTCCCGTGCAGGATCTAGTGTTGGACGACCTGCAAGACGGCGACGTCAGGATGGGCGGTTCCTTCAGAGGCGCCTTCAGCAACGCAGACAAAGGTGAGGCTTGTGTCCCGCGTCATAATTATTCTTGATTTCAGGACCGGTTCTAAGACTTTTTTTTTTCATTCCAGCCAAGAACATTTTCCGGGTGCGCTCCCAAGACCCGAGCCAGGCCCAGTCACACACACTGCAGGTGAACGACGTCTTCCACAAGCAGCAGTGGCTCAACTGTCTCCGCGCCGCCATCTCCATCTACCGGCCCCACGGTGAGCCCCCCTCGCCCGCCCCGCGTGAAGTGACGGACGCCCGCTCCAAGCGCCGCCCGTCCTCCGTGTCCGCCATCGTCCACATGGAGGAGACGGATGAGAACTGCCCGCAGCGGCTGTGTCAGTCCGCGCCCAGCTCCCCCTGCGGCGACACAAGCCCGAGCCCGTCATCCCAGAGTCCTCCATCCCCCTCATCAGCATCATCAGCATCGCCAACATCACCAGCATCTCACAAAACCAAAAAGGACAAGAAGTCTCTTTATTCTTTAGGGAAGAGAAAAGAGACGATGGTGTGACGCGGGATGGAGAAAACTTTTTTTTTTTGTACAGAAACACGTAAAAGCGTGGGACTTGTATTTATGTGTGTCAGCGTGTGCGTACCCTTGCAGCAGTGTTCCGTGTTACTGTCCTCTTTGGCAGCTGTTTACCTCACCCCTCCTTTTTAAGTCCATCCCACAGAGCAGGCTTTCCCAAACCTAATACACTGGAACCCGTTTTAAGTCCACCCTGCTTATGTCGACAAGCCCCACTCCAACAAGATCTTATTTTTACCAAAAAGTGCCCGCTTAAGTTGACATAGCATACATAGTCGCTTTTGGAGACACAAAATCTGAGACCCAAAGGGGTCATTTCTTTGTTGATGTCGACTCACTAAGTCCTGGTCCACTGTGTGCTTCTTATTACTATAGAGTGCCCACGACAACATTAAAACGTGCACACAGTGACTTCCTGTTCAGTGCAAAGTAAGCTTAACCTGGATCCTACAACAGCAACTACCAAAATGCACCCATAGATTGGTAGCCACTGGAGGAAAGATCTGCGCGTGTACAAAAGCTTTATTGTCATTGTAGTCAAGACATAGAAGGAAATTAGCACAGCAGCTGTTTGCTAAGAGTATAAAATACTGTAGAAAAACAAAAGAATGCAAATAAAAATGAAGGAAAACCATATCAGCAAACAAAAATCCCTTATTCTCGCCCATTCAGGCGTGTTTCCGTTTCGCTTATGTCGACGTGAGCAGTCCGAGGGGCGTCGACTTAATACAGGTTCCACTGTACAATATACTGTATGATGTATCATTGGCGGATACACGGAGTACAAACTAACAATGAACGTTGGGAAGGCTTGGCTTAGAAACCCTGCCATGGACGTCTGCCCTGACACATGAAGCACTGTCATGTGTTAGCTGGTCTCTAATCCCTTTAAACCTTGTTTACCATGAATATTTAAGCATTTTTTTTCCTGCAGTAGAAGCGGGTGTGGAGGAGTTTTACATTTTTATATTCTAAATGTGGTATTTTTAGGTAAAATAAAGGAGCACTGTTTTAGCTTTTAGGTAGCGCATGTGTTAAGGTAATACAGGAAGACAACCCCGTTATAAATAATTTAAGATGTACCATACAAGTATCTCTGTGAAGGTGAATGACAATATGTCTTATTTTTATACATTCCTCCAATGACAAATGTCAGGACACGGTCGCCGTTTAAGTTTTGGCGTTCACGTCAGGCGTTATTTAAAATCCAAACACACATTGGATGTCAAAACACACCAAAGGGAGTCCTTGCTTGGGGAGCCAATTTTTTTTTTTTTTTTTTTTTTTTTAACTGAGCCACGTTTGGCTTTCCAAGGAGACGATGAACTTTTTCAGTGTAGCATCTTGCATGGGGGTTGAAGTTGTGGACGCTACTTTGCACCAGAGGGGACTGGGATGCACGACACGCTCGATGTGTCCTTCGAGACGGGATTCAAACGCAAACGGAGGAAAGCACGTCGTCTGGGAGCAGAAGAGAACAGATGGTGTTTGGACACGGAGACGCGGTGGTTGTAGGATGGTGAGAACGACAGTTGGGGAAACGTACGTAGGGGAAGAGGAAAAAAAGAAAGGTTTCTGTATGTTTATGTGGACTGAAAATAAGACAAGAAAAAGGGTGTACTCGCCATTAACTTGACCTAATTATGAGAATAAAAATCTGCGTAAGATTTGCATCTGAAACTTTCGGTGTTGTGTCTTCATTATGCTGATGCTGGAATTTAGACAGTTTTAAGATGTGTAGCGAAGCCTCTTTTTTTTTTTTTGCAAACAAGCTTCACAGATCACATTTAGCGTGTGTTTGTTTACCGCGGGACATCCCCGAAGGCAATCCCATTATCTGTATTATCTTTAACCCAAACTCATTTTAATAGTTGGGAGTTTTGTTGTTCTCCCCGAGGCGGACGAAAAGATGAAGGCGATGTTTGTTTGAGAGACGTGCGCATTAAGCCTGTCAGCCTGTTTGCGTCTCATGCGAGTGATGAGTGCTCCTCTTCTGTAACTGCCGGTCGCAGCGAGCATACTTTGACATAACGTTCGGGCTATGAGGTGGGATGGCAGCTGTGAACCCGTGTGACCTGTACTTTATTTTATTTTCATGTGTATTTCCACATTTTGTTTCATGGTTTTCTCCGGTTTCGTCCCACATTCCAAAAACATGCATGTTAGGTTAATTGGAGACTCTAAATTGTCCGTAGGTATGAATGTGAGTGTGAATGGTTGTGTGTCTATATGTGCCCTGCGATTGGCTGGCAACCAGTCCGGGGTGTACCCCGCCTCTCGCCCGAAGTCAGCTGGGATGGCGACATAGAAGATGGATGGATGGGTGTATTTCGGGGCTTGTAGGAAGGTGTAGGTGTATTGTAAGTGACACAGTCGCACAAGGGGACGTTTTGAATGTGTGTGTGTGTTCATGTTAATATGACAAACAAGCCTTCGGTTATATTCCCTCTGCCGTGTGGCCTTTTTAACATGCATGAGCCTTGGCTCCATGAATGAACCTCCCACATGCTCCGCCCCCTCACACACACACACACACACACACACACATCACAGTGGGCTCAGCTGGCATTAAATCATACGCACATTTCTGTGGAAGCACTCAGATCGGCAAAACGGCTGAGATGAAGAGCAAGCACTGTTTTTAAAATGTTAAATCATTAAAAAATTCCCAAGACCCGGGACCACAACACAAATAAATCAAAAATTGTACAATAACGAGAAAGAGGTGAAGCAATTTCATGAGTGAATGTCAAAATCCAAATCGCATGAATCGCATTTAAACGGCATTAAATTACATAATATTCATATATGCAGGAATATTTTCAAAAACATTTTTCTCTGTTTTGGCCTTTTGTCTCTACACACAGAGAATTTTGTCCTTAAATTTCCCATATAATGGAAGACTATTTCATAATGATATAATGATATCCCTAGAGCCAGTTTGGGACCACCAACCATGCGAAAATTCAACTGTACCATCTCCCTCACTTATTTGTTCCACTTTGGAGAGGATGTTAAAAAAACAACCTCCTTGCTCATGGACATGAGACCTGTTCTGACCTGCCGCCCGCTACATGAGCCCACCACTTAACGGAGGAAAACTTTGTAAAAAGCAGACGTCGCTTAAAATAAAGCCTGGAGCTGTGCTAACTAGCCGCCAGTCAGCGACAAACGTCAGTGGGGGCTAATGGTTAGCAATGTTACAAAACCCGTATTTTAGCAATGCAAAAATCTGACATTGTGCTTGATTTGGAGAGTCCGTGGGGACGTCCTTAAAAATGGTATTGTTGTCATAGGATATCGGGTGGATTTTCATTCGTATACATATTAGATTACTTCTTCCTCTTCAATTTTGTATCGGATTTATAGTCATAGAACAAATGATCAGACCACCCTCGATTCTTCGGTTTATTGATCCATTTGTAATGCCTGGTACATTTGTTTGGACAAATATAATGATGATAACAAAACTAGCTCATAAGAGTTGCATTTAAGAGCTGATATCTAGCAACTTCCATGGTTTTCTTGATAATAACCAAAATTAAGTTCTTACAAGAATAGCTTAACTCTTTTGTCAAAAACCTCCGCCAAAATTTTGCCGCGGTTTGCGTACATTTTCCAGTTAGAGTACAACATGGCGCGCATCTTGTCGTGTTGTTCAAACGCTGCGTGCATCCGTCTGTGTGCTTAATGTATTTTTATCACAAAACATCCTCGTTAGCATCCTATTAGCTTGCCACTACAGAGTTGGCTTTGTCACCCGTCTATGATGTCATCAGCGGTTGACTCTTTGCTAACTAACAGTTATGCCACTAGCCTCAAGAATGTTAACACAAAAGGCGTTTTTCTAGCTTTACAATTACAGTTTTGCATTAATGAACATTTCAGGTTATTTTTACCTTCATTGAAGACGTGATTGACACAAATTGAAAGACAATCTGGCAGCGAGATCAACACATTCGTGTTTTGCCATGAGTGTTTCTTGAATTCACTAGTGTTTGTCACCTTCTTTACCGAATGCTGGCACTTGCAACTTTTTTTTGGCTCCATTTGGGGTTATTTTGCAGCCGTGATCAAAAGAAAAGCAGAGACTTGAGGTGAGAAACTACTGAATTCAAGAAAAAAACTCATGGCAAAACACGAAGGTGGCGTCCGTGTTGATCTCGCTGCCGTATCGTGTCTTTGTCAACAATCACGTCTTCAATGAAAGTAAAAGTAACCTTTCATTTATCCCTTTCTTTCGTCATTTATATGCATTCCATTGTGTTTTCTGCAAGTAAAGCTAATCGTAAAACTATAAAAGTGTGCTTTGGGTTTACAGTTTCAGCTTTCCGGAACAGATTAATTGGATTTACATTATTTCTTATGGGAAAAATGGATTCGGTTAGAGGACGGATTACTGACCTTAACCAAGGTTCCACTGTATGGACTGGTGTGTGCCTTTCCAATTCATATATTTTAAGTTAAGGGTACACAAACAAGGTGAGGTACCTTGTCAAATCCATGTAGAGACCTTGAAATAAGACAGAAACCTTGGAATAAGACAAAAAAGCTGCAGCAAGAAACTGCATCTAGGGGGCAATTTTGCACAAGCAGAGGCCCACAGATGGCTGCTAGCCTTCAAGTAAGCTGAGGAAAGCTTCACAATAGAAATAAGAGCTAGGACTGATGAGCTAACCTCGCCTGAAGGTTACTTTGTGTACTGAGAGATTGTGTTCCAGGCTACCTCCCCCACCATTCCCCAAAAAGCAATATTTTACAAGTGATGCAGAGAGATAGGATCTATGGTGCTTTCAACATATTGTGTTCAAGGGGAGACTTTCATTTCCTTGGGAGGATTTTTTGTTTTGTTTTACTTTCTATGTCTGCTACAAGTCTGGGTAGCATATAAATCACGGCTTTCGGCTTCAATTGCTGACAAAATGTGCGGGACATCATCGACTTCTACTGTTTTAATTGTCTCACAAGTGTAAAAAATACGTTTTTCCATCCTTTTATTTATTTCTTTTTTGCTCCTGTTTCCTCTGCGGATCCTCTCACTTCCGGCGTGGGGTGGAGCAACGAGGCACACCTGCAGCCTCTTTCCAATTAGCGGTGTTCCCAAACAAGATGCCAGATTGCTTCTTTGTTCCCCGCCAAGTACCGAAAAGGCTCTCTTCCTTCCCCGGCGGCCACCGGCACTAACGGTTGACTATTCCCGTTTTCGTTTTTGTGCATAGACTAGTCCCCTATTCCTCGTCTTCCTGCCTTGTCTTGTTTTTTGTACGTGTCCTGATGCTTCAGGGTGGCACACGGCTTAGCATCTTTTTTTGCATCTAGTACTCGTGATACACGTTATTTACGAGGGAATTACAGGTTGTCGTGTACATCTGCTGAATGAAGCGTCTTGGCAGGAGCTGAACATACCTTTAACCATTGGAATCAAGACGTTATGTAAGGCGTCTTGTGTGGAATTATGGAAAAGCACAACCCCTCCCCCCCAAAAAATTGGATTTGAGGCGTTTTGTCAATCTTTTGAGTTGCATGTGTCTTTGAACCAAATTTTGTGTGGACAACACCGTAAAGTTACAGTGGGTGATTTGGAGAGACGTGTGAGAAGCTTCAAGTCCAACTTATGGGGTCAAACTTCGATATAACTCATTCAATCCCAGCCATTTTTCAAAGAGACGACCCCTTCAGTACCGCTCATTTTAGACGTGTTTCTTTCAAGGCAGACAGAATATTGTGTCCTAAGGCTGTATAAACATGGAACCTACCAAAAGAAAGGTTAGACTCCTGTCTTTCATAAGGAAAAAGTTGGTTTCTACCTTTTTCCGTTGTTTAGTAATCAGCAAGTTTCAGGAAAATATCCGTTTCCGACTAAAAAAGGAGCTTTTTGTCAAAAGATACATTTCAAGCATAACTTTCACATTGACACAAATGTTTTTTGCTTTTTAGACAGCTCAAATATCTCAACAACTATACCAACATAACACAAAAACGGGTTGTTTTCATCAAAATAACTTATTTACAAACGTAACGCCATGAACTCTTTACAATTTTCACATTTGGAAGGGAACTGTGTGTGTTAAAATTTCCCGACAATGCGCAAGCTTCTGCACGCTACACAGTTTTTTCCATTCAAATTCACACGTCGAGCTCTTATCACATGCACTGCTGCCACCTTGTGGCCGTTTATATGGCTTAAAACTGCTCTAAAAGTGGCATCCATTAGTGTTGCAAAACAATGTAAAAGATGTATTTCTTTGGGATCTTTGGGATCGAAAAGGTGTCTTTGGGATCGGGCGTTCAGGATTCCAAAAGAGTACAAATGCATCTTTGGTATTGAGAGAGTAAATAACAGCGCCACCATGTGGTGTATTTGTGGGAAAAGTAAGAGCACAAGCAACACAGCAGGTGTGAACGTTTTGACAAAATTTCACCATTTTTAATTTGAATTGTTTGTTTTCTGTACAAGAAATTTGACCTTCCATGAGTCACTTGGACCGAATTGAAGTCGAAATTCCAAACAAACACATCGGTGCTGTTTTTTCCCAGGCTACCATGAAGGTAACAGATGACTTGTTTTATAGGGACTGCATCAAAGTGATTCACATCTGTGTTGCTGCAGGAAACTGCAAATAATGCGTGTAAATATTTCATTTCCTGCAAGTGTTACTACGGCTCTTATACGGGACGGGTACAAATCTAAGAAATAATGTTTTTTTTTGGCAAGACTTGAACATAACTCAAAAGCCCAACGCACAAAGAATCGCTTTGAAGCTGTAAAAGTACAGTTTAATAAAGATAAATGTTATTTATGGACATAGGAGCATCGCGAGTCACAAAGGAAGACATCAGACTCAAAGTAATTCACATCACAGAATCACACATTTTAGTTTCAACCCTTAAGAGGTTCCTAAAATTCTTTTAAAATGACTTCAACTTGAAATAGATATGGTCACAAGGAACAAATATGTTAGTTTTTGTTCAGTGTTGCCATTTCACACTAATTTAAGGAACAGATGAGAACCTGAAGTGTATTAAAAATGAATATCTTCCGGCAACTTTCACCAGTATTCATTCAACACAGCCATAATCCCTTGATCGAATGATTTTGTGTTCTGCGTTCTGATTGGCTGTAGACTTTTGTCAATCAATCTCCTTCGTGCAGGTGTGCCTGTTTCCTGCTAGCGATCACACATGCTGAATGAAGGCAGACGTTACGCAGCTGTAGGGCGCCTGGAATACTGTCAATGAATTTTTGGTTGTTTTTTTTTTAAAGTCAGAATATTATGAGAAACTTAAAAAAATATATTTTTAAATTAATTTAAAAATTAAGTTATAATTTTTTGAAAATTAGGCAGGAGGAAAAGGTAGGGGAAAAGTGTAATAACATTATTCATAGAAGTGATAATATTATAGCAATAGAGGCAAAATGAGAGTAAAGTCATAATACAAGAAGACAATTTACGAAGATTATTTAAGTTGAAATATTTGGAAAAATTTTTAAAAAACCCCCAAAAAACGGGGAAAAAAAAAAGCAAAGACCAAAGTTCATACGGATAATATGCTTTTTCACCTAGATCACAAAGCTGAGATGCAGTTTTTAAAAAAGATATAACTTCTTAGCATATCTACATGTGTTAATTTACAAAGTATCAAAATGACCCTCGCATCCTTTCAGTCTTCAGTATGTGGCCCTGGATGGCAAGTTTGGACGCCCCTTGACTAGAGAAGGGTGTGTCTACAGTACAGGAAGTCATCACATGCATCACCCTAATTTTATGTATTTATTGCACTACTAAGGAAATATGAACGTCTTTATTTGCTTAAGTCCTGCCTGCTTCTAGAACATTTTGCATGGACAAACTGTGCACAGCATTGACACGCCTTACATTGTTGGCTCAGGATCCAATTACAAAGGTGATACAAAGCGGGAAAACCCAACACTAAATGACATCCATCCATCCGTTTTCTATGCCGCTTACCCTCATTAGGGTCGCGGGGGTATGCTGGAGCCTATCCCAGCTGACTTCGGGCGACAGGCGGGGTACACCCTGGACTGGTCCCACTAAATGACATGTTCTTTAAAAATCCTGCATAGCTGTGGTATGAAAGTGTGCGACCTAAGCTGTTGTGAAGCAGTTAATCCCAAGAAATGTTCTGCACTGTCTTGTCCTCATGCACTGGTGGGCCTGGCCGGTTGCCAGTCAATCGCAGGGCACAAACAGCCAACCAGACACATTCACATTTACACCTGTGGACAATTTAGAGCCTCCGATTAGCCAGACAAGCGTGTTTTTGGGATGAAGGAGGAAGCCCGACGACCCGGAAAACATCTAAAAAAAAAAAATCAAAAGAGATTCAAATCCTCGGTCTGCTAAAACCTGATGTGAGGCATGTCCTGCACAGTGTACATGTCAGCAGCTGATTCCACCAGTCTGCCCTTCCTCCGGTTTGTTGCGTGTAAGCCTCTTGCAAACCATCTGGGCCTCACGCACCACCTGAGGGAAGGCACCGTGTTATTCAAGCCATTACTCACCCCGGTGCCGCATTACTCACACCTTCACTTTGCTGCACACGAGCCAGCAAGCGTAGAGCCCTGGCAGCGAAACACACCTCTTAGCCTGCAGTGAGAGACTGCATTGTCTAGTGACACCAGACAGCGGACAATGAACGGCATTAAATTAGCAAATAAGTAAGCAAAAACGGTGATTGGGCTTTTAAGATAAGAAGCAAATAAAGGTGGTGGTGTGCCCGACGGACCAGCCACAAGCAGCACCGTCCATTTCTGAATATCAAAGCTGTAAAAACAAATGAAGTCATTGTCATTTTTTTTCTTATTACCCACAACAATCCATCCATCCATTTTCTATACCGCTTCTCCTCTTTAGAGTCGCGGGGGCATGCTGGAGCCCATCTCAGCTGACTTCGGGCGACAGGTGGGGTACACCCTGGACTGGTCGCCAGCCAATGGCAGGGCACATATAGACAAACAACCATTCACACTCACATTCATACCTATGGACAATGTAGAGTCACCAATGTCCAACGAAAATCATGGATCTCCTTATATTGTTAGTTTTGTTTAGCATGTATCTCCCTATTCTGGTTGTTTTTCTTATCCACACCAATATCCAACGAAAATAATGCATCTCATTTTGTGAGTTTTTTTTCTTATGATCCACAAAAATGTCCAATAAAAATCATGTATCTCCTTATTTTGTGAGTTTTTTTTCCTCGGAGTTCCTGCTAGATAACCAATTCAAATTACGTTGGAATTTGAAAGATCAATTTACGAGATTGGACACAAGAAATGATTAAAGTGACTCGTGTATTCACTCCTCTGATCATGGCTTGTCCTGCCGCCGTTTTGTATCCTTGTTAAAACATATTCCTCCTCGTCGTACTCCATGAACCGAAAATTCATTGACAGTATTCCAGGCGCCCTACAGCCGCGTAACTTCTGCCTTCGCTCTTGCATGTATGATCGCTAGCAGGAATCAGGCAGACCTAAGATTGATTGGCAAAAGTCTACAGCCAATCAGAACGCAGAACACAAAATCATTCGATCAAGTGATTATGGCTGTGTTGAATGAATACTGGTGAAAGTTGCAGGAAGATATTCATTTTTCATGCACTTGAGGTTCTCATCTGTTCCTTAAATTAGCATAAAATGGAAACTCTGCACAAAAACTGACGTATTTGTTCCTTGTGACCAAAAAATGTCCCACAGAAAACCATTGAAAATGCTTATACTGTACAATACACTATATAGAATATGCAGTATATCAGGGGTCTTCTTTAAAATTGAATAAGGTCCATAAGGTTCTGTTTTTTTTCCACAGCAAAAAGGTCCAAACCTCATTTTGCCTTCAAAGAGACTAGCTCATTATCCTCAATAACGTCCAACGAAAATCATGCATCTCCTTATTTTGTGAGTTTTTTCTTATAATCCACAAAAATGTCCAATAAAAAGCATGCATTTCCTTATTCTGTTTTTTTTCTTATCCACTACAATGTCCAACAAATATGATTGTCTTTATTTTGTGACTTTTTCCTGATTATCCACATAAATGTCCGATCAAAAGCATGTACCTGCTTATTCTTATCCACAACTATGTCCAGTGGAAAGCATGAATCTCCTTATTTTATGTGAAAACAGACCAGGTGACTATTATCACATTGTCTACTGCAACCGGATGCCAGGTATTCAGGCCCCTGCATTGTCCAATTGAGTCTATTCTACTTGTATCTTTACCGTTGGCACTTCTTATGCAGTGTGGCATGGAGGAGCACAACAGGATAATTACACGTTCCACGGGATACATCAAGGTCACGCAAATGTGTGTCACTTTTATATGGGAAATGTTCTAATGCGGAGGGAACAGGTGCACACGGATGAGATTTACATTCACGTCAAGTGGCGCTACGGGGTGGATTTTATTGAAAAAAATGGGGGAAAAAAAGGCTGCTTCATTCATACGACTGTAATTTAGACATTGCCATATAAGGAGACGCTGTGCTCCACATCCAGGCAGCAAAGAAACTATAAACACAAATTAAGAATATATGGAAAAACACAGTCTGAAAGTACACTCTCTTTTCCAAGCAGTTGGTAAAGTGAGGCAATCTCAGTGTGACATCACAGTGAAGTTCAAAGCCTCATTGCGGTGAACTCACTGTACCTGCACACCTGTCTCATATTGCATCTTGGGGGCTTTTTGGCCGTGCGGCTTGTCAGCCATTAAGCCTTCTTTTGTGCGCCACGGCTTGAAACAACAGCTCCTTTGTGTCTCAGAGGGCCCACCTAGTCCTCTTCCCCTCTGCAGTGACACACCGGGAGGTGACGAGGTAAGCGCCAGAAGGGAGATAAATGCCTGAGATTAGTTTGAAAGGCAGCGAAGCATCCCATGGTGCACCAGATGCTCTAAAAATGCAGCATAGAAGTTCCTGCTAGATAACCACCCTGTAACTAACTTCATTTTTTAACTCTAATGATGATTTGGAGTGCATGACAACACATGTTATTTATCCACAAGTGTATAGTACAGTGTTCCCGCAATAAGCAAAATCCGCAAAGTAGCCAACTATATTTTTGTACAATTATAATGTATTAAGGCTGTAAAACCCCTCACCATACACTTTATACACGTTTCTCAGACAGGCATTAACATTTTATCACATTTCTCTCTTGTTTAAACACTCAAAGTTCAAATTACCTTTGAATTTTAATGATCAACTTACGAGATTAGACACAAGAAAATATTAAGCATTTTTGTATCCTTGTTCAAACATATTCCTCCTCGTCGTACTCCGTGAACCGAAAATTCATTGACAGTATTCCAGGTGCCCTACAGCCGCGTAACTTCTGCCTTCATTCAGCGTGTACGATCGCTAGCAGGAAACAGGCAGGCCTGCGCAAAGGAGATTGATTGGCAAAAGTCTACAGCCTATTAGAGCGCAGAACACAATGGCCGGGTTTCTCCCTTAGCCAATCAGGACTGTTGTAGCTCTATATTTCCTGAGACAAACTGGACACGTCTTCAACTTGCACACCCTCTACTGGTAGCAGTAGTAAATACAATAACAGACACATGCAACAGAGCACCGATAGATCACTCATACACACCAAAAGGATGCAGAACACAATGCGCATTCATACACGGTTAAAAAAAACTGATAAAAACAAAATTGCACTTGCAAAAATCCACGAAAGAGCAAATCCGCGAAAGGTAAACACTGGGGAACACTGTACAACACAGCAGCAACTCCGGTAAGGCGCAAACGGCTTCGCCAGCATCAATACCACTTAGGAGTTCATCAAACAACAATCCCGCTGAGTGGACACTTTTTGTGGAGTTGATGTTTAAAAAAAAAAAAAAAAAAACTACATCTGGAGGTTTCCTACAGCCACAGCTGTTTGGCATTCTCAACATACTGTAACCCTTCCAGAAACCACAAAGCATCACCTGGATATAAAAACAAGTTTTTAGTCAGGAGTTGGAGCATCTAGTTTTACAAGAGAAACCCGGAGGAAATGAAGCTCAATAATACTGTATGAGGTCATCATCATCATCATCGCTCTCTCAGCTGGACTCACTCATAAAGCATCTAGTGGGGGTAGAATGCCTCAATAGTAGCCTGGAGGATTGGAACTAAACAGGAACAGCAATGAAAGTTGTTTTTCATTATATAGCCTTTGTTTTACGAAATGGTTCTTATCTTAAATTATGAGGAAAGTAGTCAGTGCTCATTCCCTCTCTGTTACCAGATGTATGGGAGAAAAACTATGATCATAAAAATGTTAAAATTCTCTATTGTGCGAAGTGTCGGCATCTTTAATAACTGGTGGGATGAGGAATGGCATTATTTATGTGATATGTCCATGTTGCAGAAAAGCAACGATTGTTTCAAGTCTTTCTATTTGTAGATAAGGTGGCAGATTTTATGAATAACTAGCATGTTTGTGGATTATTTCAAGTATTTCTACTTATTTTCATATAAGGTGGCACTTAATATTAAGGGAGGAGGAGGGATTGCACTCATTATGCAACATTTCTACAGTACACTGCGAGGGGGAATTGCTTGTGTGTGAGTAACGCCCACGGCCTTTGTGGATTATTTTGAGTCATACTTTGTTTTTTCTACTGCGCAAAGTGGTGGTACCGATAATAACTGGTGGGAGGAGGGACCGCATTATGCATGTGACATGTCTATATTGCACACAAGCATGCGTTTGTCCCTTAGGCTTTAACTGGGGGATTATTTCAAGTCTTTCCATTTTTTGTTTCTATTTGTTTTCATGAATAACTGGCTACAGGAGTGGTCGCATTAATTATGTAGCGTCAACACAGCACATGCTTGTGCACGAGTGATCCGCTTTGGGCTTTGACTTTGTGGATTATTTAGAGTCATACTTTTTTTTTTTTCTATTATACAAAGTGGCGGTACCGATAATAACTGGTGGGAGGAGTGACCGCATTATGCATGTGACATGTCTACGTTGCACACAAGCATGAGTTTGTCCTTTAGGCTTTAACTGGGGGATTATTTCAAGTCTTTCCATTTTTTGTTTCTATTTGTTTTCATGAATAACTGGCTAGAGGAGTGGTCGCATAAATTACGTAGCGTGTCAACACAGCACATGCTTGTGCATGAGTGATTCACCTTGGGCTTTGACTTTGTGGATTATTTTGAGTCATACTTTTTCCACTTCTATTGCGCATTGTGGCGGTTATCATTGATAACTGGTTGGAGCAGCATTTAAGATGTTGTATGTCTACGTGCATGTACTTGTGCAGTGGGCTTTGACTTTGTGGATAATTTCCAGTCTTTTTATGAAATTTCTATCAGGCAAGATGGAAGTTATCATTAATAAGCAATGAGAGGAGTGAGCCCTTCCTCGCACTTTACAAATAAACCCAAACTAACCACTTTCACAGGGTATTTTTGATAACATGCCATCGACTGATTAAAGCGGTGCTGTCAAAAGTGCCTGCAGTCATATTAAAAATATAATTTAATAAGAAAACGGCAAACTTTGACAAACCTGCAGTAATTTTACAAGAACAAAGTCAAAATATGAAGAGAGAGAAGTTGTAATCTAACCGGAAACAGTTGTGATTTTACAATGAATTCACTAGCACAAAACACACCAACCACAGAAGAAATGTGAATTTCCATTGTCAGTTTAGCCCACAAGGAGAGTGTCTGAGGCATGGGTTACTTCCTGTGCTCATGTTCCTCAGTTGCTGAGGCTACCATACTAGAAGCCGAAGGAGACACTTTATCTCACCAGGAGCGCTGGTGTCAGAAACATACACCAGAACTACACTGATATCCGTCTCAAAAAAACAGGGCAGCGCTAACTAACGTATCACTGACACTATGTTAGTATCACATCACCAGCGATCACTGGCAGTGATTCATGATTGACACGGGAGACTGTGTCTGAAAAGCCAGCCAATGATGGACGGACCTGGAAGGCGGGGCTTGCCTGGAAGTGTTCCTTGGCAAACTGATTAGCAAACTACGACGGCATATTGGGGCCACATTGGGGAAAAATAAATTTAAAAATCGTAGATTTCGAGAAATAAGTCGTAAATTCACAAGAAAAAAAAAGTCGGAAATTTACGAGAATAAAGTCGGAGATTTGCGAGGAAAAAAGTTGTACATTTACGAGAAAAAAGTCATAATATTACGTGTGGTGTCATGCGTGTCAGAGGGAAAACACAGCACAGCTCCATTTTAGTAATTATTTTCGACTTTATTCTAGTACTATTACACCTTTTTTCATGTAAATTTACGACAAAGCCTTTAGTTTCGAAATGTCCGATTATTTCAATATTCCATCATAACACGCATTGCCCGAGACAGCTATGAAAAGGGGGGGGTTTATGTGACCTTTGGCCTTGGGCAGAGGTAATATTCCCACTTTTTTATAACTTTTTTTCTCGTAAATGTACGACTTTATTCTTGAAATCGCAGATTTTTTTCCCCCAATGTGTCCCTAATACTTTGTCGTATCAAACTGTCTAAATGAAAGCAAAAATCACTAAATCTTAAAATGATCGTGAAATGTTTCCAAGTAAAAAGTACGGCATTAGTGTTGATATTGGCAATACTGACCTTGAATTTACCTGGTGTTGAATCGATAACAAAATTAGCGGTATCGCCCACCCATACTGCTTACTACCGGAAGCACTCACCTTTAAATACCTGTTATTTAAATTTCTACTACTGCTTGAACGTGCAGCACAGAAGGTAAGCACTGCAACTGACGAGCGACCGTCGTTTTTGTTTTTTTTTTCCCCCAAAGGAGACTGAAGTTCCACACACCTGCACAAGCGGTGATGTGTCAACAAAGTCATGGTGGTCTGATATTTTCACTCTGATATTTTTCCCAGAATTGGACCACTTTGTCCATGTCGTGGGATCCTTTCTCCGAATCCGGAATGTCATCAGCTGCTTGGAAATAAACAAATACAGTATAAAAATAAAAATTAAAAAAAATCACAGTCACTGCACCTGCAACACGTACAGGACATCGCCTTCCAAATACGACGCTTCATGATGTCATTTCGAAGGCTGTCTGCTAAAACAAAAGAACAACTCGTGGTGGGAGGTGTGAAACAGGGACTGAAGCCATAACAAGACAGCCTTGACGCTACTATCGATTAGATAAACACTTTTCACACACAGAACAGAACAATCACAGTTCAACAGTTCTGTACCTAGAATGTTCCTAAGAAATGTAATGGTGAGCGTTTACAAAGTGAATACAATGCATATTTTTATTTACAATGTGTCCCCTAAACTACTAAAAGTGCTTTAAAACTGTCTAAATTCCAGCATCAATGCTATTTTGGACCACAGACTTTGAATACACTGTCGTGGAACCTTGAATAAGAGAATGTGATTTAAAATACCACAATATTAATATATATTTAACATCTACTTCCACTCCAGGTGACAGGCTGGCACTCAGTGTAAGTTTAATATGTAAAAAAAATTCAATAAAAACAATAACGTTCTTGATTTGAAAAACTAGAAATGCATGGTCTGTGACTACCACAATGTATCGCACCGGACATCCCCGAGTTTATGATGTGCAGTAATCCCTTCTTTATCCCGACTAATTTGTTCCAGACCTGACCGTGATACGTGAATTTCCGTGAACTAGGATTCCTTATTTAGAAATGAAACATCTTCTTAGTCACAGCATAAAAAAAAATGTTTACAACCTTCTAAATGCGGGTTTTTAACATTATTAGAACCCTCTAGACATGAGCCAACACCCCTATAAGCACTGTTACACTCGTATTACCCAACATAGTAGACATAAGAGTAAACAAGCCATTTAAGATAAAAATAAGACTCACGCTCGTATGTGTTGCTATAAATGCGTTCCCTAAGGGAGCTGAATGCTGGGTGGACAGGAAGTGATAAAGGGTTCAGAGTTGAGTTTCAGCTTGGTTACACTGTAGCCCGTGTTTTTATTCGGAATCATTGTGCCTTTTGTGAGATCATTCAAACCTGCAATTAAAGCCTGTTGTTTCGGTGATCAAGTGTGGCGATCGTGTGTCTCGGAAGATCGCAGTAACATTACTGACACCTAGTGACCAATGTAGAATACTACAGATCATTCACAGCGTCTTTGAATGAGTCATTTTATGCTTGGAAATGCTTAATTGAGGCAAAAAATACATACAATTTGCTTCAAAACGCATACTTTTGAGTAATAATAGGCAGTATTCAACCACAAAACAGCATGACTTCATATATTTTTGAAAAACCGTGAGAGAGTGAAGCCGTGAAATTCGTACCACAACGCGGCGAGGGATCATGTTTAGTGCAGATCTATTATCCAAGTATGTTGGTAGCTAGTTTGTATGCTCATTCTCTGTATTACTTTATGGACGGTGTGCACTTTATATTCATCAAGAATCAATGGGTGCATCAGATTTAGCATTCAGCTCATTAGCGCCACCTATTTCATTAGACACGTGACCTTTAATATAGGCGTTAACTCGAACAAGTACCGTTTCAAACATGTCACATGCGAAAATGTTCCAAATAGGGTGTTGCCAAATCTCGTATGTGATGGGACTCAGTATATGTCCCGACACAGACCTGAGACCAGCTGCCGGGACACAAAATGATCATACATTTTTATGCTAATAAAAAAAATCCGTCTTGCATGTAAAACACATTAACTCGCCACAAAACCCGACCCATGCACGAGACTTTGTGATGGTGACGCACAGGAAGTCACAGATTAAAGTGAACTGTCCTCATTCCTCATCACCATCCTGCGTCACGCCGGCCAATCTGCAACCACAGGCCTCTGCTGGATTAGACGGCGATGGGCGCTTCTCCACGAATAATGATACGGTTATTACACGTTTGTGTTTGTACAGCATTTGCGGGGATAAAACTGAGGCACAGCAGATATTAACACACGTTCTGGGATGTATAATCAACATATGGGGGGACCGAGAAATGCTCTTGAAGTTGCACTATTACATTTTTGGGCTTTTTTAATTGATCTGTATCTCTTTTTAAATTCCTGACTCAAGCTTTTGTCTGGTGTGCATTTTTTTTTTTTATATCTCATTGATATTTCGGATAAGAAGGACCTAAAAAGTAGAACCGTGACTCCTCCGCATTGAGTGGAGCCAGATGAGGTGGCTTGGGCATCTGGTCAGAAGTCCGACCGGTAGAAGGCCTCGGGGAAGACCCAGGACACGTTGAAGAGACTGTCTCCCAACTGGCCTGGGAACGCCTCGGGATCCGCCGGGAGGAGCTGGACGAAGTGGCCGGGGAGAGGAAAATCTGGGCCTCCCTGCTTAGGCTGCTGCCCCCCGCGACCTGATCTCGGATAAGCGGAGGGATGGATGGAGGACCTAAAACATATAACTAGGAATGTCCGATATTGGCATCAAAATGTAATATCTGTATCGTTTTTTTTCCCTATAATGAAAGCCGATATGGCTCTTCATGCGCCACAAGCAACATTGCTGTTGCAATAACAGTCAACACGCAGCATATACTTGAGCCAATGCTTTGCTTCACCGCGTTTGGGGCGGCAGGACGTGGTGGGCTGTCAAAACACCGCTAATGGTGAGTGAGGTAGCTCGTAGACATACGCTGTACGTCAACGACGCCGCCATATTGGATGTGACAAGCGTCGGAGCGGAGAAGATGCCTCATTCACGTGCTGCAAACCGAATCCCAGGGAATAACATTTCGCAGGCTGCGGCGGAGCTGCCAAATTTTGTGGTGATTCAACTAAACACCCTAAAACGACGGCGGGCGATTTGTACAGTGCACTGAGCAGTGTGAGAAATTTCAAGTCAAACTTTGGTCAAACCTCTGATAACAGCGCCACCGTGTAGTGTATTTGTCCGAAAAATAACAGCACAGGCCTCTCTTCGGCCCCTTACTGGTCTTCCCGGGGGGGGGCTCTCTGGGCTGGCTCTTGGGGCACTGATCTTTGTGCTGCCTGCCCCTATGGGCCTGGTGGCCTTCTGGCGGCCGGGGCCCGGCCTTGCTATTTGGGGCGGGGCTCTCTGGGAGGTGGAAGGCGGCCCCTTTCCTTTCATGCACTCTCAGTGACAATCACACGCCCACACATTCCTGCACCTCTATATATATATGAAGTCTTCCTTACATACAGAGATACCTGTACATATGCACACTCACAGTACATACGTACTTCCCCACATTACTCACTGAGTTAACCAGGGTGTTATTATGTTGTTGGTTTTATTACAGCGACGGTGATTTCAGCAGTATGACTATATATATATATATATGTGTGTATGTGCAGTGTGTATGTGTATATATATATATGTATGTGTATATATATGTATATATATGTATATATATATGTATGTATGTGTATGTATGTATATATGTGTGTATATGTATTTTTTTTTTTTTTACAGTGATGTGCATTACAGTAACTTTGATTCTATTCACTATCATGGATAATCATTTCATTACTACAGTTATGTGTGACTGTTTCAATGCGGTATTATCATGGTGATCACTATCATAATTCATCATTTCATGACTGCTATTGTGTGCGACTGTTTCATTGCAGTATTGTCATTGTGATCACTGTCATAGTTCATCATTTCATGACTGCTATTATGTCTGATTGTCATTGACAGCTTTGTCATTGTGGTTGTTGATATTGATTTGTCCTTTATCCTTGTTCGTCTTTATAGTTGTCACGGACATTTATTTGCTGATGTCGTTCTGTATGTTTCTGTTGTTCTGTCACAATTGTTGTTGTTGCTGCTGTTGTCCTTGTCTCTTGTCTCTCTTTTTTTTGTTTTTGTCCCCCCCCCCCCCCGTTTCCTTTTCTCTTCTTCTCTGTCCCCACCTGCTCTGGTCCGGTCGCTCCAAATTTGCTTTATAACAAGCATCAAGGTCGAATAAATTTTGTATGACAGGGGAAGTGTATATCACACTTCTCTCTGGCAGAGTAAATCTGTTGAGCACTTGACGGCATTTAGGTATACAATTCTATCTGCTTTAAAGGCTGGACAGGACAGGGGTAAAAAAAAAAAAAAAAAAAAAACAGCACAGGCCACACAGTAGGGGTGCGCGTTTTGACAAATTTTCACCCTTTTGTGTGTACCGGTTCAGGAGTAGAGGGGTCAGTTCACACAGACACAAAAACATGGACATAGTGAAGACACGACACAAGTACGATTCCGGTGCCACAATAGGTGTTTTTTTGTTCAGTGTTGTTCACTGTACTGTTTGGTGATTTTACTGAAGTACATTAAAAAAAAAGTCACAGTGCTCTCGAAACACTGAGTTCAGGTATGCACCGAGCTGTAAAGGAATGTCCTTGGAAAAAGTCAACAAACCGGTTTATGGTGCACCACCGCTAACAACAATGTTTGTATTGTAACGTCCAGACTGTCTCAGCACATGAGGTCAGATATTCCCTTCCAGATAATAAACTGGAGTGGCAAGAATACCAAAAAGAAAAAACACGACTGTGGAAAACTGATGTCATAGCGAGTGGATGCTTATCGCCACATCGCAACCATGTGTCGGAATGTTTACGCCCGCTCGCGTGATCTAGCATAACAGTGGCGGGTGCACCGTGCCATCCATGTTGTTTTTCTAACACCACGGGGTGTCCAAACTTATTCCAGCGAGGGGCGCTTACAGACAATTTTCAGAAAAGGGGGGTGCACTTTGACATTTTGTTACAATAAAAGATGGTAAAAGCAATTATTAAACTTAACTTAAATTCTTAAACTTAGTTCCAGTCACAGATTTTCCCCATTAAGATAAATCAAACAGAAGGGGAAACTGCAAACTTGAAATCACTTTTTGGCCCCGAGCAGCTGCTAAATGTATCACTCTCTCTTCTGTGTCGGTGTGTTGGTCAGACAAAACAGGGCAGCAAAGGCAGGAAGCCATGATTAAAGCACTTCCTGTCTGACTGGCCCTGAGGATCAAGAAGCCTGGCGGCAGCAAGGGTATTATTTCAGTCGACCCCCTCAGTGAAGTGCTGTAATCAGAGAGGAAGGCCGCTGAGATTCCAACTATTGCTTCCAATTAATAAACAAATATATGATGTGTATATATAATAATTCTTTTTTTTTTATTTGTAGCCTTTCTCTAAGTTAAACCTTGTGTAGCTGTTGTGTAACTTTATAGAGGTGTATGTTGTTACACTCACACTGGCTTTGTTTACACTCACACTCTTGAGCCACTCGAGGAATACGAGGTCTCTCCCTGTGCAACTTCCTGCAGGCCGACCGGCAGCCGTTTGGGATGACGGACTCTGTTGTCTGGTTCCCTTTCAGCTTCATGACCCGGTCCAGGCCACCCTCAGTGAGCAGAGTCGAACACCAGAAGCGGAGGACTGCATTTGGTTAGTAGCTGCAGCAGAATCCAGGTTAATACTGCCATGCTTTTATTTTGAAGCTTCCTTGGCACCGAACAGGAAGTCACTGTGTGCACATTTTAATGCTGTGTTACTTTTTTTTTTTTTTACATTTTCCAACTATTTCAACTTTTTTTGCTATGCAATATTCCCAAAATTACAATTTTGTTTTTTTCCTCGTTTTTTATTAATATTTCAACTTTATGCTACTTAAATGACATTTTCCCTAATATTACAACATTATTCTCAGAAAATTACGACTTTTTCTCATTATGACTTTTTTTCCCTCTTAAAATGTTGATATAATAATTTTTTTCCTGATTTTTTTTCCATGTTTTTGTTTGAGTTTTTCCTGTTAAATTACTGTATTTTTTTTTTAAAGCAACAAAAAGCCCCCGGGCCACACGTTGGACACCCCAGTTGTAGATAATAATTATTAGAGTTTGTTGACCCACACCTGGTTATACGCGTTTATGTCATTTTACGACCTCTTTAACGGCACACTGAAGTTAGCATCACTTCACAGTTAGCATCATTGAGGGTCACCAGGGAGGCTGTGTGTGGCGGTCCGAAGCCAAGTCAAATATTGATTTTACTTTAGGTTGACAGCAAACACCAGCCTGAATGTTCCGTAGCGTCACGCTGGTGTTATTAACTGCTTTCTCTGCCCGAGCAGTAGCTGTGGTTTGGTGATCTTTGCCCATACTGACATCAGCCTGCCGGGCTGCCAGGTCAGCCGCTGTGTGGCTGATTTGGGACGTGAAATGCAGCCACCGAGATGCTGTCACAAGACGTCGGTTATGCTTGAAATTTTGGCAACAAAAGCACAAACCCTAACATGCTACTAAAGTCGACCTACTGAAAATTGAAGGAAGAGCTGCTGACAAAAAACATCATATGAGCAAATCAAATGACTGAAAGGACACAAGGCGGGAGCAGCAAGAAGCATACAGGTGGGCTTTCACTCTTCGTCAGCTTTTATTACTCCACTGTTGCGTGGTTTGCGTTACTGTGCAAGTCCCACCCTTCTTCAGGAGGAGGGGGGAGGTATAGTATTAACTTTTCTAGGCCCGGTGACACATACAAATGTCTGCTCTTCCCTATCCGTTCCTGTAATTATTACTTTATTGTACATTTTTATTGTTGACTTCACCCAGATTAGTAGCAGTCTGAATACGTCATTTAGGTGCAGTGCTCACCTGACTTTAACGTCCAACAATAATGCGCAGGTGACGCATCAGTGACACATTACATATTATAAAACGGTAACCCTTGAAACACAGATGACGCATTTTACTATCAGCACTGCTGCCTTGGCTCCTCCTTCGTCTCCATGGACACCTACTTTACTAAATCAATGCAAAATAATACACATACAGCATACAGCGGTGTGAAAAAGTGTTTGCCCCTTTCCCTGATTTCTTAATTTTTTTTTAAAGAGTCTCTTACAGCGCTGTGGAGGAATTTTGGCCCACTCGTCTTTGCAGAATTGTTGTAATTCAGTCACATTGGAGCGTTTTCTAGCATGAAACTCCTTTTTAAGATCATGCCAGGGCATCTGAATAGGATTCAGGTCAGGACTTTGACTAGGCCACTCCAAAGTCTTCATTTTGTTTTTCTTCAGCCATTCAGAGGTGGACTTGCTGGTGTCTTTTGGATCATTGTCCTGCTAAAGAACCCAACTTGGTTTCAGCTCGAGGTCACCAACAGATGGTCGGACAATTTCCTTCAGTATTTTTTTTGGTAGACATTAGAATTCATGGTTCCATTTATCACTGCAAGTCTTCCAGGTCCCGAAGGAGCAAAAGAGCCCCAGACCATCACACTACCACTACCATATTTTACTGTTGGTATGATGTTCTTATTCTGAAATGTGGAGTTACTTTTACGCCAGTTGTGATGGGACACACACCTTCCAAGAAGTTAGACTTTTGTTTCTGGGGGCGGCGTGGCTACAGTAGGTGGTAGAGTGGTCGTCTCCCAACCTGAAGGTTGCAGGTTTGGTCCTCTGTCCTCCCATGGTCATGTCGAAGTCTGAGTTGCTCCTGATGCTGACGCCATCAGTCGGTAAATATGCTAACAGTGTCAAAGCTAAAGACCATTTACCATTTATCTCGTCAGACCACAGATTATTTTCCCAAAGGTCTTGGGGGTTCATCAAGATGTTTTCTGGCAAAATTGAGACTAGCCTTAATGTTCTTTTTGTTCAGCAGTGGTTTTGATCTTGGAACTCTGCCATTCAGGCCGTTTTTGCCCAGTGTCTTTCTTATAGTGGAGTCATGAACACTGACCTTAACTGGGGGCTGCAGTTCTTTGGATGTTGTTGTGGGGTCTTTTGTGACCTCTTGGATGAGTCGTCGTTGCGTTCTTGGAGTAAATTTGGTTGGCCGGCCACTCCTGGGAAGGTTCACCACTGTTCCATGTTTTCACCATTTGTGGATAATGGCTCTCACTGTGGTTTGCTGGAGGCCCAAAGCTTTGGAAATGGCTTTTCCATACTGATAATTAATCTCAGCTAAGTTATGTTTTAACAATCACTTTTTCCACACATGGCCATGTAGGGTTGGATTTCTTTTTTTCCTCACTTAATAAGAAGGTTCATTTAAAAACTGCCTTTTGTGTTCAGTTGTGTTGTCACTGACTAATGTTTAAAAACATGAAACATTAAAGTGTGACACACATGCAAAAAAAAAAAGAAATCATCAAGGGGGCAAACACTTTCACACCACTGTATGTTATACTCTATATATGAAAAACTATTTTGATTTACTTTAATACATTTTACTTTAGCTATCTGTCGTACTGCAGAGCTTCATACTAGAACATTTTGGTTACTTTTCCCCCCCACAAGTGCAGTTCTAAACCACTGCAAAATGCAACTGCAGCAATACAATTTTACATTCATGAATATGTCCACGATAGCGTAAATAAATACAAAGCATTCAGCATTTAGTTGGCAGGCTTGAAACGTCTCAAACCTGTTGCCCTACAAGCGGCCTGGCCTTATTTGTCTCGTTAACCGGACCTCCAAAGAGAGGCGACTTTATGACAACACAGCAGCACTGACTGTTCTCCGGCCTTGCCTGATGAATGAGACGGCAAACGAATGATAAATGGCCCAGCTGAAAGCCACATGTGCATTCAATTGGCTCACATGAGCCACACAGGAAGAAGGTGCGTGTGTGTGTGTGTGTGTGTGTGTGTGCGCGAACGTGTTTGCATAGACACAAAAGAGTCTTTGTCGTACTAATACACTGCAGGTAAATTACATCATGATGTGTGTGTCCGTGCAGCATTCGCTATCATTTTTCCCATGAGAAGGATGTCAAAGGCACACATCATCAGTAAACTGATATGATGGTAGAGTGGAAGCCTAGGTGCTCTAAAGGTAGATTTCACAACACAAACAGGATGTACTGCATCAGGTGGTAACCCGAGCTGCAACAATTTACCGGGCCGAATTTCAAAACACGATGTTCTTTGAATACGACACTCCGCCGACGGCTCAGTGATATCTAATTTGTAATAAAAGTATTGCAGCTTGTGCACACACACAAGATGACACGTTTACTCAACCGGGCCTTGACATAAATATCGGTTTTCAGAAATACCTCACTCGGTGTCTTTCAACAGCAGGTCACCAGCAGGTCAACCATGCAACCGGAACAATGACAAGGAAGCAGCTTTCGTTGTTATTATTCTACATGCATTACTTACAGACCCTACTTTAATAGCTGCATGCTTCAACATTTTCGTTATTTCTTCACAGTGATATGCCATGTTCACTCTGCTATTCACTTTTATTCAACCAAGAATGCAATCGAATACTCTGATTTTACATTGAACACAGTCAGGAAGTAAATGCAGTAACTCATTAGATGTATACTGATGTCTTTTTTACACTAAAGTATCATATTTCTCATAATATCTTACCATATATTCTATCCCAAAGTTAAGCTAAGCAGCGACTGTGGCTGTAGGTGACTTCCGGATGTCCTTTTTATGAACTGCACAATGGGATTCAGGATGAGGAGAGTTCTGCTTTGACATTTGTGTGTCTTTTATGACCCGACTAACAAGGATAATGATGTCACACTCACATTAAAGACAAATTCATGGTGTAGAATAATTGTTTCTACAACATTCTATTACTGGCAACATTATGACAAATGGAAACTGGCAGGCGCCATGATCCGCTAAGCCGAGAAGAGATGCTTGCGGCAGCCTCATTTTAGGTTTCTGCCCTGTATTTGCTCAGGAAATATGCAAATTCAGCAATATTTACTTAGGATTTTTTTTTTAAACGATTGGAATCATACAGAAAATACATTTACAATACATTTCAATGAACAAATATTCATATTTATTTTATGTTATTCGTTTTTACATGTCTCCCCTGACCGCACATCACTGGTTGGAAGTCCTGCTCGTATACAGTATCTCCAAGAACCCAATTTTGATGCTTCTTTGCTCAAAATGATCATCCTTTTATATAATATGTTACCATATATTGCGAGGAGATTCTAGAGTGTGTTGGGCAGCAGTGGCTCAAGAGCAGGTCGTCCAGAAATCGGAAGGTTGGCGGTTGCCCACACTCGTGCATGAATGTGAATGAATGTTTGGTGGTGGTCGGAGAGGCCTTAGGCACGAGTACCCCAGGCTACAGATGTAGATTACCAGCACCAGTGTGTACTGAGGAGTGAATGAATAATGGGTTCACGTCACTTGAAGCGCTTTGGGTGCCTTGAAAAGCGCTATAAAATCTAATCCATTATTATTTGTTGGGGCCTTAGGCAAAAATTCATTCGAACCAACGTTCATCAGCATTATGCATTGCGCCACTGTTGTAGAAGTGCAAAGTTTGTCAGCTCTCGAGGGCCCCCAACCTACTAGGGCCCCAAGCTGTTGCCTGCCTTGCATTGTGGCAAGCAGTGCCCCTGCATATATTATATTCTAAAATTAAGCTAAGCATTGGCTGTGGTTGTAGTTGACCTCAGCTTTTTCTACCTCTGCATGCACTTTAAAATGTTGCAACTCAGTTGTTGGTGTGGAACCTACAGTATGTGCATTACCCTTGCTGTCGTTCACCATGAACTCATCAACAGCATTAAAGCTGGCTCAGCTGTTTGCGCCTTATCGCCATTGCAATATTGGTTTTGTTGCTGCTGTGTTGTGCAATATACTTGTTAATAAAAGAATGCACTCCAAATAATTATTAAAGTAAAAAAAAACATTCATAATGAGTTTTTACATATTAGAAATAACAGCCTCTCTCTCTCTCTCGAGTGTTACCAGCATTCACGGTGCTGTTCTCAGGAAGGAAAATATCACAAACACATACTGGAATGTCACGCGTGTCTGCGAGGCCAACCGAGCTGCATTTCTCTAAGTAGCATGCAATCCTGCGTTGCTCACCATGAGCAGCGAGTGTTGAGAAAACAGGTTGATCCTCTGATGTAAAACCTGTCAAATGTTGGAAGTAACGCCTGCGTTTTGCTCTCAAGTGTAGTGTAACGTTTCTGGATCGTTCATGAGGCAGCATGCAAAAATAAAAAAAAAAACAAACAAAAAACAACAACATGATAAACCTGGACAATGTTGCCCCTATGAAGCCATTAGGGAATAATATTAAATGTATAGGAATACAGTATAGAAATGTATAGCAGTTATACAGTGTTCACTTGCGAAACCTTTCGCAGACTTAACTGCTTCACAGATTTTTTTTGGTGCAATTTTAGTGGGGTTTTTTTTGGTTTTGTTTTTTACAGTGTGATGATTAATGAGCGCTGTGACAGGCCGAGCCTGGCCCTTTAAGAAAAATTGTATTGTGGGAAGTTGAGCGTTGTAGTTCTGTGCTTTAGCACAGTGTCTCTCTATTCTCTCTCTTCTGTCTGCTCCGCCCATTGTCTTCTGCGTCCTGATTGATTGACAGTGGTTTACAGCCAATCTCCTTCGTGCCCTCTCTTGCTGTGGTCATGGCTAGCAAACTAGCTAACCGTGTGAGCGACTTGCTAACCGACAGTTCTGTAAACAACAGAAGAAACGGAAGAAGCTAACCGCGTGTGACTCTGAAAGCTGTACGGTTGCAAGTTTTCTCCCCGACAAAACCCACAATGTCGACGAAACGTTCTGCACCCAAAAGGCAGAGGAAGCCAGCCGTCACACAAAAAGTTGGACTTCTGGACATGCTGAGGGAAGGCAGAAGGAGTAAAATACGACGACGGGAGCAATTTGTTTGAACAAGGACACAAAAACGCTACAGCCGAACGGCGCCAGGACCAAGACGCACGGTCAGAGGAATGAAATACGCGTGAGTCCCTTAATCATTTTTGTGTTCAACCTGGTAGAGAGAGTGTTTAAACAAGAGAAAAGTGTATAAAGTGTATGGTGAGTGGTTTTACAGCCTTAAGATATATATAGTGATTGTAAAAAAAATATATAAATTTGGCTACTTGGCGGATTTCACTTATTGCGGGCTATTTCGGGATCCTACCCCCCGCGACAAACAAGGGAACATTGTATATACAACATTTCAAAAAGCATTTTGATTTCATTGTACGCCGAGTGTCAGACGTATGACACCAACAGCTGAGTGCAACATTTTAAAGCGCAAGCGGAGGTAGATAAAGCTGCGGTCCAGGAAGGGATTGGGTTTATCAAGGCCAAACTACTGTTAAACTCCATCTACTACAGATTACAAATGACTGAAACAGAAAGTGGCTGTTTGTGAAGGAGGATGCCTTGTAAATAGAGTGTATCTATAAGATGAGAGCAGTATCCTGACATTCAGCGTTACCAGGGAAGAGGCGGCTGCAGGGTAGAAACTGAATGTTGTGGGGACTGTACACTGCTGCCAACCAAGAATTTCAGGTCTGGAGGCTGTCAATAAAGCCGGTCTGGCCAGTCTGGCCTGACAAAGACCAAGTGCCTTTTTCCAGTGCATCTGCTACTCTACTCATTCAGCGCAATCCTCTTTGCCTGCTTAAAAGCTAAGCAATAATGACGTTGCTGTTTTCACATCATTTCCAACAATGAAATAAACGGAACACTTAGCACACAGGTGCAGGATCAATCGGAGTACATGAACCTGTGTTGTAACGTGGGTTAATCTGACCGATTTAACCTTAAAGGTACTTCAAACTGATCTATTGTCTATGAAGTTGCGATGTCTAGCAGGAGACATCAGTAAAGAATCCTCCGCTGTCGGGTTAAGCGAGTAGTTTTGTGTGTCCTTTGATGTGGGATTAGTTAGCGGTTCCTGCTGTGCTTGGATCTACGGGGGTTCCGCAGGGGGGAGCAGCAGCTGCTTTAGTCATCAGGAACTTTAACGGAGCACATCTCTCCCTCGTTTGCTAAGACACAATGTACCTTTTGGTGGTCACAGTGTTTCGCATGCGAGTCCGTGTTTTCGCTGTAAGCTGATTTGGGTAACATTCCGATCGTTTCCATGTATCACTCCTGAATACTGTAGCAAAGCTGGAATACTCATTAGCCTTTAGATTATTTGGGGGGCAAAGGTTGATTGCCAGAACCTGCCCTTCCCAACCTGTAGCTGGACCTGCACAGTCTTCCCTTGTTTATCGTTGTTAATAAATTAAATTCAGTGTTAATAAATGGAATATTTTCGTATTTAGAGCATAGAAAAATTGTCTGACTTTCTAACTATGGTTTTTAACCATATTAGAGACCTGTAGACATGAAATAGCACCCCTATAGTCACCATTGCACTCCTATTAGTCATTGTTTACACCGGATTGCAACTATTATGCTACAGGGACTCTTGACGGCCGCTAGCTAGCAAGCTAGCGAAGTAAGAAGCTTGCGAGCTAACCAGTTAAGATTCAAATTTATTTCTTCTACACTTAAGAAGGGCTTTCAAACGGAGTGGGGGTAAAAGGACAAAGTAAGAAGCCACAAACTTACCACTTCCACACGGAATGGGAGGAGAACCTTTTTTTCACTTTGTATCCATGGCTGGCTACATCGAGTGCAAGGTAGGGTAAAGTAATAAGGATGGATGTCTCATCCATGTAACATGACTGCTGCCTAGAGGCCAGAATACTACATAGCACTTGCATTTCAATATGTTTTCACTCATAATAGACCATAGCCTACCACAAAACAGCGATTATTCATTCATTTCTGAAAAACGCAATATAGCGAGGGGCAACTGTGGTCCAGTCATTCACACCTGTGGACCATTTAGGGTCTCATGTTAGCCTACCCACTTGGCAAGAACATTTGTTAGCCTGTGGGCCGCAGACTTGCCAGTATGTGGGATGTTCTCCTCGAGTTTAGTTTGTCGAAAAGCTTTGCTATGGCTCATTAATTGCTGCTACGTGAGCTGTTGCTGCACTTGCGACTGGGTGCTTTGCGTTGATGCGGTAGGCTAAACTTGAGCTTCTTCGGTGGTAAGCAAACTACTTCATACAAAGAAGGCATATCACTGTACCTTCATCAATGGTGTCGTTGGGGGGGGCGTTTTTTTAAATGTAAATTTCCCATTCATCGGACCGACAGCTCTCACATGCCACTCCATTTTCACATCTCATCTCCGCTACGAGCCGCTCCTCACCTTGCCCGTCCAGTCCAACTACAATGGGAGCCTATTAGCCAAGCTAAACAAGCCCAAACACAATGACAACAAATTAAAGTCCACTTCAGGTTGTAAATGAATGTCAACAACGAAGTAAACATGCAAGTAATGGCTCGTTTTGGTTTCGATTTTGGTTATATAGAAAAGCTCTTAACCACTGAAGGCCGTCAACATAAACGGCTCCACTTTACGTCAATCCTTTATTTCCCATTATGAAGTGATCTTCCATGACTGATATGTAATGTACAGGCTGTGATAACTTTCATGACATCACCAAGATGGTTCTGAGTAACCTTAGACAAGGTTGTAGGTTCCAGGAAATAAGCAGCAAGTAGCTGGCCGTGGCCCTTTAAATACATCTACATGGAAATGCATTTCTTAGCCAAGACTATAATAAAACAAATCACATGCGCACCTCGTGACGGCAGCAGCCTGTGAGGGCTGTTTATGTCCCAGCGAGATGACCGCAGGTGACAAAAGCTGCGGCTTCTCTTGCAAGCACCCTCATGGCCTTTGCGGACTGCCTTATCTGCACGGGTGAAGGGTGCAATGGTACCTGCAGCAGGAACAAAAGCGGCTGTGGGCCCTTTTGTAAAGTGGCAGACGGCGTAACGTAAAGCAATGCTTGATATGGGACAGAAAGCAGCTGGGGGAAAAACATGGTGCTGACAGTAGGATAACAAGAAAGCAATTTATAAACAGGTACGTTGTTAGTGTGTTGACGTGTTGAGCGCCAGATCATCCGGGGTTGTTTTGCTGTACGGTTTTGGGATTATGAGAGCTCGACTTTTTAGAATACACTTGAAATGTGACCCTTTGGTTCAGACCGACCTGACTTTTGTGATGTTCAGAGTGTTCATGAACGCATCTCGCGCTCTGTCTCGTGACAACGAGGAAGTGTTGTTGCAGTGAATGGACTAGAGACGTGTTTATATGAATGAATGAATGCATTTTGAATTGTTTCATTTTTTTTTAAATAAGAGTCATTGATGTCAAAGTCCAAGTCTTTTTGATAATACTGTCAAGTCGTGTCCAAAGTCATCAAAATTGCGACTCCAGTCTGACTCGAGTCCACACCTCCGCATACTGGCGTTTTTCACGCATGTGCTGTACCTTGCTTGCATTTGGAGTCTCCTTACGAGGCTTGATTCCTCAGAAGTCTAGAGAAGACTCGCCCTGTACGAATGGCAACCCGAGTAAGTGGGTCACTCATTAATCCTGTGTTTCTACATGGCAGCTGTATATTGTTGATGTCAGGTAGAAATATACACCCACAGGATCATCACAAGCTAAATAAACAACTCGGACTTGTAAGGCCACGATGCATTTGCTGTACCCAATAAAGCCGTGAGGGCTCGTGATACTGTAAACTCCAGGGAACATTAGAGGCATTGGAATTAGACGCGCACGTGAGCACGTGTCACAGCAACTGGTGTTTGAATATACATGTACTGTGTGAGGCTTACACAAGAAAGAAATGACACTATGTTTCGCCGACTCTTTTTCAAAGCTGTCGTACTGTGGCCTTGCATAATTGACTTGTCATGATGCAGGCGTTACAGGAGGCCCTCGGTCTACGTAGAAAGAGGAAGTGTCCATCATGAGTCCACTACATTGCGTAGGCATCACTGTCCATTTCATATGAGCAGATCCTTTCACATGTTCAAGGATTGGATGGACTTTCACTTGTACAGCGCTTTTCTACCTCCAAGGCGCTCAAAGCTTTGACGCTGTTACCGCATTTAACCTACTGATGACGCAGCTTCAGGAGCAGCTGGGGGTTCAGTATCTTGCCCAAGGATACTTCGACATTATCATGGGAGAACGGAGGATCGAACTCGCAACCTTCAGGTTGCCGCGGCATTTGAGCAGCTTGGACCAGGCATGTAGCCGATGTTGGTCGGTGTTTCTCTACATTCCATCCTGAACATTGTCTACAATGACTACGTTTACATGCAGTCAATACTCGGGTTAAGGCCAATACACTAAGTCCCCAACTTAGGAACACAATTGGTTCCAGTCGACCGTTCTTATGTCGAATTGTTCTTAAGTAGGGGAAAAGGTAATATTACCAATGATATAGGTACTACATGTACGTGTATACATATACAGTATATGCGTTTGTATGTAAATATGAGTTTGGATGCAGTAGTAATATTAAACAAGGATAATTATTGAAAAAAACAATAATAAAAATGATATAATAATACGTAATGATAAATGTTATTTACCTTTGAAGAGGAGTGGTCGAGCATACGTCATTGTGGTGGAGTTGGAGGAGGAGATATTGAAAAAAAGGACAAATGGTCGTCGTCGTTAGACTCTTCTAAAAGAGGTAGTGTTCTGTTGGTGGTGTAGAATTAAGCAGGCCTATTAACTCTTCATAAACTTTAATCACACGCTCTGTCCGGGTTGTATAATTTAGCTTTCCATTTAGCTTTATCTCCCCAGTCTAACTCTTCCTGTGTTGGTCCCATTAGCTAAGGCTTCCTCTGTTGGTCCCATTAGCAGTGTCACAGTGCCCTCTACTGGTCAAGCATGTACAGTAGCAGTATAAATACTGATAGAGCGACAAGGTAAAATAAAATTAAATATAGTCCAGTCGGCTTGTGTTTGTATCCGCGAATGTTCGCTAGTCGGGTGTTCGTAAGTTGGGGACCTAGTGTATTCCGGTTTCTGAAACATTCTGAATAACCCGAAAACAAAAAAAAAACGCTGCGCGGACAATGTTTCGACGCACGGTAAATGCGCCTCATTCCCGCTTTTTCTTCCTGTATCCAAAAACAACAACAACAACAACAACAACAACGCCGGCACAGCGGACAATGAACACCTTTGTTTGCGTGTTGGTGCTGGTACTGACCCACAACCACTACTTGACACTATTCTGTCTCATTTTCTTCCTTAATGGAAGGCAAGAACGTGAAGAAATGGCAAAATGGAGTTGTGACATCCACATCCATGCTATATCCACACAGCCCCCCCCCGGACACTTTTGAAGATGCGTTCGTACAAACCCTGCTTCGCGTAACTGCTTGCTCACGTACGGATAGATTTCGCTATTGCGGTACTTTCGCCCGTCAATAAAAGACATAATGTTCCTGTCTTTCACCACGCTAACGGGGTGGCTTGTTTCCCCCCTCGTTCCAAAAGTGTGGGGCTTTGCGTGTCGTCATGTTTACCAGTACTTCCTGCCAAAGACACAAGATTCCTTTCGAATAGAACATGTGCAGAACACAAACTGATGTTCCTTTTGATCGGGATATGTAATGACCTGATTTTCGGGTTAGAAACGGAGTAACCCAGGGGTAATTTGGGTTTTTAAAAATGAGATTATGAGTATATTCCGGTTTCTCAAAAGGGTTATCTGTGTTTACATGTCCGTGCGCAAGCGGGTTATTGCTAATATTGCGGTTATGATAGGGTTATTTGGCTGCATGTAAACGTACTCAATGTCTAATTTCACTTTTCTTTGACGCAGACAATCACAATAGTCTGCCTCACACACTTGGGTGGCATCGTGAAGGGCAAAAGGTTGACTAAAAACAATGAAATTGATGTTTCTTCCACTGTGCACACGTAACTAGTTCTCCTTCTCCATCATGTTCATAATTTCAGGGCGTGCTTACGTAGGGACAAAATGTCGGAACACGAGGACCGCCTGGACTGTGCTCTGCAAAAAAACATTTTGATAATGCCTTCAAGGTCAAGTCAATTTAAAGTCAATCCACTTGCTTTTAGATAACATCCAAAAGAAAAAAAACAACTGGGATGTTAAACATGGCCCTATTTATCCCGAGCCTTCAGTGAACCATGAAGTCAGTGGTAAAAACAAAAAAGCCGCCCTAATGGCTCTGACACGGGACCCCTGCTTTTATCTTCTGCCTGATTCTTTCCATCTCAATCCAGCCGAACAATGAAGAAACGACTGCTGGCGGTCGCGGTGACACAGCAATCCTTTGATTTTCTGTCAATGTGGGTCATAAAGACAACACACAGGAGAATATAGGAGAAGGGGGTGTTCAAATTTTTTCCACCTAGGGCCAAATAGTGGAAAAATCAAAGGATGGAGGTTATAGGTGATATGTAAAACAACCTGCATCTCAGCTTTTTTTTTGGTAGTGTTTCATTGCAATTTTAGAATGTGCCCAATAAAAATGGTCGCCAGGCCCCATTTTGGACACCCCAGTCTTAGAAGGACTCCTACATCCAACTTGCGTTCATCAAATGTGACCCTTGATTCAAGTTTACCAGTTTGTGTCGTAAGTGTGCTATAGGCGCTCCTCACCACTTTGCGCTGCAAATTTCACGGCTTCACGCGATCGTGGTTTTTCAAAATGTATTTATTAGTAAATCATTCTATTTCATGGTTGAATACTATTATTATTGCCTACTATTATTAGTCAACAAGTATGCATTGCGGAGTAAATTTTACATTTAGAAAAATGGCATTGAGAAGACACATTCAAAGATGATATGTAGTATTCTACACTGGTCACTAGGTGTCAGTAACATTACTGTAATATTCAGTAAGACACACAAGCATCAGACTGTATCGTCCACATTCATTCATTCACATTCAACAGACACCAACTCAAGTCATATTTAAGTCTTAATTGGCTTATTTTCTGTCATTATGTCTACTGTATTGGGTAATACGAGTGTAAAAGGTGACTATAGGGGTGTTATTTCATGTCTAGAGGTCTCTAGTAACGTTACAAAAACACATTTAGAAGGGTGTAAACAGATTTTCTATGGTCTAACTATGAAAATATTCCATTTCTAAATGAGGAATCATACTTCACGGAAATTCACTTATCATGGTCGGGCCTGGAACCGATTAACCGCGATAAACAAGGGCTTGCTGTATTTATTTCTGTGCAATACAACTGAGGGGCTCCATTTAGACCCCTGCTGCCAGCTAGTGGTTACAAATGTAATTACGTTATGAAAAACGTACAAAAATTACATTTTCAAACCAGGTGCTCGCAATTGCAAAAAGGTATCACAGGTATCAGGGATCACCTTATTTGATGGTCAAATTACGGTATATCCAAAAAAATGAATTTGTTGGCTGTAAATGAGACTCGTTTGGGTTATAAGTGTGCAACTTATGTGTAAAAATAATATTCAACTTGACTTGCAGCTCCTAGTTTTGGGTTTTTGACATCGGCATGAACTGAAACGAAAACGAGTGTTTTACAGTTTGTAAGTTACTGAGCTTGACGACACACGAGACGTGTTCCGAATGTAAAAGTTGTACCAAGCTTCAGGAAAAGCTGTCTCAGCGTTTTCGCTAAAAGCCTCGCTGGCTCCTGCACCTATGGAGCTTGTTGTATAACCTGGACGCCCACCATGGTCCCTGGTGAACCGCTTTGACGACGAAGCCCGTCATAGCGGTTTTTAAACATGGCTTCATCCACCACAGGACTCAATTAACACTTCTTCCCAAGGTCGTAGCTTTGGGGTTGACATGCATTCCCTTCCTTCATGTGCTTCCTGAGTAGAAGCTCAGAGCGAGTTAAGTACACACAGCAGTAGTTGGGACCCCTTGACCCAGTTCTCACCACAGAACCATATGACTGCAACTATGACTTTTTATATTATTACTTTTTATTTTATTTTCTTGAAATAAAGCTCAGTCAGCTATAAACGTGGGCGCTGTAAGTTTGATAATTTTGTTTTCTTCAGCAAATCGGCTAAACTAGCATGACGTTTTCTGTTCAAATGTGACTCGTGTTAGCACTGTAGCGCACGTAGCTATCTTGGTGTTGCTAACATTTGTGTCCTCCTGTCCCACTCCTTAGAAAGAAAAACTGCATTTTTGGGGGGAATTTTGCCCATCATCCACACAAAAACGCCAACCATGCGCCATTTACATAATGGGACCTGGATATAAACCAAGCCACAGCGACATTGTTATTATTATTGTGATTAACATTGTGAGGCTGAAGGGCTACGTTACTGGCGTCGTGACACCTTGCCACACTACTAGCCGGCTAGCGACTAGCTTCATCACACATTTGCTTTTTATATCTTTAGAACGCACAGAAAAGAGACATGTGTTCATGTCTCACATAAGGATTGTGGATGATGGGCAAAATTCCCCCCAAAAGGGCAGTTTTCCTTAAATTTTATGTCGTTGTATGTGATAAATGGCATCTATTACGATGGACGAGGGGGAAAAGAGGTCAAGAACACGAGAAATGTTGTTGGTAGGGCAAAGGTCACTCGGACCAGCTGAACCTCACAGAGCGACGACACGCTGGACTGGAGAGGTGCACGTGATGGAGAGAAAAAAAAAAAAAGACAGAGGCTTCCAGAATGTGCAAAAGACAAATTACAGAGCTGAGGTTGACCGAATGCGCGTTGCCAAACACATGACTGGCTGCAGCAAAGGAGAGAATGATAGTTCGAGCCAAATGAGTGTTAAAGAACTGGAAAAAGTGACACAATGCTCTGCGAGGAGTAAAACTGTGTGTGTAAATCAATTATAATTAAATATAAACACATTAACACCCTTTGCTAATTGAGATTAAGAAACGATTGCATCATTTTCACCAGCATTTGAATCTGCCATCTCGGCATCAGTGTATTTTTTTTTAATCTATATTATATATATATAAAATGTTAATGTTATATTTTCTCCAAGACTCCCAACAAATGGCAGAAATACAAGAATAATGGACGCACCCATAAAAAGCCCTAAAAATGCCTATTTTTCATACTCTAAACCAGGGGTCACCAACCTTTTTGAGACCAAGATCCCTGGTCTCGGCCGTGAACCTGCACAAGATACCCCCCCCTTTTTTGATCTTGCACTCACCCCCCGCATTCCAGTCAGAAACCTTGGTGTCATCTTTGATCAGCACCTTTCCTTTAGTTCCAAAGTACAACTTGTTCATGCTTTTGTGACCTCCAGGTTGGATTATTGTAAATCTGTGAATAGGTTGCCCGAAGAAATCCTTAAAGACCCTTCGGTTGGTCCAAAAAAAAACCGCCGCACAGGTTTTAACCGGAACCAGAAGAAGAGACCATATTTCACCCATACTTCAAGGTCATCGGGAAGCAAGTGTATCACATCCACATGACTTGTAAGCTAGTAAATATTGTTGAGTCTCATTACATCACTGACAGTGATAGCATTACACAAGCGGAGTACATTGGCTTTACCCACGTGAAGTTACGTCTCTGTCACAAAGAAATTTGCTCCCCATTTGCACCGTTTCTGTCGAAGGCATTGTGCCTCAATCGCAGGATGTGATCATCTTGCTCTTTTTGTGTATTTGGTTAGAACTTGTTGATAGAATGATCAGGACCACGGCCAGATGGAAAGTCCGGGAGAAGACGCACACAAGTCAAAGCAAAGTCACTACACACACAAATACAGTAGCTAGCCTCTGACTTGTCCATTGAGAAAGATTTTTATCGTACACAACAAGATAGTAATATATATATCAACAAGCAACTAACATTATTATATATACACACACACACACACACACACACACACACACACCAAGAGTTCTTTCATCACCTATTCAAAGACTAAGGACAATTCATACTACATTTGAGGGAAAAAATTTAAAATAAACCGTCCCTCGTTTATCGCAGTTAATTAGTTCCAGACCCGGCCGTGATAAGTGAATTTCCTTGAAGTAGGATTCTCTTATTTATCAATGGAATATTTTCGTAGTTCAAGCATTGAGCATTTCCACTCATGTTACCCAATATGGTCAACATAATCATAGCAAATAAGACATCTCGGCCATAAATAAGACTCATGCTCCTGTGTGTTGATATAAATGTGTTCCCCAAAGGAGCTGAGTGGCGGGCGAACGGGAAGTAAGAGTTTTAGCTTAGCGCGGGTTAAAAAAGCCTGTCGTTCCGGCGATCAAGTCTGGTGCTTGTGGGTCTCACTGAACATTACTGCCATCTAGTGACCAGTGTCGAATACTACATATCATTCCGAGAGTCTTTGAATGAGTCTTCTGAATGCCTTATACAGTGATACCTGGCTTAACATCCACCCCTGTTGGCGCATTTTTTTTATTTAACATCCAGAATTTTTGCCTTGGTTTGCGTTCGCCCGCTTGGTTAGCGTCTAATATGGCACGCAGTTTGCTTGCGCCGCCAGCTTGGCCCAAGATGCTATTATGAGAGCAACAGCGTTCGTTTATATCAGTGTTGCTGCTGCCAGGAACAGAGATACACAACGTAACAAACACATGGGCCGCACGAAGGAGAAAGGCGATGGATCATACCGAGACAAGGGTTCAAGACCTCAGAATTTTACGACTTCAAGAGAACTCCGTGGTCATGTCAGAGGTATGCCAGCAACACACGGCCACACTGTGTCCCACCTCCTTGTGGTGCTGCTTGTTTGTTTTTGACCAACACATGTTTGTATCTGCTGGACAAATGTGTTTCCAACAAAATATATTTTAAGCCCGCAATCCATCCTGCATTTAGCATTCTTGGTTATTTACTGTATCTATGAAGTGGGGCATTTTCACTAAAATCCCTCGCTCTCCCACCTCATGCATGGGTGGACTCGGGGTGGAATGTAGTTAAATGTTCATTTGTCCATTTCATGTCTTGTTTATGGCATTGTCATTTCAATTTAAAATCGTGCATGTTAAAAAGTCTTTAACAGGTGTTTGCAGAGATTTTTTTGTGGCATGAGGGCACAAACAGCTAAAAAAAAAAAAAAAAAAAAAAAAAAAAAAAGGGATTGCCCTCCAAGCATCATCTCCTCTCCTCCCTGCCCTCTTCTCAAAACTAGGTAAAAGTGATATCAAATCTTCATTTGTAATTATTTTTGCATTATTTTCTGCATGTAACTATAATTATTGCCTTTAAAATGTTTTGGTTTGAGTCGGACCTTCTGGGATAGATTAATGACGTTAACCAAGGCAACACATTTTTACGTCTTTTAGTTCATTTAGCCATTTTTATGCTTGAAAAAGCTTCATTTTTTGGTATTCAAACACAAAACAGCATAATTTATTAAATGATATATTTCTGAAAAACAGAGTGAAGCCACAAAATGTGAACTACAAAAAGTGGCGAGGGACGACTGTATACAGTGCCGGTCAAAAGTTTGGAGACACGTTTGCATTGTATAGAATGAGAATGGTTCTCAATATTTCTGACTGGTGATGTACAGTATACTGTATAGGATATAAAACATGCATTAAAAGCTGAACTAAAATTGTTTGCGTGTGCGCTGACTCGAGTCGGGCTACGTAACTTTCAAAACATACTTGCAAATCTGGAGGTGGTTTCTTTTGCCCTCCCGATGACGTCGTAATGATGTCATCATCCACCTGGTTTTGGAGAACATTAAAAGCACACATATTTCGAACGTGGAAGCTTTTGCGCACAGTCAATTAAATCAAAACGCTTACTAGAGGACTAACAGTCAAATGTATTTCTACCTCTTTTGCACTTCTCACCGGTCTTGCGTAAATCCGCTGTAAGCCCATAAAACGCACAATGTTGCCATGAATGTAACACATATACGGACTTTTCCACAAGCCTGTTGGAGATGATCACATGACAGCACATTACATGGTGTGGTTTCGAATATAAAACCCGAGTGTTTCTGGGTTTTTCATTTGTAAGGTTTTATTGAACTGGAAGCCACGAATGGAAAAAGAAAACCAGATGGGTCTTGAGTGGTTGCTGTGGTGTGGCACATAATCACCACATACACAGGAAAAACAAGTAGTGTGTGTGTGCGTGTGTGTGTGTGCGTGCGTGCGTGTGTGTGTGTGTGTGAGAGTCCGTTTCTTTGCCAGTTCTTAGGGTCCATTAGCTGCCCTCAGAGGCGCAGGAACTTAAAGCTGTCTGCTGCACGCATTACAAAGAAATACTGTAACTCTGCATGATGGTGTGTGTGCAGATTTTCAGGGACCGTGTCTCCATTGGCCCACTTCCATACCAACACTTAGCATTGTGAGTGCACACGGGCGTTCACACTGACACGGCAAAATGCAGTGCACTGTCATGTCGGTACCCGGATGTTGCACTCGAAACGGTCAAATTGGTGAGTGTGCAGTGATGGACACCTGCCACACGCAATCATCGCCATCTTGGGAGGGGAGTAACTCCCATCGAGTGGTTGCAATTCACCATTAAAAAGGAGAGAAGAAGAGGAAGTGGGTAAATGGATTAAGGAAAAATTCACACACTCAGGAAGTAAGTACGCAGTGTACGTAGTGTACTGAAGTACAGTAATCCCTCGTTTATTGCAGTTAATTGGTTCCAGACTCGACCGAGAAAAGTAGGATTCCTTATTTAGAAATGGATTATTTTCGTAATTTCGTCATAAAAACTCTGAATACATTGGGTTTTTTGGGTTTTATTTACGTTTTTTTGTTCGTTAGGGGAGCTGAGTGAAAGGCAGACAGGAAGTGACCGCAGAGGTTCACAGTTGAGTTTCATCTTGGCGTGGGTTACGGCCGCAACGGTAGCACATGTCGGGATTACTGTGCCTGTTGTGAGATCATTCAAACCTGCAATAAAAGCCTGTTATGTCGGCAATCAAGTCTCACCAAACATTACAGTAACAATGCTGACACCTAGTGACCAGTGTAGAGTATTACATACCTTTTGAATGTGTCTTCTGAATGCCTTATATTTATATTTTAGTTCTTTTAGCCATTTTTTTTATTCCTTATTTTAGGTAATAATAGGAGGGCCCTATGATTTTTGCGTCAAAGGAATTGGAATTGGACGGAGTTGCGGAATTGGCCAATCAAAACGGAATCTTCTGTTAAACACGGACATTGACATGATGTGAATAAAATGCTTTCATCGTGAGGAGAAGGAACATTTGTGTGGGGAAGTATTACCCTGGCGGACCGCTCAATCGTGGCGGAATCTCATCACAAACACTAGTCTAAAAGTTGGCAAAAAACGTAGAAACTCCTCTCTTAAGGAGCGTGAACGGAAGCTAGTGGTTTAGCTTATTTTAGCAGAGCATGTTAGCGCGCGACTGAGGCCGTACGGGTGTGTTTACACCGTGTTGTGTTTTACTGCTCGTTAATGCAAACGTGCATTTTATGACGCCCGCTGACGTGGAGCAAGCTCTGAGTGAAATAAGGACGAGACGCACGTTTATTCTTCCTCCCTGTTGGTCTTAACTGTCAACACTCTCAACACACACAACACACTTCCGGCCTTCAAAATAAGAGCGCTGTTCGCCACATCCTGTCTAACTGTGTAAACAAAATAAGGGTATCATAAAAAAGATCTTCCATTAATAACACAATTGGAATTACACGCGTCTTCCTTAACCACAAGCACGGGCATCACAGTCGCTTGAGGATTTTGAAGCAATGTGTACTGAGGATGACATCTCCTTAGAAAAGTTAGCCAAGCTAAGCCCTTTATTTACTGTCACACACTCTATGCTGGTAAAATAAGAGTAAAAGGTAAAAAATTTTAAAAAAAAATAAAAATGAAAACAGAAAAAAACTGAATTTTGGAAAAAAATAAAACAGAATTTGGGGGGAAAAAAGTTCTTGCGGCCCGATAATAGGATGTATTCAACCATGAAACAGCATGATTTATTAAGTAATGTTTGTGTTTGAAAACCTGCGAGAGCGAAACTGCAAAATTCGAAGCGCAAAGCGGCGAGGGACGACTGCATTCCATTTGAGACACAGGCTGCGTTACAAATCCGCTACTCCCACAACTACGCTACACACGATACTAATACTGTAAGTATACTCTGTACACTGCGTACTTACTTCCTGAGGGCGGTGCACTGAAGATGCACTGCATTTTGCCATACTTCTCAGCGTGAACACACTTATGCACTCGAAAAGAGCGCATGCGTGCGATTTGAGACAAAGCAGCAGTGTATGTGTGCGTGCGTGTTGGTTACGGTGCATGGGGAATGAAAGGCCAATTAAATAGTGCAGCGTCAGCCTTATTAGCGCAGACTGCAGTGTGTTTGTCCAAGGAGTGTTGAAGAAAAAGAAAAACAAAACTCCCAAGCGTCAGCACTCAGGCACTTAGACTTTACGTTCACATGAAGAACACGTTATTAGTCACAGTGGTCTTTATGGGAAAATATTAAATCAGGAACACACTCGCGCTTCTTTTCCAAAAGCTTTCATTATGGAAATAAAGTAAGCAGCATTGAAAGTCCACACAATTCCAGTATTGAAGGTTAACTGCAATTTATGGAAGCACACACTATAAGACAAGGGTGCCCTTCTTCTACTGATGGTCGCATGCAAAAAAATGGAAGGATGCAGGGCCATTTTGTACATTAAAAATGTAAAAAAACCAAACAATCTTCACCAAAACATCCACATCTTTAATGAGTGGAATCCGTTTAAGTCGCCACCATGTCAACCAACTCAGTCCGCCGTCTTCTTCTCATTACTAAAAAGTGCCCGCTGAAGTTGATGTCGACGTACACGCCTTTTGTCGACGTAAAACCGGAGACCCAAAAAGCTGATTTCTATGAAAAATGTCAGTTTACGTCCATGTGCTGTATTGTTAACTTCGTCATCATCACTAAGCAGTGTGAAACAGCAGCAGCATAACAACTAGCAAGTCACACAGAGACTTTCTGTTCAGTGCAAAGTAAGTTTCAACCTGGATTCTACCACAGCAACTAACAAAATGCAAAATGCACCCATTATTGTTTTGCTTTTTTAGGTGTACAAAACCGCTATTTTAGTCAAGACATGCAACAAAATTACTGCAGCAGCTCTGTTAGATAAAAAGTATAAGATAACATAAAAACAGAAGAATAAAACGACGCACAAATGGAAGAAAACCATGCCAACAAACTGGTGCAGGTTGAAAAATCCTTTCGTGTGACCCATTCTCTTTATGTCGCCGGTGAAAGCCACCTGGTGACGTCAGTCATCCATAAGCATACGTCAACATAAGCAGGTTCCACTGTAATATTAAATTAGTGTAGTATCGAACAATATACATCATTAATAATGAATTTGTTTTATTTTTAGAATATGCCGAAGGCCAATAAAAAAAAAAAGACCCACGGGCCGTTTCTACCTATTGCTACACATTTTCTATTCTTTTCTCTCCTTTTAAAATAAATGCTCATATTTCAAGACAGGAAATGAAGAAATGATAATAGACATGGAGAAGGCGTAGGATTAAAAGGCTCTGCTTCTTCCTACTCCTTTTCGGACAAGCTGAACTGTACAAATGTAAACAATGTGTCCCAAACAAGAGATCCACTTTTGAAATGTGAAAACGAGATGTCCTCACATTTCTGTTTGGTCCCCTACGCCTGACAAGGAGTTGTCTTTCGACACAACGTCAGCTTCCGTTTCAATGCAGTCGTGGTTGACGGATGCACAAAGACAGCAGCACTGACGACACCGGTTTTGCATCAAACAAGCTATGGTGGAACCAATGTCGCGAGGGAGTGACAATCGAACCGCAATATTGCAAGGGACGACGGTGCACTCTTCTGCACTCTGTGTGTATGCTAGCGGCCCCGCCTCCACCCACCGAGAGATAGACTGTATGACTGACAAAAGGGTTCATTCCGTTCATGCTGTTGTTCTATGGAACAAACACGCCAAGGTGCTGAAACCAATGCACAGGGTCAAATCTCTTCCTGCCTGTTTGGGGGCGGGACACAAGGAAAACACACACACATAGATATTCTCAACCAAAGCCAAAACCTCACTTTCCATCCATCCATCATCTCGCTTATCCGAGGTCAGGTCGTGGGGGCAGCAGCCTAAGCAGGGAAGCGCTATCAGCCCTCTCCCCAGCTACTTCGTCAGCTCCTCCCGCCGGATCCTGAAGTGTTCCCAGGCCAGTTGAGAACAGTCTCTCCAACGTGTCCTGGGTCTTCCGAGGCCTCTTACCGGTCGGACACGCCCTAAACACATCCCCAGGGAGCCGTCCGGGCGGCATCCTGACCAGATGCCCGAGCCAACTCATCTGGCTCTTCTCAACGCGAAGGAGCAGCAGTTCTACTCCAACTTTCTCCCCGATGACAGTGCTTCTCACCTTATCGCTAAGGGAGAGCCCAGCCACCCTACGGAGAAAACTCATTTCGGCCGCTTGTACCCGCGATCTTGTCCTTTCGGTCACTACCCAAAGCTCACTTCCTTAAATATTCAGGTTTGAGGTTTATTATCATTTGAGAATGACCAAGAGCATTCTTTAAAAAAAATGACAGAAATAATCAATGTAGGCCGCACAGTCACAGTCGGGAGATCGGGAAGACCCGAGTTCGAATCTCCGTTGGGCATCTCTCTGTGGCGTTTGCATGTTCTCCCCGTGCGTGGGTTTTCTCCAGGTACTCCGGTTTCCTCCCACATTCCAAAAACATGCATGTTAGGTTAACTCTTTCACTGCCAAAGATGTCTACTGACGTCTTTTGCCATTTTTCGCAGGCGCTACAGATCAAAGTCTTCTTCATCTTGTGTGTGAATTTCTGACGTGTGGGCAATGTATTTCTTTTTTCCTCCAACCGGTAGCGACAGATTGTCTGTGAAGAAGACGGGTTGTGGGTTGAGCGAGGAAAATGGCGAAACACATGCAGAAATCGAGTGGAGACAAAAAAAAATACAGGCAACTAACACTGTCACAGAGCTTATCTGGCGGTGGATCTGCCTTTAGTAGTGACGCGATCGCGAAAGATTGGTGACATGGGTGATGTAGGTGACGTAGACACAAATGCAGTTGACAATGGCAGCCGAAGCAACAAGCTAGCGGTTAGCGTTGCTGAGCCATGTGGCACAATACCCGAGCATGACACCGGAAGCAGTTCAGTGTCGGGTGACTCAGAACCCGACCCTGATTCTTCTGACGAGTGGCTGCCGTCTGCATCGGTCAGCAGCAGGGATTCATCCCCACACCCAGCAGACCCCATGGTCAATCTGCTCGACAAAAAAAGCTTGTTTTCTCTGTTTTTTTGGTCAAAATCTGGTGTTTTTGCCGAAACTACCCGATGTTCTACCGCCAATATCTAAAGACCCCAAAAGGCTATAGAAACAAACTTTTTTTTCCTGATGAAAGAAGAGAGTCTGAAGTTTCTTGAGGTAGTTTCAATGGTTATGTGGTCCGAAAACTCAATGTTCTGAAAGTTCAGCAAAAATGCCCAAAAACTCACAGTTGGCAGTATGGAGCGCTCTGCTCTGAACATGGCTGGCAGTCAATGAGTTAATTGGCGACTAAATCGTCCACGGGTATGAATGTGAGTGTGAATGGTTGTTTGTCTACATGTGCCCTGCGATTGGCTGGCGACCAGTCCAGGGTGTACCCCGCCCCTCGCCCGAAGTCGGCCGGCATAGGCTCCAGCATACCCCCGCGACCCTAATTAGGATAAGCGGCATAAAACATGGATGGATGGATGATCAATGTATTGCCTGTGTACCTTTGCCATCATTGACACGATGACATGTAATCAAGTTTGAAAGGTTCAGTTAGCCTCGTCCAACAGACATTAATATGCTAATGCTGACGGGAAAATCCTCTTTTGTGTCACAGTAATGTTTTAACTCGCTTCACCTGGAAGTCAGCAAGCATGTCTGACATAACAAATGGAATTTAGCATCTAGACAAGACAGATGTTGGCCGAAGCGTGCAGAGAATCGCCATTAAAGGTGCGAGATGTGCTCACGCTGGCCAAGAGTGGCGGCCACCTTCACGTCACGTTTGCAGCTTTAAATGCATGCAACCTTTAAAAAAATAAAACCTGGCATATTCGATGAGAAAAGACTTAACCTTGACTCTAGCCTATAAATCACACGAATGCGTACGTCTGGCTTTCGGAGCTAAATGTTGGATCAAAGGCCCTGAACAACACTGGATCCGTCTGTCATTGTTTCCGTCCAGACGGCAAAGTGTGTAAAAGTAGCAGGTGAGGTCTGTCCAAAAGAACTCTAATGGATGCTGGGAAATGAACCGGCATCTGTTTTCTATCAGGAATGTATAGACTGGGTGAAAAGGGACAGAGTGAAGCATGGAAACAGTCGAAGGAAAAAGTATCCCAGCGGGAATTGGATGGAAACTGATGTACAGAAGAGGTTCTTTGTCACCATACAAAAGCAAAAGGACGACAGGTGCAGTGCACACACGGTTAATCAATTTGCACACACGCAGTTTTAAGTCATTAAGTAAGGCTGATTTATGAAGCTCATTACACAGTCTGTAGCTTTGTTGCTAACACAGCAGCATGTGATTAGCTTAACAATCGAGTCTGATATTGCTTCCTTGTGGCTCTTTTAATTGAACTACACTGTGAGGCCATTTTTGCCATTTTCCTTAATATCTTCTCAAATACGGTGGTGTGAAAAAGTGTTTGCCCCCTTCCTGATTTATTTTTAAAGTTTGTCACACTTAAATTTTTCAGAGCAACAAACAAATTTCAATGTTAGTCAATGCCAACACAACAGGACACAAAATGCAGTTTTTAAATGAAACTTTTTATTAGTATCGGAGAAAAAAAATCCAAACCTACATGATTTGGATGTAATGGGGGGGGGGCAATCACTTTTTCAAACAAAAGTGATTGCCCCACTGTTAAAACATAACTTCACTGAGATTAATTGAGATCTATCAGTCTGGAAAAGGTTCTAAAGCCATTTCTAAAGCTTTGGGACTCCAGCGCACCACAGTGAGAGCCATTATCCACAAACGGCCAAAACATGGAACAGTTGTGAACCTTCCCTAAGCAAAATGACCAACGACTCATCGAAGAGGTCACAAAAGACCCCACAACAACATCCAAAGAACTGCGGGCCTCACTTCAATTAAAGGTCAGTGTTCATGACTCTGAACTGAAGAAAAACAAAATGAAGAGTCAAAGTCCTGACCTGAATCCTATTGAGAAGCTGTGGCATGACCTTAAAAAGGCGCTTCATGCTGGAAAACCCTCCAATGTGGCTGAATTACAACAATTCTGCAAAGATGAGTGGGCCAAAATGATTGCAGTTGTTGCTGCTAAGGGTGGCCCAACCAGTTATTAGGTTAAGGAGGCAATCACTTTTTCACACAGGGCCATGTAGGTTTGGATTTTTCTTCTCCCTTAATAATGAAAAGCTCCATTTAAAAACTGCATTTTGTGTTCAGCCGTGTTGTCAGTGACTAATATTTAAATTCGTTTGATGATCTGAAGCATTTAAGTGTGACAAACATGCAATCACACCACTGTATATACAAAAAATGCACTTTGGCCACCACCGTCATACACAGTTTTTTAACCACACATTAATAAGGTCAGCTCAAATTAACAGTTTGTCATAAAAGCTGACAAAATGTTCAAAACAATTCATCAAAACTGAAGAAAAGATACCATTTATGTGTATGGGTTCGAAAGGATCTGGCTTTTTGACATTTGCCCTCATCCTGTCAAAAACTTCACACACACACACACACACACACACACACGAGCCATCGCACTTAATAGATGAACGTCTGCAAAAGACTTATGTAACCAAAGTAACGAAAGATGAATGTGGCTGACAGAAAAACAAAGTCTGTCATTCCATGAGCAGCGAAAGCCAACCTCATCCCCTTCAAAAGTCGTTATGAGCGAAAGTAGATATTAGAAACATCTCATCAGTGGAGGCCTCCTCGTTACATAAGGTCAAATGTGGAAAAACATTTTTTTTTGTGTGTGCAATGGGAGCCTTTAATGTGTCATTTACATCCATGTCACTCACTTAAAGGCAGAAAAGGAAACCTGACCTACAATGTTTTATATCATCATTCTGTCGCATGTGTTTTCCCCCCCAATCTGATTTCATAAGCAGAAATGTAGAAAAAAAAAAAAAGGCTCCACTTTTTTGGGAAATGCCATGTCAGACCTGCCTGTTTTTGAAGAATTTTACCCTTTCAGGAGCACACCTGCCTGCCACACACCTCTATTTTCAACTAAAAAGTTTATTATGCTTGAAAAGGGATCCTCTTGAGGAACCCTGACGGTCTTGTAAAATACACACGTTTTTTTTCCCCTTTCAAAAAGTTCTATTAAACTTTTTAAATGTCGCCAGCTGTCCAAACACTCGGACTCACTTTTATATTCTCACCTGCTGCAGACTAAATGAAGCGATTCATAATTAGCCTGATTCGCATACACACACGCACACACACACACACACACACATACACACGTCAAGTGCAAACAGTATTGGGAGCATTAGCGAAGTCGCATGTCGCTACGCTGAGGAAGTACTTTTTCCCCCCTTTTGTTAAGTCTCCCGGGCGGCTTCTGAGTGTAGTGCGTCAAGGAAAAGGAAAGTGAAAAGTGACGTGAAATTAGACATTGGTGAATGCGCAGAAAGTGGAGAAAAGCCGACCATCATTGGCTGCATGCCGCTCGAGTGACCCTCATGAAGGATAAAGATGGCATCTTTGAACATGTGAAAGGACTTACTATGATATGGACGGTGACAACTAAGCACCGTTATGGTATCTGAGCCATAAGCCTGTCTCTTCGTCCCTTGCAACGCCCCTTTCAGTGTGGAAGACAAGGGATAAAAGTGAGTATTGTTAATACTATTTTTTTACAATGGTAGTTTTTGCTGCACATATGCAGTATAAAACACCATATGTTATGTCCTGGTTGCATTAGTTGCATCTTGAGGGTTTTTTTCTTTTTAAATGTTCGTAATGACTACAGGTATATGTAAGGTAGGTGGCAAAATGTTGGTCTAGACCAGGGGTTCTCAGATGGTCTCCACCTGGGACACACATTTTTCAATGCTCATTAAGTTGCGACCCACTCATACTGAAGTTATTTTGAATCGATATTTATTTTTTATTACTTCTTACATTTTTATTGAAGTCATTTTTAATCTATTTATTTTTTAAATTTTACACCTTTAGTTCAGTAATTTTTATGATTTATTTTTATTATTTCTTATACTTCTTTTTAAGTCCGTTTTATTTCTGTATTCATTTATTAATTTTTCTTATCAATATATTTTTTATACTTTTAAGTCAAACAAGCAATTTTTTTTAAATAAATTCTCTTTCATATTTTGAAACATTCATACATATAATTACATGTCCAAAGTGCATTTTAGAGGAATTTATTAAAGCGTTTTATCAGCAAAATGAGGACGAACATGACAAAAGGCATGCATACAAATATGCACAAATAAAAAAATGAAATATTAAAAATCTCACACGAGTAGACATCAGTTGTATATTACATATTTTAACGTCATTTTTGACTTGCTGCCTGTGACCCATGCAGAATGGCCCCCGACCCACCAGTTGGGAACCACCAGTCTAGACCATTGATTGCCCAACGATCTGGTGGTACACGGGATTTATCTAGAAAGGATGTGTGTGTGTGTGTGTGTGTGTGTGTGTGTGTGTTTGGAGGGGTGGGGGGGTAGTTGGGGTTGGCGGGGGGCCCAAGGTGATTTTTTTTTTTCATGGGGCCCACAATTCCTGGCGGCGCACCTGCCCACGCATTCAAGATTCAGCAAATTTACAGATTTTTTTTTCCACCAAAATAGACATTTTTTTCCCCCGCAGAAACCACATTCACCCTAAATCTGTGATAATTCATAAATCCAGGTAATATATACAGTATACATGTACCACTGATCATGTTTTTTCCATCAAGCGATGAGATGTCGCACTTTGTCCGGCGGGGCGATCTCGTAGTAAGTAAACCATTACTGTTACCTGCGAGTACAAGACCCAAATTTGAAGGTCAACCGCAGTGGTAAACAGAAGTGGCACAAACAATGGTGCCCACAAAGCCAAACACTTTGGCCCTTGGTGCATCAGGTGGTGTCAAGCGATCACAGCTCCGTCGTCCCCATTCCACACTGAAAGAAAAACACGCATCTGCCTCCTCTTGTTACAATATGCCATCTTTCCAAGCTCCAGCACGTCAAACCCAAATGGAAAATTCAGTGCACAGTTCCATATTTTGGCGGCAGCGCACACACAGTATCTTTCAGCGCCATCTCAATTGCCTTTGCAGACAGACGAGGCCGCGCTGCAGCAGATATAAATGCACGGAGTCCAGACATTACCCAATATCCTGCAAAAACGTCTGGGAGAGTATCCTCGCCTCTCGTGGAGAGACATGCTAATGACCAACATTGTGGTGCGGACTGCCGGGTCTACAGTATCAAGCCACAAGGGACGTTCATCAGGTTGAACACGAATGACGCATCTCAGAGATGTGGTAATATTTGCTCCTTCCGTGTTGGGGGGGGGGGAAGGCTTTTCCCAAGAGTGATTTAAATATTACATGCAGACCATGCAGAGACATAATAGTTTAAGTTGTATGACATCCCCATCAGCAGTGGACTATAGCAACAGCGACTTAGCCCCCCATTTGGTCCCGCAAGTCCGGGTCTGGTCGGATCTCAGTGACCAGAAACGTAGTTCTGCTTAGTTGCTGGGTCATTTAAGTAAAGCTTCTCAAAACAATACGTGTTCATTTGCATCATAAAAATGCCTCCTCAAAAAAATAAGGTAAGTCCCTGTTGAAATAGTCCACTGCTGCTGGGGATGTCATACAACTTCATGTCAAAAAATCCCAACTATCCCTTCAAGTCTGTCTGTTATAGTGGAACCTGTTTACAGTATGTAGACGCCCCTCGGACTGGCTGACTGCTGTCAACACAAGTGGTTGTCAACACAATCAAACCCAGCCATTGCGTGCACATTTACTGCGTGCACATTTACAGAGACAAAGGAAGATAATAGATATTAGACTATGTTGTTTGAAGGCAGGTAGGTGATAAAGAATATGAACCAAGAACTGTGGTTGGTGTTCCTCAGAGATCACATCTCGGTCCCCTGTTATTATTGCACCAACATGGTCCAGTGTCGAAATTCATGTCACTTGCAATGCTGTAAAATTCGGCAGTACACAGCAATTGAAGGTTTCCTCATCCAATGGCACACACTGTGCTGTGTTGGTAGGAATGTAAGACTATCAGAGACCCCGCGCCAGCTGGCTGACCCCACTTCGCTCTGCTGACCCGGTGGCCCTAACCTCGACCCTCACACACACACACACACACTACACACATCCCAGCGGAGTCGTACTCAAACCGGGTTAAGCGGTAGGCGGTGGCGGTATGGCTCGTCCCCCATTCCCATCCGCTGGCCCTTCTAATCCATCACTGATTTTCTAGTTTTCACAGCAAGCCTGGAAAGTGCGATTAAGCGTTTCCTGTGGAAAACAGGACTCCAGCGCACGGATCAATTAAGCCTCTGCAGCTGTGCTACTGGCAGGGGAAAGAAAGTGCTGTGTCGACTGTGAGTTGGCAGGAGTTACATTTAACTTTCAATGGTCGGGGTGGCACGTAACCCCCCCCCCCCAACCTACCTATCTTGACAGATAAGGCAATATATCCATATACTGTACATCCATCTCTGGCCAAATAGTTACATAACCTTTACTGATGTATGCTATTGTCATCTTTGCACATTCCATCGTCTTAGATTACGCAACATGAATGTGTCCTTACCTGAGGCCTTCTCTTGCATGCTTCCTTGAAGTGCACAAGATGAACTGCAGATAGCGTGTAGGCATCCTTGCATGGACGCTTAATAACAAAAAAAAAAGCTACAGGTCAGTTACATCATGAGCTGGTATCAGTAGTAATGTGACAGGTTTCGAAGCATACCAGGTCCAGTATGTCCTAATACCACTTTTTGTATTTTTGTTTTAGCAAAAATATAGATTTGGTATTATGAAAACACCTACATGCGTTCAACATGATTTAGACACATCATTCCAAGCAATATTTACCAAATAGCAACAACTCTGAGTGAATAAAGAATTGGACCCAAAAATGTGGCGTCCCTCTGGGTTCACATATCGGTCCCTGGCCGTTGTTGTACCACTTCACTTCCAGTCTTTAAAACACCCCAAAATCCTCACGTACTACACCTCCTGGTATTATGCTATGCTGTTTTAAGTCATTATTTATCAGACTGCAACAACTGGGAATTACAGAATATGGACCAAGAACAATGGTGTTCCTCAGGGATCACATATTGGTCCCTTTCTATGTTTGCACCAATTGGCTTAATAGCTGTAAAATGACGTGAACATCTTTGATGAAAGCAACCATTTTACTGTGGTTACGGACTTGGAAATCAGTCACTTGCCACCTTAAATATGCAGTTCTTGTTAAATTATATTTGGTTTACTTTTGTAAAAACGAGCCGCAACATGCCTACGCTAGGCTGTATACAATAAGTTGGGAGGCTGTTTTAGAGCAGGGGCGTCAAACTCGTGGGCCACTTTTTATAATTCTATTTTAGAAATTTGTTAATTATTGCATTAATTTTTCATTAGTAACTAATTAAAAAAAGTCATTTTACATTGGATTTGACAAAAAAAAAAGGTTTTCTGTCAACATTGACAACAAATACTTTTAGCAAGAAAGATTGTCTTTTTGATTGAAAAAAATACATATTTTTAAGTTGTTTTTGTTAGTAATATTAATTTAGTTTTTACTTTAATATATTATTTATGGTAAACATAACGGTAGATGTTAATTATTGTAAAAATATTTTGTATATATTAAAATGTTTACTTATTTAAATATATTTATATTAAGTAAAAAAAATCATTTAATTACAGCATACAGCACACATATAAAAATACAATAATGTAAATATAATTTTACAATAGTATAAAAGTAAAATAATGAAAAATAAAGCTAGAAAAAGTAAAGACAAAATTAATATTAATAAAATTACAATATATATATATATATATATATATACAAATATTTGTTTAAATAATATTAAAATAAGTGTCCTTTTGACGTGCATTATTTCAAGGCTTTCGCGGGCCACATAAAATGATATGGCGGGCCATATCCGGCCCCCGGGTCTTGAGTTTGACACCTGTGTTTTAGAGCGTAGTGGAGGCTTTGTTTTCAAAACCACTGTCAACGTGCTATCACGTCAGCGCTACCCGACAACAGCGCTGAAAGAAAAGGACAGCCACAGGTGCAGAAGTGTTCTACTCGGCACCTCCCAGGCGCCAGGCCGATCTGTTGAGTCTAATCTTATCCCCCCGACAAACTATTATTATACAGCAGTTTGAAGAACAGGAGTCATGCAAGGCTGCAGGAAAGCTTTGTGAATCCCAATCTGTGAGTGATTCTTCTATTACATATCCGCAAAGGTTGGCTCAAGGCAACTGGACTCTTGTTTGTTGCAGACGTTTCACCTTTCATCCAAAAGGCTTCTTCAGTTATAAATTGTAAATAAAGTGTGGCATCTCCCTATTTATGTCTCTGGTCGGTGTGTCCCCCGGGGATGGTCACAAAAGTGTTGTTGTTGCCCAGCGTGGCTTGCATAACAATAGTCTATGAATATGTCAAAATGGAAGACAGGAAGTTCAGAATTGAGTTTTATGTTGGATTAGATCATGGCTGCAACAGTAGGCCATGTTATTATTACAATTATGTTATTATTGTGCCTGTTGTGAGCTGACTAGTCTGATGTTTGCGTGCCTCACCAAACATTCCAGGAACATTACTGACACCTAGTGACCAGTGTAGAATACTACATAGCATGACATTTTTGATTGCATCTTCTGAATGCCTTAGATTTGTATTTTAGTTCATTTAGCCATTTTTATGCTTGAGAATGTTTGATTTAGGCTCAAAATATGTAAAATTTGCTTAAATATACACATTTTTGATCAATAGTGGGCCGAATTTAACCACAAAACAGCATGACATTTTTGAAAAAACATGATAAGAGTGAAGCCGCGAGATTTGAACGTCAATGTGGCGAGGGATGACTGGATTGTTAGCAAATAAGTTTGTTAAGAAAAATCTGTTTTTGTTTGCCTCAAATGTTTGTCCTGTGTTTTATTCAGAGTAAAATCTTGATCACCAAATTGAAGGAAAATTCGCAAAATTATCAGTATCGATATTGGCAGCAATGGCCCTGTATTTATCTGACTGATACCAAAAACTACCGTATCGCCCGCCCGTAGACTGAAGGTATAAACTAGCATGAGGAAAATATTGCCGTTCTTTGCAGTGAGGGTGCGTTCGGGGCCTTATATATACGTCAGTAAACAAAAGACTTATTTGCTTACTTGTCAGCAGCACCAGGACATCCAGGGTAAATGACTGAGCTGGACTCAAACAACCCAAAACAAGAACGTCTGGGCTTAATTGGGTGCACAAAACCCAAGCCAGGATGAGAAGACAGGGATTAATCAAGACAGGTGAAACCAATCCCACATTCCTTAAATAGACCTCGCTATCGATCACAGAGTCACTGATTCACCATGGCAACGAGAGCGGTGTGCTTTCCCCCGACGGTAGCGGCTTACGAAGAGGTAAGAGTAAATAAAAAAGAGCGAAAGCGTGGCAAAGTATTGCAGAGGCGGTTATGTTATGTTTGTTGCATGTTTAACATACCAGGAACAGCGGTGTTCAGTCATATCTATGAACTATTTCTTGCTTCATTAGCACATTACCATTACTCACTCGAAGCTTCAACAGAGTGTTTACTTCCGGTTTCCCCTCTAGCGCTAAGCCTTCTGGGTAATGTAGTACACATCCACATTAACCAACACAATTAGCATCTCTGAAAACGTAGTAGCACTGTGTTTATGAATCCGTTTAAATTGTAGGTGAAATTGACTGCGGATGTGAGTGAAATTGTGTAAATGTAACTCCATCAGACACTATAAATCAATCTATCTATCTCATAGATGTGTATTTTTATGTATAGAATGCGGGAGACTGTAAAGCAGAGGTGTCCAACGTGCGGCCCGGGAGCCATTTACGGCCCGTGACTGCTTTTTTTTATTGGCCCTTGGCACATTCTAAAAATACGATTAAACAATAAAATAAAAAAAGCAGTAATTTTACAAGAATAAAGACAAAAGATTAAGGTACTAAAGTCATTATATTAACAGAAATAAACAGCATAAAGTTTAAATATTACAGGAAAAAAGTTGTAATATAAGAAACAAACCAAACAAATAATTAAGTTAAAATTTTAGGAAAATTAGGTTGGGTAAATGCTATAATGTTATGATAATAAAGTCAAAATATTATGAGAATAAGTTATATTAATATGAGGGAAAAAAATACAAGTAGAACATTGAAATATTTGTAAACATAAAAAAAAAAACAGCCAAAAAGTAATATGAGGAGAAACCGTTCATCATCATAATAATAATAATAATAATAATAATAATAATAATAATAATATGCTTTGTCACTGATAAAATGAATAAATATATCTTATATGTGTAAATACTGTGTATATACATTATATTAAATATTTTGTTTGGGTTGGTTTAAAAAAAAAAAAAAAAAAGTAAAAGCGGCCCCCGCATCTTTAGATTTTTCAGTATGCGGCCCTCAGTGGAAATAGTTTGGACACCCCTGCTGTAAAGTAGCTAACAAATGATCTAAAATAATTTATCTACAATGATTTGAAATGAATGATCACAAATGTTTAAATATGACAGTGGGTGTAATTGAATGTGATAACAACGTGCAGGGGGCAGTGGATCAACTATTGGTTTTCATTTATGGTGACTGCTGATCGAGATAAGGGTTGAGATTGAATGGATCTTAGACCTCAGCCTGGTTTGGAGCAGGCTAACTCCACAGAATAAATCTCCATGGTAACTTATGTCAGAACATTAACCCACTTTCCACCATCCCACTTTTGTGCAACCGGATCAGAGATAAATTGAGCCAGGGTAACCAAGACATCCCGGCTTAATCCCTTATCCTGGTTTTGTGCGACAGGCCCCATGTAGGACCAAACCACAACAACTGCACATTTTGTTCATATCAGAAAGCCGTTTGCCTGCCAGTGAGTTAGATAACTTGTTTTCCAAATTGTTGTGATGTGTTATCATCTATTATAATAAAACCGTGGGCTTTGTCTAGATAGTCTGTGGAATCCAGCATCATCCAACAGTATCAATGAGGGTATCAATTAGTGTTGCTGAAACTAGACAACCGACCAATCAGAAGCACCGCCGTGACCAATAAAAAAGGCTTTATGTAAGTTAATAAACATGTTGAGGTTTTTACAACCCTCTTCCACACCCTCCGCACTACTAACATACTTTTTTTGTTTTCCACAGCACGTCATCACAGAAGTGTTAAAAGGTTCAGCTGTCACGTAGGAGTGCAAAAACTACCTGCAGAACATTCTGTACTAAACATGAACTTATCAAGCACGGATATGTGTGGCGCACACCGAAAGAGCGCAGTCTGAGTTTAGTACAGTACAGCGCAACCTCGGTTTTCGTCATTAATCCTAGTCCGTTACAAACTTCACTTTCAAGAGTGGACGGTTAGAGCGGTGTCCTGTGTACTGCAGTCGGTACAAGCATCATCGCACACACTCGCCCAGCTCACTATCTGTTATGTGTCCTCCTTAAACCATTCCCCACGCAACCTGTGTTAAAGGTTCCTACCATTACAATCCTATTGGAACAGACGCTCCCTTCATTCTTTGCTATGACTTCTATTAGGAGGAAGAAAGGAGACAAAAACAGAGTTGTTCATCATTTGTTCTGTGCATTCTATAAACAAATAAATCACCCACACACACACATAATAAAGATGATTAAAAGATTCCCTGGCCAGGATCTGTCTACAGCGTCCCAACCTGAAAAGAACCATTATCCATTCTTCACAGAGTCACCAACAAGTGGATGCTTTGTTTGGCACACGTGATTTCGCTGACTAGTTTGTTAGGTACACCGTAACCGAGACGGTGTACGGAAACTGAGGAATATTTTGGAGACATCCATCTCTCCAAAAATACAGATAACTTACCCTTGCAGGCTCAATCACCTGACGTCTTTTAAAAGCGTCTGGTAGATGCAGTATCTTAATTACAGCAACCATTTTTGTGACAGCGTATGCAAATAAAACTTGGACATACTTTAGATTAGTCAGTGCACAGCTTGTATACTCTAGCAGTATAGATTTTATTATTGTCTAAATGTGAGGAGCAAGAAAACTGTGTCTTGCCTACAGTCAAGCATGATGGGGGGAGCATCACAGTCGGGGGCTGCACGAGTGCTGCCAGCACTGGGGAGTTGTGGTTCAGAAGTGACGGAAGTCTCATGAAAATGTTTTTCAAGCTGCAAGGTAACAACATATGGTGGCCTTAATCCTGCAAACATAAAGATACAGCTTTAAAAAAAAAAAAAAAAAATTCTAAGTCAGTTCAAACTGTGCTGAACTTCTATGGGACACAGAGAGCCAACCATGAGCCGCTCTGCTGAGCCAGCATGCATCACACACACATGGAAAGAGTCTGCAGACAGAGTACTTTTTTTCTTGCAGACTTAATTTGTACTGCAGACTGGCCAAACTCCGGAACAGGGGGGGACTCCCTTCAAAAAATACAACCAGATGGCTTAGCCATCGAGCTGTGTTGTCACTGTGTGTACTGTACGTGTGTGTGTGTGTGTGTGTGTGTGTGTGTGTGTGTGTTAACCCTGGGTATTGTCATCCAGGCCAGACACACATGATTATTGTTACTTTCCTAGCAGACTAGGAGCCTCCAGACAAGCATGGAACCACAAAAAAAATCTATATTATTTACATTTATGTGTAACACATTTTTATTTAAACATGTTTTACAATTACAGTACTTTATTATGAATATGGATTTTTTTCCTAATCAGTTCTAAATGTTATCTGGGAAGTGCCGGGGTTTATGTTTGCTTATAGCACACTTACCATAGACAGATGAAAGTAAATGAAATTAAATTACAAATTACGTTGGGACTTTCCATCCATGCATAGTTAGGCTGACCTTTTACTGACACAGTCTTAAAAAAAAAAAAAAAGAACGACATTATAATGGCTTTGGCAGTGTTTAAATTCAATCTTTTCAGTTGTTGTTTTAATGAGAATGTTTTTTTTTTTGATAAATTATTTATTATTTATCTGTTTATTATACAGGGTGCCCCTAAAGTCTGGGCACAGGCAAAAATGCGTATATTAAGAGAAATATTAAATTATAAAAAAAAGTAATTGTCACCATGTCACACTATATCTGAAATATGCCAATTTTTGCTGCATTCTATTGAAAGAAAGGTAAATGACAGGGCAGAATTATATATATATTCTGCTGCTGTAACATCAAAATGTCCCCATTGTGAGATAAATAAAGTACAATCTAATGTATTTGGATGTAATAACAGCGCCAATAACTGAAGATGTAAAGCACGTTAAGAGATGGCGTACGTGTCTGAAAATCTATTTACCTAACACTGGTTTCTTTAACAGAATATTTTAATCGGACTTTAATTGTATCACTATGGGCAATGAGGAGTTGCGTTCAAAGACACCACGTCGTTCACGTTTTGAGTGAATGTCTGGCATTTCCGCTTTAAGAGTTACAAAGTGAGTTATCAGAATAAGGCTATATTGTTTTTTCTTTGCATTTCTGTTTACTTAGACCGCACATACACGATGATAAAGACGTTTTTGTGATTTTCCGGGTGTCCATGAATGCATCTCGCGGTCTGTCTCGTTGCAATGAGGAAGTGTCATTGCAATGACGAACGTGTGTTTGGAGTTGAGATACATATATGGTGTTGGAATTGCACTGCTGTTGACGTGTTCAGGTAAGAATAAAGTCAAAAACAGTGTCAGAGATTCTGGGTGACTCTGTGGGGAGCTAGTCTGTCGTCATAACAGAGCGCGGTGCCTTGCCATGATGCTATGCGTTAATTACGCCAAAAAATGTAACGTAATTAAGTCAATAAACTGGTTACCGCCGTTAACGTGCTATTTTTGACAGTCGTGGTTTATTTATTTTAACTCTACTAACAAGTAATAGTTCAGTATTTACACAAAAACACACGTCCGAAAAACTGCAGTAGTGTGCATGCCGGCCGCTAGTTAGCATTGTCACATTCTAATGTAAAAGCCAGCAATTGTAGAACATGTCAAATATTTGGCTTTGTCTCAATCGGCGCACTTCTGTACTTACACTTAATTCTTTCGAGTGCATAAATGTGTTCACACTGACAAGTGCGGAAAAATGCAGTGCACTGTCAGAACCCAGATGTTGCACTCAATCGAAATGGTGAGTGTGCAGTGCTGGACTCAATCGTAGCCATCTTGTGTACGTAGCAGAAGGGTAGGGACTCATTTGATTAATTGTAATTCACAATTCAAAGTGCGCAACAAAACAGCACTTATCAAAATTTGCACCCTCGGGCGCTAAGTAGTAGACTTACTGAAGTGTACTGACGGAAGTGTTCCATTTGAGACGTGCAGCATGAGCAAGAAGACGAGTGGCTCTTGTCGATTGTGCAGCATTGTGTACACATCTGCAGCTCATTTGAAGGTGTGGGGGTGGAGTATAGCAGTGGACCATCACAGCATCCATCTCACTGTTTATCTCATGAGTCCCAAACAAAAGCCTCCCGGTTCCTGCCTGTGCAGGGCCTCCGATCCAACCAATCTACACAAGCCATCTCCCTTTCCAGTTTCCAGTGCACTTAGGAAGGCCTCCTGCTTGTGTTTCCTTACACTCGCATGTAAATCAGCAGGCTGGAAGGAGAAAATGACCACATTTACAGAAGCTTCTGCTGTCTTTGCCCTCTGGGCCTGAACACACTCTGGCTGATAACGTTAGGAACGTATGGTTCAGTCCTATCCTTTTGTAGAGCACAGCCTAGTGGTCAGAGCGTGCAACTGAACCTACTTTTTATACACGCCATTATTATTGGAACAGTATTGGAGCCACAATGAAAATTTGAATGTAATGTCTTAATATCATAAGAATAATGTTGCACTTACATGAATGAATCAGTATTTTTATGAAAATTATTTTAACACATTTATCCATCCATACATCCATTTTCTATACCGCTTCTTCCTCATTAGGGTCGTGGGGGCATGCTGGAGCCTATCCCAGCTGACTTCGGGCGACAGGCGGTGTACACCCTGGACTGGTCGCCAGCCAATCACAGGGCACAAAGAGACAAACAACCATTCACACTCACACTCATATTATGGACAATTTAGAGTCGCCAATTAACCTAACATGCATGTTTTTGGAATGTGGGAGGAAACCGGAGTACCCGAAGAAAACCCACGCATGCATGGGGAGAACATGCAAACTCCACACAGAAATGCCCAAGGGAGAATCGAACCTAGGTTTTAGCCAACGTGCTAACCACTAGACCACCATGCGGCCCTAACACATTTATATATTTTGAAATTATTTTAAAACGTAAAAGAAATCATTCATTTTTACAAAAAAGGCTATTTTCACAGTTGCAAGAATGGAAAAAGTCATGTCATGACAGGGGTTGGCAACTTTTACTATCACACGAGCCATTTTGCCCCTTATGCTAAAGAAAAATAGTCTGGAGCTGCAAATGGAACACAAGTTTGTTTTTTTTGTAACGCAAAGAAAGGTTTCAAACCAAATTGTCATTGTCCAGCATGTCATTGTTGGCCACATGAGGGCGCCATTGTGAAAAAAGGCCATTATTTATTTACTTGGAGCTGTGCACAAACAATTTTGAGAAAGAAATGACAGTGTGGGTGCGCTATTGAATCAAAATGATCCATCACGTTGGAACAGTTGAAAAGTTGAAAGCCAGATGAACAGTCCTGACAGTAGGGGACGCTATCAACCGCAATGTCTCTCAACGATTACTGTAAATGTGATCATGAGAACTGGAGCGGAAGACGGAAGCAGGCAATAATTGGAGAGGAGGAGATTTCTGAAATGTTTTTGAACACTCCCTGCCCTCATTCTATTGTGGTTTTTGAAAAATGAATTAATGATCGCTGTTTTGTCATTAACTACTGCCTATTATTAGTTTAAAAAAATACATATTTAAGCAAATTGTACATATTCGTGGCCCAGATTAAGCGTTTTGAAGCATAAAAATGGTTAAATGAACTAACTAAATGAACTAAAATACAAACACAAGGCAGAAGAAGCATTCTAATTGCGAATGTAGTATACTACGTTGGTCACTAGGTGTTAGTAATTGTTTGGTGTGACAAGCACCAGACGTGATCGTCAGAACAGGCATTTAATGCAAGTTTAAATTATCTCACAACAGGCACAATAATAATAACATGATAATCCTAATAATAACACGGCTACGGTTTGGGCCATAACCCACGACAAGCTAAAACTCAACCCTGAACCTCCGACATCACTTCCTGTCCTCCCGCTACTAAGGTCCCAAAGGGAACACATTTACTGTGACACACACAAGCAGAAGTTTTACTTACTTACGTCTTAAATGTCTCATTTACTCTTACTATCTCTACTATATTGGGTAATACGAGTGTAAAGCCATTTAAAGCCGCCATTGCAAACACTGATGAGAAAATAGCTACTGCAGGACAGTTCTTTATGTCTAATATGTCTTATTTTCTCTGATTATAGCTACTACATTGGGTAATACAAATGTACATGTGACTACATGGGTGTTATTTCATGTCTCGAGGGCTCTAATATTGTTAAAAACCATATTTAGAAGATCGTAAACGGGTTTTCTATGCCATAACCAATGAACCAACCAATTAACTGCGATAAACGAGGAATGTATGTTGCACAACACAGGAGTTGGAGTTACGTTCGGGAGCAAACTGCTCAGTCAACATTGATGATGAGTTGATTGTAAACACCAGTCCGGCAAGTGTAACACACCTGCATGTCACACCAACAGCTGAGTGGCAACATGTTAAAGCGCATGCGGAGGTCGATAAATGGATTTTGGTTGCATGAAAGCAATCCTTTTGTTTTGCTTTAACAAACTTTGACCACCTGACAGTACATTACAGTCTACAGCAGTAAAGGTCTGTGTCGTTCTGTGCAGGCCATGACACAGAGCTAGCCCAAGCTTAACATTATAAAACTGCATGTAATATTATAAATCATAATCGTTAAATCTATGCTACTAAATTCACTTGGCAGGCAGGAACGAGGAGAAATATTTATCGAGCTTGCTCTTTGAGAAGGAGAAACTAACAGAGCTCAAAATAGGACGCAAACTAAATCCCATCAGATATTTCCAGCCAGCCATGTCTTATTATGATAAAACGTGGTCAAATAGGCCAGTTATGAAACCTCCAAAGGAGGTCATGTTGACACGGACAACAACTGATGACACAACTGCGAAGTACTTCAATTCCTAAATAACATCCTGCGCGTCTTGCTAAAAATAACTCGTCTTTAGAGCACATTTACCAGAGCAATGATAACAGAGTTTGAAATAGACGCGCCTGGTAGGACGTGTTTATAAGTAGAGCAACAAACGGGAGGAACTATGCAGGCAAAGTCTCGTCCGTTTAACATCGGTGCCTCTTTTGTCATAGTCGGCAGAATTTACATTCCACAACACGGGCACGTCTTTTCTCATCCCATAGTACAATAAACATTTTCTTTTCCAGCTTTTTAACTGCGCACCCTTTTAAACTCAAGATACACTCCTTGATATGAACGATACTGGCGTAAAAATGAGATATCGTTCATATCGTTATCGGCTTTTCTGCCCGATGATGATATCGCCGCGCGTGTGATGACGATGACAAGCTTGCTAGAGCTCACTTAGCACGCCCACGGTCTAAAATTACTTTCAAGTTTCGCCTTTGGATTGTAAATATACAACAGAGTATTAGGGCCAAATTGAAAAAAAAAAATAATAAGCTGAGATTTCAAGAGTAAATAATAATAAATAATATTAAATAGAGCTTCAGGAAGGAAGGAAACTTTCCTCTTGCTTGAGGCAAGCTTTTATTTATAACGTGGCAGCAAAGCAGAGCAGTTTAGCACAAACAGATTAGCATGGGTTGGCATCATCTCACTTTGTTGTATTTTTTTCTCGTAAATTTGCGACTTTATTCTGATAAATGTCTCTAGAAATCTCAGATTTATTTCATACTCTGTCAGAACAGGCATTGCCTGAGACAGCTATGAAAAGGGGGGACTTATGTGACCTTTGGCCTTAGTCAAAGGTAATATTATGACTTTTTTTCTCGTAAATTTACCACTTTATTTTCATAAATGTACGACTTTTTCCTCGTGAACTTACAACTTTTTTCTCGCAAATTGACGAACTTTTCTTCAAAATTGACAACTTTGTTCTCGTGAATTTACGGCTTTTTTCTCGTAAAATTTATGATTTTTTTCAAAATAAATTTACGCCTTTATTCTCACAAATTTACGACTTTTTTGTTTTAAATTTTGGCAATAACAGCCTCTCTCCAATCATCGCCTACTTTGCGATTTTGGTCATTACAATTTTAACTCTACAGTATAACTACAGCATTTACAGTGTTTGTACTTTATTGTGGTTTATATGTGTTGTGCTTTATTTATGGCCACAGGAAATATGAGGGCATATGGTGTCATGTGGTGTCATGTGGCGTCATGTGTCCTCCCACTAATACGTCTGGTTAAAAGCGCATGTTGTTGATGGTGTCTTCCCTCAGTACTTCACGTGAATAAATAATACAATCTTCTTCTTTTTTTAAGACGATCATCTGAATCCTCTTCACATGTCCTCTTCACTGATAGCAGAGGTAGCTGATAATGAGTTTTGGGATCTGCAATTGACCTATGACGTTCAGAGCTCTGATGCCCAGCTTCCTACGTACTGCCAACCTGCTGAGTTGCTGCAGGCTCATGGGAGTGGCTGCAGGGGGGGGGGGAAAAACAGCAACATACATTATTTTCACCTTCTTTACTTTAAGTACCAAAAAAAAAACAGTCTGCGTGCTTGTTTGGTGGTGCTGTGCCTTCGTGAAACTGTTATGCTACATCGTCATGGCGTCGTCTCCCTTAGTGTTTTAAAATCATGCTTGTTCGCCATCTGCTGGCTGCTACTACAAGGGCACGTAAACAAAAGGCTGTCTCAAATCAGATATTAGGCTTTCGTCCATACACTTTAATAATAAGTACATTAATTAGTTCCTGAGTGCACGAAATTTGAGAGTGTAGTGTTGTCCCAAATCCATTACTGTCGTTGTGCACTTATCAGTAATTACTTATCGCAATATTTACCTGCTTCTTCTTTTCTCTTCTTTAGCAATGAATTGCAACCACTCAAGGTAGTTCCTTGCCTACCGCTGTGTAGCCAAGATGGCATATATTAAGGGTGGTGAGTGTCCATCACCATTCACCATTTTGAGTGCAACATCCGGGTGCTGAAAGTGTACTGAATTTTGCTGTACTTCTCGGTGTCAAAGCACTCCGGCACTGACTCAGGCTGTGTCTGTATTTGCACACTTCCATACTTAAACTTAGTCTGTTGAGTGCATAAGTGCGTGCACTGCACAGCAAGTGTCTGTCTCACAATTCTCACACGTAGTTGGTAGTTAAACACCTACCGTAGTCTTGAGTGCATATGTGCATTGAGTGCACTCAAGTCTTTTGATTGCATATGTTCACACCGCACTCAAAACAGTCAAAATGGTAAGTGCGCAGTGATAAGACACTTACCACCCTCAATAGTCACCATCTTGGCTATGTAGCTGAAGGGGAGAGACTCATTTGAAAAAATGGTGACGAAGAAGCAGCAGGTAAACATTGTGATCGTCATTTCCGTTAATTGATTTGGGTACAGCACTACACTGTCAAAATTTGCCTACTCAGGAACTAAGTACTTAAACAAGGTGTACTGACGGAAGTACAGCGGATCCCCGTATATTTGCGATTCAGCATCCGCGACCCTGCAAATTCACACTTTTTTGTTTTTATGCGTCAACCCGCCCATTTGTGCTATTTCTCTCCAAAAATAGGCTGAAAAAATAGTCCGAAATAATGTATAAATACAGTAGAGGCCAAAAGTTTGGACAAACACGCAACACAACTGATGGTCACAACCCTGTTAATAAGGCAAAAAATTCCAGTAAGTGATCCTGATAAGGCACACCTGTGAAGTGAAAACAGGTGACCTCATGAAGCTCGTTGAGGACACCGAGTGTTTGCCACGCTATCAAAAAAGCAAAGGGTGGCTACTTTGAGGAATCTAAAATATAAGGCAAACAGTATTTATTATTATAGTTATTTCGCATGTTTTTGTTCTGTACATAATTCCACGTGTTCATTCATAGTTTTGAGAATCTACAATGTAAATAGTCATGAAAATAAGGAAAATGCATTAAATGAGAAGATGTGTCTAAAGTTTTGGCCTGTACTGTATGAGATAATACTAATTACATATAACTGTATCATAATACTGTACAGTAGACGGTGTGAGGTTTGAATGGCTGAGGGCTGATTTTGTTCCATGTAAAAAAAAAAAAACAAAAAAAAAACACTATGCATTTAGTTTGTTAACTTCCTGCATTGTGAGTGAACAATGGCAATTTAGGTGAGACTGGGAGGGTTCTGGAGCTGAATCTCATCTAATCATTACATGAGGAGAAGGAGAAGTCAACCTAAAGCTAGCAGGCATGTTTGGAGGGGGAGGAGCGCACTGGCATAGTGTACAGTGGCGCCTATCGACACAGCAGCAGGCGTTATTAGAGTGTCAAAAATAGACATTTTTATCGGCATCTCAATTACTAGCGATTATTTGCTTTCCGCGGGTGGCTTCGGAGTGTCGTGGCGAATAGCAGGGATCTACGGTAGCGTATTCCATTTCCGACACAGCCAGAATGTTTGGTACACATTCATCCTACCCTCGTAGGACTGCAAGCAGACTGCAGCAGGAGATCCTGGCGTCGTGTAGTCAACGGGTTTTTTGTTATGTTTATCTCTGGCGTAAATGTTGGCTCCAAATTCCACGAGTATCTCGATCATTTCCACTCGCATGCTTTTGGCAGCGTGGTGCAGTGCCGTCGCGTGCAGCCGGGCAGCATTGACTTTGGCACCTGCAGGGTAAAACGAGTTACTACTGTGTTTTGTGTCCAATTATACAAAAAATACTAACTGTAAATGCTCCAATTAACATTTCTATTCAATTAACTGCAGCCTCCAATAGTCACTGGGTATGTGGTTTACAGAAGCAAATGACCACCGGGGTCTCTAATTAACAAAACTAACATTGGCATTTACAGCTCTGGCTGTAGGAAACCCCCTAATGTAGTTTTTATGTACTCCAAGAGATGGCAGTAGCTGCATTTGAATGAGCAGCTTAATTTACCTCTGTGTGCACTTTAAAATGCCGGATTCTCGACTCTGCTGTATGTGCGGTAATTACAACATTGGTTCTGTTGCTGCTGTGTTGTGCAGTATACTTGTCAATGAATCACCAGCTGTTTAGCTTTCTACTTTCTCATGCACTCTAAATCATTATTAATGATCATCATCCAATTGTTCTATATAGTGGGTTTTCATTGTTCAGAAATGTTTGTTTGGATACATTGTGGTGTCTACAACAATATATTTTCTAGTTAATAATTCATTTATTTAAGTGAGAAGTATAAATGTTCATTAAAATAAGTCCAAACATTCTAATAATAATAATATTTTATAATAACAGGACACATACCATTTTTTTTTTTTTACTCAACTGAACCACCCTGATTTGCACTGACGCTCACCTGCATTGAGTAGCTCTTTAACACAGTTTGTGTGTTTGTTGGTACAAGCTACATGCAGTGGGGTCCCATAGTAAAGGTCATATGCCTCCAGACAAGCACCCATGGCAATCAAGAACTTCACACAGTCTGAGTTTCCTGAGAAGAGAAATGGATGTATTTGTCATTTTAAAAAGCAACTGCAATACTACACATACAGTATATGTGTGTATAATCTGACATAGTTATTCATACAGTGGGTAGTGGTGTTTTAATCATTTAGCTCGGTGCGGGTCAGAGGCCGTATCATGTCCATGGGGACGGACGTTTTTTGTTTGAGTGCCTCTTCTCAAAGTGGAGCAAACAAGTGAGGGAGTCAGACATCTGGTGGTCATAAACAGGCTCAAAGTCAATTTTGCGTAATAGGGGCCTTTTAAAGTAAATATACTGCATATTATTATGGAGAGAATTGCACTCCATCATTGTAAAATCATAGTAAAGAGAAGATGGTAGTGGCACAGCATCTGTTAGCCTCTGTCTGAGGACTGAACAGTTACCTCCCATGCAGGCCTCATGGAGGGGTGACGCAGTACGGGAAGTAAGGGCAGGGTTGACCTTGGCCCCGTACTCCAGTAAGAGCCTCACACAGTCCAAACTGCCAACTGAACAGGCATCACACAGAGGGGTGCTGCCATCCACGTTCCTTGCATCCACCTAAGAGCCATCATAGTACATGAGAACATACACAGACACTGCTCCAAAGACAGTAGCGGTTGCTTTCATATTTCTTGTCTTGTCCAATCATTTCATATCTGATGTCTGCTCACCTGTGCTCCGGCATCCAGTAGCAGCCGGACACACTGTGTGTGTCCATGAAGGCAGGCCTCATGCAGAGGTGTGATGGAGTCCACGGCTACAATATTGACAGACGCTCCGCTGTGGATGAGGTGCTGCAGCTGAGAAGCCTGACCCAGCGACGCTGCCTTGTGGACCTCTGTTCTCTCTGACCAGCAGCCTAGAGGGGAACAGGTCACACATAAAACAAATGGAGAGTATTACGGTTTGTTCCTATATTTCATGTACAGTTAACACTTATCATGGTTATATTCATTTTGATTTTCATTTGAACCGCTGTTTTTGTAGGGTAGTTTGATTATACAACGTACATCCTCAGTGATTGGGTGCCTAAGTTACTTAAAGGTCCAAAGATGTGCAAACACCACTACTAATACTTTGTTAAATGTTTCAATATTTCAAAAGACGCTTTTTGTACACATTTGACTACTATGTTTATCATTCCATCCTGGAAAAAGCACCGTACAAAGACATTCAAGCCTAGGATGATTAACTTTAACTTCTGTAATAGAATTAATATAAATATAAAATAGCAGGTATAAGGGGTAGTCAACGGTGCTTATATGCACCCATTATTCTTTATGAAGCATAACTGCATATGTTGTCAGCATATACATAAAGCTCAATGCTAGCACGTTAGCTTCTCCTTAAAACACCAAAATTTGCGAGCGTGTTCTTTCATACGCACTGATATCTCCAAAGAAATATGGCTGCGTATTTTCGATATCCATCTTCTTTTATGCGCCACAGGAACTGGCAAGGCACGCCGAAAAAACAACGATTCGCACAATGTTTATACACAGATAGCAATGTTTACGTTTGGGACATTTCTTCTTCTGTGGTTTTACGGACGCTTGCGTGCATTACTGCCACCTACTGGCTGAAGTAAACTCGTACGTATACGGTTAGTTGTATCAAATCACGGATAGATGGCGGTAGTGAGTCAAACCGATGTCTAAACTGCCGGACAAAACGAAGAAAACGACAAGCAAACAACAACAACAAGAGAGCATTTTCACGTTCGTTGGCGAGGTTTTGTTGTGGCGATGGTTCGTACGTGTTGTGTTATAGGTTGCACAAACAAGTCGCACGATGGACGTGGTAGAAAAATGGACAACGGGCTGAGATTTTTCACCTTTCCCACCTGGAAAAAAACCCAGGGACCGCAGGTTGGAGAGATTTCAAAAAGGCGTCGTATGGCTTGGGTCGCTGCTGTCAGACGCAAAGATATCACGTTCGATAAGATAACTCCCTTCATGTTTGTTTGTAGTGGACATTTTCATAAAGGTACGTCTTTGTCGTCAAACCTAGCTGTGTCTATTTTATAACCGTTTCATGTACAGATTCTAGTAAAACCAGAAAACATTGACTACGGTAAAGTTAAACCGTTTACAAATGTCGATACCGAAAGGAAACAATAAACGACCATTCACTTAGTTCACTTCTGTGACGTGTATTCCCACCAAAGTCACATGGCAACATAATTTAACAAGAAAACTTTAAAAAAAAACCTACAATCATTTCAGATAATATCTGAAGTCACAATATTACGAGAAATAAACAAAACAAAATAAAGTTACAATTTTTAGAAAATTGTGTTGGGAAAAGTTATATTATGGGAATAAAGTCAATAGTTTGGGAATAAAGTCATTATTATGAGAAGTAAATTTACAAGAATAAAGCTGAAATAGTTGGAAAATTACAAAAACATTTTATAAGAATAAAGTAAAAATCTAAGAAAAAAGTCCGAATTTTACGAGATATTCTGATGAAAAATAACGTCACTTTAGTAGTGTAGAGTTGAAATATTGAAGAACTTTTTGATGAGAAACAAACAAAACAAAATAAAGTTGTAATTTGGGGAAAATTAGGTTAGGGAAAAAGTTATAACGTTCTGGAATTAAAGATTATTTAAAAAGAAAGTTGAAATATTTGAAATGGGAAAAAGACCAAAGTTCCAATTAACAATACACTATTTCACCTATATCACAAAACTGTGATGCATTTTTTTTCTTACAAAATATCAAAGCAGCCCTTGCGTCCTTTCCTTTTTCAATATGTGGCCCTCACTGGAAAAGGTTTGGACACCCCTGTCTTATAATGACATGATAAAAACACATTTCTTTTTCTTCTTTATGTCATTTCCGTGCAGGGAAGCCGGCATATGAAATGATGGAGAATGACCCTGACTGGGCGCCATCGCTACATATGGGTCACACAGAGCACAAACGCAGCGAGGCTGCATGTTTTTCCCAGAAAAGTAAGCCGGCGCTATGGCGTGACCACCTCCAGGAGCGACAGCACGAGCCTTCAGACGACGCTAAACCGTGGACACCGGAGGATGAGCAATGCAAGGAGGAGGTAACCCGGACAGTCAAAGAGGAGCAGTATGAAATGGTAATACAGGAAATAAAAGAAGAGGAGGAGCAGATTGAGTGCAACGTGGAGGGCAAGGAAGAAATAATCAAACAGGTAGACGAGCCGATTGAATGCAACTTTTGCATCCTGAGGGCTTCGGAAGTGAACCGCCTTGTGGAAGAAAACAAACGGCTTAAGCGCGAGCTCGACGCGTTCAAGATGTCGGATGGTTTCTTCGGTGAGGACGACGACGATAAAGTGGAATACTACACAGGTCTGCCCAGCGTGGGATGTTTCACAGCATTATTCCAGTTTTTGTTGCCTCTCATGCCAGCCCAAGAGAGCGGACTCAGCCCATTTCAAGTCCTCCTGCTGACCTTAATGCGCCTCCGTCTGGACTTGCCAGCCCGCCACCTCTCTTACATGTTCAGCGTCGCTACAAGCACAGTAGACAGGACTTTTAAAGACACTGTCTCATTTTTGTACGCACAACTGAGACGTTGGATTACGTGGCCAAATAGAGATACTTTGCAGAGAACGACGCCTCGTCAGTTTGCAGAGGCCTTTGGTGGCAAAGGAGTCGTGATTGTTGCCTGTTTAAAAATGCTGGCTCAAAAAACACTGCATCAAAACGAACGCACTGTAAAGTACTTAATTGCTATCACACCCAGTGGATTTGTTAGTTTTGTCTCAAAAGGGTGGCACAGCGTGACGAGTGAAAAGACAATGCTGGAGAAAAGTGGTTTTCTCAATAAGTTGTTGCCAGGTGATGTCGTCTTGGCAGATTTTGACTCAAAGAAAGATAGCGGCTTGCTTTGTGCCGAGGTCCAACGGCCAGCCTTTCCCGATGTCCATTGCCAGCTAGCAGCCAGGAATTTAGACGAGATGGCGCAAGTGAGGACGCACGTTGAAAAGGTCCTCGTAAGTATCCGTCACAAGTATAAACTCCTACAGGGGGACGTCCCCGTCAACATGATGCTAGCATGTGATGGTGAAGAAGTTACGTTTTTGGATAAGATTGTTATTGTCTGTTATGCACTGACAAACTACTGCCCCACTGTAGTTTAACAATGTGCATTCCGACTGTACATTAAAGTTTGTACAACTCCTTGTCTCTTTCATGGTGTCAAGTTTTTCTCACGCTTTGAACCCTGCGGCTAATTTGTGGTCGTGTTCTGGTCTTGCGACATCTCATTCCGCGATGAGTCATTTTGTGCTTCGTGCGCGCCACTCATCACGGAGAACGCGCAGAGAGGTGCACGCTATGTGGCTTTCAGGTTGAAGGCGATCGATCTAGCAGCTTTTGCTCAGGTCTGCCGGTGGATCTTGGCAGCGTGGAGCGGTGTTGGGAGCTCCACTGTCGCCGGCAGGTTTCAGGGAGGCTTGACTGCTGCATGCTGGGGAAGACAGCTTAGGGGCAGGGGTGGCGCTGGGAGCGGGAACGAAAGGGGAAGAGAGACTGGCAGGGGGTTGGCGAGGGAATTGTGGCACTGAAGAAGACGACTGGTGGTTTTAGTGTGGAAGGAGGAGGATGAAGATGGTTCATGTGACTAAATTTCCATCACAGTTAAGAGTTGTTGCTTCAAAATGCAATTTATCAATACATTTCACACATTCAGTAACACCGGTGTTGTCCAAAGTGCAGCCCAGGCGCCATTTGTGGCCGCCCACACATTGTAGAAATAAAATTAAACAAAAAAACACTTTTTTTTTTTAAAGCAAAAAGGTGAAATGTAATGAGAACCTCTTGGAATGAATTAATAATGAATATAATACGGTAATGAATATATGTCATTGATAATTTATTTCTAATTTTAAAAAATGAGCCTCGGGCTGAAAATGACCCCCGGGCAGCACGTTGGACACCCGTTTTATAAAGTGACATCACTTCCAAATCCACGTCATATGTGTATATTAAATCAAGTTACCCATAGAAGTTTATAGAAACTTCTATATGGAGAATTGGAGATAGCTTTGAATTATGTGGGGTGTGTCCAGCTGACCTATGACCTTTGAGGCCTTGGTACCAAGAGCCCCCCTCACAGCAATTCTACAAAGGTGCTGAAGGCTCAGAGGGTTACCTAGAGGGAAACACGTGAAAGTGAGCGGATGTGCTGCCACTCCGCAAGCAAAACAGGCCACGTCGGCGCAACGCACTTTCATAAAACCTGAGGCAGTCGTACGGGGGAGAGGCAGGTGTTGAGTACTCCACGGGCTTTTTCCCCAGGTTGTCAGTGGTGTGCACGTTGGCTCCGAAATCCACCAGCAGCTCAATCATGTCCGGTTTGTCGAGTCGAGCTGCGTGGTGCAAGGCTGTCTCGTGAAACTTACTGGAGTTCACGTTGGCACCTGCAAGATTACAAAGTTATTTGGGCATATTGATCAGCAGTATTGTTTAGTACTCATACTAGTACTTAAGACATTTTTTTTTAACTTTTGTACTTTACTATTACTGTTATACTAACTACTATTACTACTACCTACTATTTTTCTATTTATATATTTTCAAAAGAAAATGGATACTCACACTATGATACATTTCCAACAACCTTGTTACTTTTCGTTTTGTTACTACAGTATATACTATGATGCCACATAATCGATAATGTCACGATAATCGATAAAACTATTAATCGAACCGAGGTCAATAATTGACGCCTCAATAAATTTACATGTGCGACATGTACGTATGCCTGTTGTATTTCCTCGTCTTGCTGTAGCACACAGGCTGGATGACAAGAGGGTTCACTCTGACTGTGTCTGAGCGCATTGGTTGTATAGTCAAATTGAAGGCACAGAGTGAGCCTCTTGTCAGCTATTCAAGCATCTTTGTCACAATACGTGGAGGCGGGGGCTAGCAAGGTAGTGATTGAATACCCTGAGTGCTAGCTAGTAGTTAAAAAGCAAACGCTAATATGAATGAAAGCACAAACGCGATCGTTTCTAAGCCGAATGCCACAGTTCCAGTGTGGATATGCGGTGGGGCATTCGTCCCGGCGGTTGCCGCTTGCTGGGGCATTTATTCGGCGAAGTGACTGTATAGTGCCGGGCGGCGCAAGCTCACGATACCCAGGGTATGTTAAATTGTGACGCCCGCGTACTATAGTAGGCATCTGCTGTGCCTCACACAGGTCCACTACACTTCAGTACCATCTAGTGGCTCAAATGTGATATGACACAGTGATCATTGAATGATAATCTTGGATAAAATGGTTGAATTTATCGATTATTATCGACCAGCAAAATTCGTTATCATGACAGGCCTAATGCCACTTGTCAATCAACCCAAAGAAGAAGAAGGTGTATGCTTAGTTCTTTGTGTGAGACATCCATACTGTATATGCTAAACAGGAAGTTCCTGGTTCACATACTACACCCTGGGGTGTCCAAAATCTGGCCCGGAGGCCATTTATAGCATTTACGTGCTACATCTACAGTCCCATTATAATGTGTTTATGAGCACCAGGTAGCACCAAATCTATTTGTGGTGGTCCAAATGTATTCATAGAGAGCCGCCACAAATTTTAAAATGTATGTGAAACACTGGATTGTTTTTTTTCGTCTTATAGCAAGGTTGGTGTTCTGGAAACGAAGACCCACTTGATCAGACGGGACGAGTGCAACAGAAAGATAAATGGATCGAAGTGAGAAACGGATCAAATAACTTACCAGTAGCATAATAATAAAAGATATGTTTGTACGACTGTGTATATAATGTATATAATTGTGTATATAATGTTTATAATTGTATGCCAGTAATTCAGCAATGACAGTGAGAAAGTATAAATGTTTCATTGTCTGACCTGCAAGCAGTAGCTCCTTGACACAGTTCACGTGCGCTTTCGCACAAGCGATGTGCAAAGGTGGGCCGAAGTGAACATCGTACGCCTCCAGCTCAGCGCCACTGGCTATCATCAACTTCACTATTTCGGCGTTACCTGAGGAGAGAAGGGAATGTTTCACTTTTGTTAGCGAGACTGTGTTTTGGTTACACAAGTGCATATGCATATCTGCCTTGAATGCAGGCCTCGTGCAGGGGGGACGCCGTCAAAGCAGTGAGTGACGGATTGACTTTGGCGCCGTATTCCAACAGCAGCTTGACGCATGCCAAACTGCCAGAAGAGCAGGCGTTGCAGAGGGGAGTGCTCCCATGGATATTCCGCACATCCACCTGCAAGAAAAACAATTTACATTCAAATGATGCATCCAAATAGTTCAATAAACCCTGGACTTGGGATCACTTTTGATTTTTGACTGCAGCATGCATGTTTTTTTTTTAACTTGAGCAATTTTCCACCCCTTATATTTTGCATTCCAAGTGTGCTATACAGTATGAAACAAAAGCCCAAAAGAAGTGTCCTTTTATTGCTTAAGAGTATCTCACCGGGACCATAAGAATCGAATACAACCTGTGCTCCGGCTTCCAGCAGCAGTCGTGCACAATGCGGATGAGCTTGTAAGCAGGCTTCGTGCAGAGGAGTGATGTTGTCCACGGTCACGATGTTGACCGATGCCTCACTTTCTATCAACTGTTTCAGCTGCAAAGCCCTGCCCTGCGATGCAGCTTCATGGAGGGCGGTCCGGTCCGCCCACATACCTGGTAAACACGGTTAAAATGCAAATGTCATGGTTGTAATGAAGAATAGAATGATAAGTAATGAAATATTTCAAATTGCTGTTACATTGGACTCGCCTCGCTTTTCTTGGTAATTAGGCTAAATAATTTAATACAGTATTTCAAAATGTCCAAACTTTTTCCAGTGAGGGTTGCGTACAGAAAAAATTTTGCACGTTAAAGTCGTAGAACCAATCCAACGTCAAGCTTTTCCATGCCATTTTAAGTACACATTGACATCTTAGCTTTTGTGTTATAGATGATGAAGACAATTAGTGTAATATCTAATTACATAGATGATCAATAATGAATTAATTTCATTTTTAGAATATGAGAGGGGCAAATAAAAAAGGAGCTGCGGGCTAAAAATGACCCCCAGGCCGCAGTTTAGACACCATTGGTGTAGTGTTTCTTTTCTTGGTAATCTTGCTATTGGATACAAACATAGTCAAAATTTTTTATTTGAATTGCAAGAAATTAAATTTTTCTGAATGAGGTTCTAAGTAGAGCTTCAAAATCACTCCCATTTCTTCTTTTTGCCTTTTGAATTCATTCTTAAAATGTTGATCAGGAGTGTATTTCAAATTGGTGTTAATGTGACAAGCGTTTCTTTTCTTGGTGATTATTTAAAAACATTTTTAAAATGGTAGTGCCAAGTAGTATTGGGTGACCATATTTTGATTAGTGAAAACCAGAACAGGCAATGAGATACTCAAACGGTCCTCGAAGTTAACTCAACAAGGCCTCCTGTCTATGGATGGAATACAAAATACAATCTATAGCTACAGACACAAATTTCGAAGGAAGAACGTTTCTTGCACGAAAATGATTCGAAAAAACACGACACACAGGAACTTGAGGTCTGATGCTTACGTTTTTTTAATGTAACTGATATTTTGGAGGCCCTCTAAAATCGCAACAACGTGGGATTTTTATCAGAGAGTTAACTCCGTGTATGTGTTTTGCTTTTTCTTTGGCGTTTTGCCAACACTGATTCAAAAAGCCGCCCACACAACAGCATTTCAGGGATTACGTCACATGCAGCCGGGTGCACTAATGCCAGTCAATTTGGTCAATTCAATGGCTAATTGAAAACCATGAATGCCATGACAGGACGTAAAAACATGACATGTCCTGGGACAACAGGTCCTTTAGTCTCCCTGAAGTAGTATACAACTAGCTTAACATGCTAGTCAGTCTGTTTGTTGGGGTTAGCACTATCGGGACGCTCACGGGCAGTGAGCCTTCGAAACCAGCTGCGTTTAAATAACTTCGGATGTGATTAAACGCCTAGTTACGTTTTTTTTCTTACCTAAATCGTACAAAGACGACCTTCGTGCCGGTGTCACAGCCATGTTTACTAGTGAGGACTCAACGTAATTGGAGTCGAATGGCGTATTGACTAATGGGAGTTGTAGTTGTACACGTGACGTAACTGTCCTACAGGCTTCAATGAATTCTGCTGATTTTAGATGTCCTATATGTGCTATTATGTATCACTACTGACTGCTGGGATTTCCTTTCCTACATAATAAATAATAAAAAAACTAACATTTGATCTGGTTGTGATAAATAAATAAGCAAAGATCAAACCATTGTTGATAAAGTTGTTTTACTTTGCAATACAGAAATAGTTGGAGCCCAAGTCGCAAACAGATGACATCAGAGGGCTCCCATCAATTCAATACTGCTGCAGTACACGTTTGGTCCTTCTTAAGCAATTATAGTCGACCACTGCTGTGAATGTGCAGAGTCGGCCTCATTTTATACAATCGAGGAGCAATTATATACCATATAAGTCAAAGCTGTTCAGAACAAGTTCCAGTAGTTTTCGCTGGACTAGAGTCTGCTTGGTAGTGTCTGGTTGCAAAACTGAACAACAAAAGGGGATGAGAATGTACAAAATAGGCCACACACGCGCTAAAGCCAATGTTGTCACACGTGTCCTACCACGAGACACACAATTTCCTTTATACATGCAAACAAACCACCCTGAAGTGACAAAATACCTGAAGACCATAGCTCTTTGAAACAATTTATACACACACAACATGATTGATTTGATTTGGCATCGTTGACTCATTTTGACATGAAACCGTAGAATATTATTGAATGTTAGTGACCAATGTTGAGTGCATCAACGATCTGACAGTGATTAGAAAAAGCCTAGTTCCCTCCCTGTACTTTATCCAGCAATACTATATCATAAATCTATATCAACTTACTCACTGGGCCGCCACATATTCTTGGGAAGGCTGGCCCAATGATGTACATTTGCGTAAGGTTTTCTATATAAACGTAAAGATTAGTTGTCTGCAGCGCTTGTTTTTGATAATCGGAAGTGTTAGTGGCGCCTTCAATGTCTACTCGGCTGCGTCGCCGTAGATGTCCTTCTTTCCACGCTCCATCTCAGCAAAGTTAAAGTCCGAGCCAGTCATCCTCCGGTAGATGTCCTTGATGTCGTCGCAGGTGGTCTCAAAGTGGGTTGTGGCGTCATATGAACGGGAGATGAAGACCTACGAAGCCAAAAGAAGCTCTTAAAAGTGCTCTTACAGCAGGGCTGTCCAAAGTGTTTTTTTGTTTTTTTTAAGCTCTAGTTACTGGGATATGACGTACGCCTAAGTGTATTTGTATTTTGTATTTGTACTTTATTTATCCCACAGCGGGGAAATTCACCTGTTACAGCAGCAAGCAAGATACGCAAGTAAAGAATAGCCTGACAGTGTAGTGCCAATCAAGCACAAGGACCGGACTAAATTGTGTTAATGATCAAATTATATCACAGAATCCTGAACACAGCATTGCTAATGGTCTTAAGTGCATTATCTAAAAATTACAGCTGCCAGAACGACATAAAGACCACTTTTTTCAATTTACTGAATTTAAATCTGAATGTACCTGGCTTTCATTGCCCATGTCTGTCGGAGCAAACTGGTCGCTGATGCTGACAAACTTCTGCTCGATGGGCTCCAGTAGGTCCAAGGCTGGCTTAATCTCTTTCTCGGGGTCCTTAGTCTCCACTGTGGTGCTGGCGATGGCGATATATTTGCCCTTTGCTGCTACGTTGTGATCAAAGGAGATCATACACACGTAGATGTCTACAAACAATAGGAACAAATAGGTAAATGTGAGTGAATACAAAAAGAACGTCCATATATTTAATATATGTTCAGTACACACCGTGCTTCCTGTTGACTTGATTCTGAGGGATGATAATCTGGCAAGAGTTGACGTCACCGGTGTTGCTGATGGGGTGGCTCAGGATGCAGATGGCCCTGATCACCTGACCGACTTTGGTAGTACGTTCCATAAAGTAGCTGGGGTCGCAAATCAATTGCTTGCACCTGGCGATCTACGTGCCGCAAACACAGCTAAGGGTTATTTTATTTCAGAAAATGTGAAAACTCATATATACACACACAATATACATATATATATATATATATATATATACACTGTGTTTACATACAGTACATATATACACAATATACATACGCATATACATATATACAAATAATTTGTATATTACATATATACACGCACACACACAAATAATAATTTGTTCGGAGTGCATGAGAAAATGGATAGAAAAACATACCTCTCTTTGACCACATGGTCGTTTATAAACAGATTGCAGAACACAGCAGCAACAGAACTAATATTATAATACCAGTAAGGTGCAAACTGCTCAACCAGCATTAATACCAGAGATGAATTCATTGTAAACAACAGTGCGGCAAGTAACACACACAACAGTTGAGTAGCACAATCAACATTCATGATACTTCAAATGCAGCTATCTTGTGGGGTTAACAAAAAAAAACAACAACTCGGGTTCCCTACAGCAACAGCTGTTAATGCCATCGTTTGTTGTTTTTGGGTTGTTGTTTTTTTTACCCGCCGCTAATTAGACTGCAACTTATGCTGTGCAAGCACCCGGAGACTGTAGGACACAATGCTGAGAAAGAACAGTTGCATTATAGATGGCTAGCGCGTTATGCAGGGTTGATTTATTATTTCATACAGTGAAATTATTATTATCCCTGCAAAAAAATTGTGTTTTCATTTCAAGTAAAATAACAAGGTTAAACTATAGGCTTATTGAATTTAAATAAAGTGAAAGCAGGTCTACGTTTTGCTCTGAATTTTGTTATTGAGATCTTTGCAGGTACCAAAATAAAGGTTGTTTCAAGGAAACTAGAAAGATGTCTTACACTTTATACTTCATATTTTAGTTGATTAAAGTCCCAGTAACTGTAGTTGACTAAAATGTTGGATACCATTTTTTTTTAACTAGACTGAAACTAAATAAGTTTCAATGACTAAAGTATGGCTAAAACTAAATTATAAAAAAAAAAGAAAAGAAAAAAACACATTAAATAAAAAATACTGCCTTTGAGATAATTGCTATTTGTGGATAATAAAAAATAAAACACCTACTTGCTGTTTGTGAGCTCAACACTGTAAATGTTTGTTCTCTCCAAAAAAAAAAAAAAAAAAGTATGCTTACCTCCCCTTCAGACTTGACTCCCACCACCTTCCCATTTTCCATCACTATCTCCTCGATGGGCTTGTTTAACATGTATGTCCCACCGTAGATGGCACTCAGCCTGGAATGGGAAAATGATCAAGTCAATTTACTGTATACCTTTGGTAAAGAAATTGCAGTAGGTCTTGGATGGGACGGCTAAAACTGGGGAACATGTTACATAATACTGTATAACCTGGGTTCCCACACGGTTTACTCTGTAGTTCTTTGGTAACTAACACAGTTATGCCACAAGTCTCTGCTTTCTTATTGATCACGGCTTCAAAATAATCCACAACAGAACCAAAGAAATTCACAAGTGCAATCACTTGCTATGACTGTTTTTAAGGTGTATATGATGCCATCAGAGAGGCCTTCCAGAAGCTAGGGACAGAAGCAGGGTCGATAGAGAAGACCGTTACCATTTATTGTCATTTGTCAGTAATACAGTAAAAATGAAAGGAAATTTGAATATTTACTTTGCAAGACAATTTCGGTGTGCACCACTTCATTTTCTGCCTGTGCTCCTAAAATTTTAAATTAGGTGCCAACTGTGCTCCAAGCAAAAAAAGTTACGGTAAGTCCGGGAGCCCTGCTTCAAGATGTGTGCCACTCTCACACCCTGAGCCATTATATGGAGAAAAAGGCAGTTATATTATTCATTTGAGTGTTAAAGTGTGGGTGAGGGGACACCCCTACCTGGCAAACCCTTGTGGCAGTTCTCCCAAGCCATACAGTGGGTAGAGGTATGGGCTCTTGCCATACCTGGCAAGAGACTCACTGTAAAGCTTTATTCTCCGTATTGCGTCGATGCAGGGCTGATCCAGGTAACTACACACACACACACAGAGACAGAGACAATAGTATTTGTGATGACATACATTATTAGAACAAATGAAGAACCTTGAGTATACTAAACATTGAGAAGGACTACTGACTCATCTGTACGGTAGAGAGCGAGGGAGTGGCCAGTGAAGTCTATGACATCCTTGCCCAAGCTAAACTTTTCAAAAATAGCCCTCATGGTCGTCTTGTTGGGGTCGACGCCCTCCATGGTCTTGGGGTCGTTTTCATCGAAGTTGGTAATGAAGACCAGGAATTTTTTGAAGCGTCGTTTCTCAAACAGCCCCATCAGACCTTAAGAGAGTTCATGAGAGTTAAGGCACAAGCAACTAAGAATGCCGGTATGAAGTTTCTCATTCCTTCTGTGACTTACTGGACGCCAGAGCCTCAGTCTCCGTGGAGGGAACTTTATAGATTTTGCCTCCCTTGTACACAAAGCTGCCTTCAATCACTTTGAAATCCAGATAACGGGTCACCTGGGTGATCAGCAGCATGCGGACCAGTTGGCCTAAGAAAAGATGGCAAATTTATCCTACATATACAGTGGGGAATAGAAGTATTTGATCCCCTACCAACCAGCAAGTATTCTGATCCCCAGAGACTGGTAATGTGCCCACGAAACACACAAATTAGTCCTGTTCCTTTGGGAAAGTACTCCTCATCTCAACTCACTATGTGGATACAAGACACCTGTCACAGAAGTAGTCTCTACGTTTCAAAGACCAAAGATCTGTCTAAGGACCTCAATGACAAGACTGTCAACCTGCACCAAACTGGAATGGGCTCCAAGACCATCAGCAAGAAGGTGGTGAGAAAGAGACAACTACTGGCGCAATAATCCGGAAATGGAAGAAATACAAGTTAATAGTCAATCACCCTTGCTACGGAGCTCCATGCATAATTTCACCCTGATGATTCTGAGAAAGCCCAACAAGGGAATTAACTCGACATGTGTGGAGGCAGAGAAATGCTGAGTATGACTCCAAACAACACCGCCCCTACTGTCAAATATGGAGGTGGAAACATTCTGCTTAGGGGCTGTTTCTCCGCTCATGGTACAGGAAGACTTCACCTCACTGAGGGGCTGATGAACAGGGCCACATACTGTAGTTCCAGCACAAGAATGACCCAAAACATGTAAATTCCACACAGATGTTCCAAAGAAGATTCAAACGCAGATGTCCAGACTGTGAGGTTGATATGCTAACCACGAGGCCACTGTGCGGCCAGAAATCCAACCATCTTATTGAAAATAGTTTAAATGTAACGATTCTCTAACAATCTACTGATTCATCATTGATTTTCAAATTTGGTCAAATGTCCATCCCTACCAATAAATTAACTATAGTTAATAGTTTAAGAAATTAGCACACTGTCTATATGCAAAATCTTAAAACGAGAGCTTGGTGTTCCCCAAAAAGTCCAATACCTATGACATAAAATGCATAAAATGCTTAAAAATAGATGTATATGTTCATGAGGACAAGCTGGGATAAAATAATATTGACCGTAGAACAAAATTATTTAGATGGATGCAAATTATTGAAAACACACTTGCCACATGACAGATCTGTTTGATTCGCAAGGCAATGGATTAAGGTATACCGTAGGCCATGAGGAATTTCGGGACGAGGTCCACGTTCCAGTCCCGGCCTTTTCCCATTGACTCGGGAGGTTTGCCAGGAAGGTTGAAGCGTTTGTAGAGCTGCAAGGAGAAGGAAAAGCTAATATTTTTACTGTTCTCTTGAATCCTTTCTCCCAATCTGCCATTGTTGGTGTCTCAAATTCATATGCATTCAAGCAACTTACATCTTCCAAAGGTGTGATGGAGGCACTCTCTGCGCCGTAATAGGAGTTGCGGTCCATGTGTAGAACCTTCTTCCCCTTCACCGACATGATTCCAGATAAGATACATTCCTGTTAAATGAGAGCACGGCATTAAATGATTATGGATAACTCAAGTGGACAACATCCATCCAAGAACTGTGCCTACATTACAACTATTAAAACAAAATTGCAAGTAATCGTCTCCAAGTATTTTACACACTGAATGTTTTTTTTAGACAGTCACATCAGATGCTGGCACTGACAACGTCACAATTGCAACATGCTGTCTCGTAGTCGCAGCAATATTGCTAGGTCGTCTGTAAAAGGCACAGGTGTTTTTGTTCCGCCTATGTCATGAGCTAAGGAACACAATCCTGGTTTACAAAACATGGAGATTCCCTCCCTAAGGCCATGTTAACAGGACGCACAGTGTTAACAGTTACATCAGTCACTGTCAGTGCTTGCATTTAAGTATTTATCCAGTGGAACGACCACTTTTCAATTTGTAACACATTAGGTCAATAAACACGTCAGAAGCTGGGCAGGAGGTACAACCCAATAAAATCACATGACACCACATAACATTTGCTCCATGACCAAAGTAGCTTTGAAATTACTACACAGAGGAATTACAGTACTTGTCACTGTCATTTGCACGGCAAATCTTTAAACCTTAACCCAATTTAACCCCATGCATTGTCGTGAAAGAGGAAATGAGGCATGCAGGCCCTTCCAGTCCTTTAGGGCATACAGTACCATAATCAAACTATAGGACAAATTGTACTGCACAAAAGTTTTTTGGTGAAAGCTTACAATAGGTGTTTTTTTGTCCCCTTTCATTTTTGCATTCTATTTGTTTCTGCTGTGAGCAGTTCAAAATCATCCTGTCATTATTCCATCCCTTATATTTCAGATGATTGTTATCTAATGCAATGTACAATAAGGTCTTATTTGACACAAACTACACGAGAAACTAGCATTTCTGTCAAATCCGAAACAAAACATACTTCCTCCAACTGCCACCTTGTTCATAAAATAACGAAGAGCTGTTCCCACCCCAGTTCCTGTTTGTTTACAGGTCGACAGAATTTTAACATCATAAAAAAGAACTCCTCAAAACGTTCCTGAATATGGTCTAAAAAACAGAAAAAATTCTCCATAAACTGCAAGGAAATTAGTGTTCACAAACTGCCCCTTGGACTGCTCCAGTCCCACAGTAATCACGGGATGAGTTCTGTGTCATGTGTCAGCCATTAACAGTTGACAACAAAACCATGCAATTTTGTTTAGAGGGTTAACGTTGGCAGAATAAACAGGCAAAATAACTACGATATTCCTTTTCAACATCATTGCACAAAATACTGAATGAGCCACTTTACAAGCATATCTGGAGTAGAAACTCAAGTTTAAAATGAGCATCATTTATCTTGTTATAGTTTGTAATTAATAACTGTATGCTACATTTGATTGAAATAACCAACCCCAAAGCTATCACCCATTCAAGTTATTTTTAATCCCGCATTTACCTTAACTAATGCAATCCTTTGTGTTGTGATTTCAATTAGAATTATTGGCTGTCTTTTTTTTTTGTCCACCAGAATGTGCTACTTTTTCCCCCATTGAAAGTATGCAGTAAGGGTGCCTTGCTTCTGAAATGCTAAGTGTGTACTGAAGTTTGAAATGGTCTACGTGTAAAAAAAAAAAAAAAAAAAAAGTGCTGATATTATATATTGTATTATATTATATTATATATTACATAATAGCTAACTTATGTAAACATACTTGCCTTTGAAGAGTTACAAACCCAGTGACATAACTTAATATACATTGATATTCCTGAAAAAGTTTTAAAATATTGACTCGCTTAAAGTGGAAATAATACAGGGGTGTCATGAGATCTCACGAAATTAAAATATATTTCTTTTATTGAAAAAAGCTGTCTCACGAGGACTGAACTAGACTGAACTATGGCATTGCTACTATGAACAATAATACATGTAATATTGAAGTGGCAATGTGTGAGGCAGGGTTGGAACTGCCCATTAAGTGCTTTCTGTAAACCTTGCAATCCTACCTGCACTTGGCGTTCCCAGCGTCACTCGATTTTTGTCGGAGTTCAGCAGCTACTGCCGTGTTAATGTCCAAGCAGGGGCTTTAGTAATTCTACATTTGCTCAAAGTTACTTAATAATTGTCAGATCAAAACATGATCGCTGCATGTGACTAAAAACGTGTGGTAGTAAGCAATCTGCAATCTATTTTACATGTGTCTTTACATAATACACATCAACAGGAATGCTTAGCAGTAGCAGCTCCAACTGACGTCATTATTTAACTTTTAAAATTTTTAGTTTTTGTTTCAATTTGTGGGGGAAAAAAAAAAAAAATTGAAAGCGCCATCATCATGCAAAATTATACAACATTACAAAATGTACCTGCATCGTTGTAAAATTGTAAAAAGAAGTCTGTTTCTCCACTCCTACATTTTGTCATTGTTTTCTTAAAAGTAATGTTAAAATATCGTCTCGTCCTTGTTAGACCCAATATCATGTGTCACCTTGTGACCTGACTGTATCGTGACACCCCTATTTATCAACAAATCTGTTTCGTGGTTTAATATTAGTCAAAAAAATATGCACAATGAAGAAAATGTTACCTATTTTTTCTCTAAATTAAGCATTTTCGCGCAAAAAAATGTCTATATGAAGTACAATACAAACATAAAGCATTCAAAAGACGCTGTGCATGATATGTGGTATTCTGCACTGGTCACTCGGTGTCAATAATGGTTCTGTAATGTTCGGTAAGACACTCAAACGCCAGACTTGATGGCCGGAACAACAGGTTTGTATTGCAGGTTTCAATTCTAGAGATGTTAAAATGAACCCAAAGCCTCAAAGCTTGTGTCAGACTTCCTAAATCACACTACTTCAAAATAGTGCGTCGGAGCTTGTATCGTTCTGCAAATATCACGTGACCGATTACTTTGGAAGTGTCACACGTCACAGCGTGTGACGCCGACGGCTCAAAACGTATTGGTGGCTGCCATTGCTGTGACTGGTTATTTTGGCGCTAACCTGGATGGAAATATAACCATCAAGCTATTGAACAATGTTGGCTTGCAAGGAGAGCATTGGCAAGTTTTTTTGTGCGTTAGTAATGGCAACCTGCGTTTCCCTCTATTTAGTGACATACAGTAGATTGCTGTGGCTTAACTCTTCCACCAGATGTCGCGAACATTGCTTTCACTTCAGCACCAAAGCTTTGAATCTGTCAAGCACAATTTGAAGGAAAGCTTCAAAGCTTCATGAGGCTTCACCCGCCCATCTGTACAATTATCGCACAATAACCCCCCCCCAAAAACACCTGCTACTGTTGCTACAGTAACCCACACCAAGCTAAAACTCAACTCCAACCCCAACATCAGATTTATGTCTTATATGGCTTATTTACTCATTTTATAGCTACTATATTGGGTAATACGAGCGTAAAGCTGACTATAGGGGTGTTATTTCATGTCAAGAGGGCTCTAATAATGTTAAAAACCGTATTTAGAATGTCGTAAACAGGTTTTCTATGCTCTAAAACATTCCATTTAGAAATAAGGAATCCTACTTTGCAGAAATTCACGTATCACGGTCGTCTCTGGAACCAATTAGTCGCGATAAACGAGGGATTACTCTATATAGTATTTTTACAGCAGGTTTTGGGAAGTACAAAATGTTTGTCATTAGGGTGAAATGTGTTTTATTGACCGCTTTTCAACCGAGGGCTGCACAATGAAGAATGAAAGGATGTGGGAGGGCCACTTTGATATCCTTTTCTTTTTTTTTGGTAAAAAGGCTAAAAAACAAAAACAAAATTGCTTTGTGCTATTAGTTATTACCATCAACATTTCAGCTTTTTCCTCTTTATATTGTACCTTTTTGCAGCATTTCCCCCCTTTTTTGTTTAATTTGGTTTCTCCAATATGCCCCGAGCCAATAAAACCACAAGCCACAGGGTGCCTGTCTTTGGAAGACTTCCTGATTGTGTCACGTACTCAACACGGAAGTGTGGGTACCTGTAGTTTTTACTTTTTTTCAGACAATTGAAACAGTGGAGTTTTGAAAACAGTGTCCTTTAAAAATTATATATCATTAATATTAAATAATTTTAAAAAATAGATATAATTCATGTGTGTATTTAGGCTAAAGTCGTTTTAAAAGATTGAATTCTTTCTTTAAAGTGGAAACAATGTGACTGATATGGTTTAGAACAGTTTTTGGGAAGCTGACATTTTTTGTCATGAGGGGAAAATATGTAAATGAATACTGAGGACCACTAAAGTGACTATCCACAAATTTAAAAACAGTGCCAGTGTTACATTACAGTTAGATCATACTTTATATGAACCAACTGGATGTCATTTTTCACTTTCAATGATTCAAGGAAACCCAAATGACTTCATAAAACGATACAACAATGACACAATTCGGCGTCATTGTTAGCAACTGTTAAATTAGATGTGCTATTGTTAGCAGACCATTAATCTACGATTAATCTTATCCTCACCAGCAAACCTGCCAGCGCGAGCGCTCAACTCCCAACTAACCAGTTAACAGCTACACTTTGCGGTTAACTCCCACCCGGGTATTAACAGCGACGTAACTTTCCATGAGAAACTTAATTGCTACGTTCTATATTAAGAGTATTAGTAGAAGTTAATCTAGCCCGTTTGGTCACCGCCTAACAAATAGTTGCACACGGTTGGTAAGCGGCTAAGCTAGTTATTTAGCCAATGCTAATTAGGCCCAGTTAGCTACAAGCGCCGGTGGCAGGAGCTAACCGCGCGGTTAACAGGTTGCAAAGCGCATCCGCTCAGAGTTGCAGACACATTTCAAAACTTTCTCACCGTCAGTCCGGTGCCGAGGACGATAACGTCGTATTCGTCATTCATTTTGACAGTCTTGGGCTACTCTGCTCCTTGACAGGAAAGAAGAAAATGGAGATCTGCTGGGGCTGAAGTGAGAAAGGGGTGGGGCTCAGACGGCGTCAGGCGATTCCGGGGGGCGTGGCTTATTCGCTGTCAATCAATTGTGGACATGGCTAACTTAGCAAAGAGTTAACTGCCATTGCATTTTACCTACTAAAATAATAATATAATACAATGTTTTAGTTTTGAAGAAGTTATGTGAAGTTCATCATGTACATTACGTTAGTTTTCGAAGAAACTATACTGATCTGACTTTAAATGTGAGTGAATTACACTATTAAAAAAATAATAATGCATGATCGTAAAGGGCCCCAACAGGCATCATCCAATTGTTTCTGCTGTGTAAATGTACCATAAATGTTCATCTTAAATCAAACTTCCTGTTAAATCAATGAGAAAAAAAAAATCACAATCACTTGCTGACACCTCAAATGCTGTTAAAATCAGACACAATGTGTAAATGTTATTCAATTGTAGTCTGTATGTTTGTATTGCCAGCATGCCCTGGCACACCTGTTAAGTAAACCCAAAGGCGTTCACAGTGATGTTGGTGCATACAGTAGCTAGATAGTACAGCAGTAGCATTCACACGGATGTGATTCATAATAATAGTCGGCTACAAAAACTGTGATGGTTCCTTAACCAAACCGTTATTGAAATCTTTTTTAAGTCAAACCAAACAGTCATATCACTAAAATCCCTATTTCTATCACCTCGGAGTGCACTTTATATCGTAATGTAAATGAATACAACCTGAAATGTTTCTTTTTCTTTAATGTATTACAACAATACGCAGGTAAAGTTAATTGCATTCAAAGACTTGCATTATGTCAGATTTTTTGGCATGCTGTCGTGCCATGACACCAGATGCATCCTGGGAATCGTCCAGGCCGAGCTGCAGCAACGTCCTGGCGACATCTGCGTGCTGACCGATGGACGCCATGTGGAGAGCTTGAGAGACAAGACAACATTGGAGAATGACCGCAGCATTGAGTAATAGTTTCTAAATGATATTATATAATATACTCCCTTCTTTGTGTGCCCCAATGGTCTCAAAGTCTACTATAGATGCCGGGTCCATGGTCTACAAAGCAAATACCCATGGGGGTCTTTAATTTACACGGGGTCAAAAAACATTGGCATTAACAGCTTTGGCTGTAGGCAACCTCCTGATGTAGTTTTTATTAACGCCACAAGTTGAGGCATTTGAGGTAACAAGTGGTCACCATCCAGCAGCTTGATCTACATCTACATGCGCTTTAAAATGTCAGTGGCACCACTCATATTTTTGATCTGAAACTCACGCGTGTCACACAGTTGTTTACAATCAGCGGTAGTCATGATGGCTGAGCAGTTTGCTGTTTAGCGCTATTACAACATTGGTTCTGTTAAACTTTATAAAAAAAATTTTTAATGAAATTCAATTCCATTTTTTGCATTGTGTGTGATAACATGCTTACCAGTTCTTTCCTTTTTGTCCCGAACGTGAAGATCTGCGCCCAAATGTAGCAGCATCTTTATAGTGGAAACATGTCCTTCCTATATGCGCATACACACACACACACACACACACACACACACACACACACACACATTTCCAAGTAGGAATACTTTCATAAAACAGCTGCCACTTGTGGTATTATCTTCATGTTGCCACGTGTCTGAGGGATTCTATTTAATGTGTGCGTTTACTTCCTGTTATAGCATTTTTGTGAAGTCTTCCCACTGTCCCAATTAAAAACAATACCTTGTATAGCCTATTGACAGCATTTTTGACTTGAAGCGTCATTGATTAAACACTGTATAAAACTAAGGCGTACATTTTAGTGAGGCACATCAATCAATGTAAGACAAATTATACATTGGAACATATAATTTTACCTTGGCAGCATAGTGCAAGGCAGTGAGCTGCATGCCAGTTGCCCTCTGATTCACGTCCACATTGAGCTCCCTTACTAGGAACTGCAGCGCCTCCTCCTGGCCAGTAACAGCCACCTGGTGCACTGGCTGAACCCCAAGTACGTCAGCTGCAGTTGGAGAAGCCTGCAGCACGGAACATGCAAGCAGGGTTAAGATGGCACGCAGTTAGAAATATGCAAAAGTCCAACAACCGGCATTGTTCTACCTGATGTTTCTCCATCAAGAGCCTGGCTACTGAGACATGTCCGTTCCTCACAGCGTCCATGAAAGGCGTGACTCCGCAGCTGTCTTTGGCGTCTGGAATGTAGCCACATCTGGACACAGTGAAGGAATGTGCCGTATGTAAAATAACTGCAAATACTACTACTACTACTAAAAAGTACTACTGTCTATTTAAAAACATACACAATGAAAATATCTACCTACCTCTCAAGTAAGATCTGAACAACTTCCTCACAGCCATGCATTGCTAAATAAGAAGCAAAAGAAATAAAGATGTATATTTAAAAAAACAAGACATGTGTAGTGCATTATAGATTGGAGTATGCCCCACCTGCTGTGTGCAGGGGTGTCCTGCACGTCTTACTTTCAGTTCTCCACACATCTGGGCTAACGATAAGAAGATATCGCACCACCAGAGGATCACCCTCCCTGCAGGCAATGTGGAAGGCATTCCAGCCATCTTTGTTCCTCAGCAGAGGGTCAGCAGAGTGGTTGATCAGCTCCTGGATTACGTCAAGGTTCCTCCGGGTGCAGGCCATCATCAACGGTGTCCTTTGAGGGAACGAGAAGGGCTGTCAGCAAATTCAACAGGACTTTGTTAACTTTTGTTAATTACAGCTGGGTTTCTCCTAAGCTTTTTCCAACGATGTTGCCAATTGGGGTACATCGTGTATTGCAATAACAACTAATTCATAGACCCATTCATGAGTCAAAGTAATTTATTTAGACTCTGACGTTAAGAACAAATAGTGTAAACTTGTTAGTATATATCAGTGATAAACCCTCTATTAGTATTTGTAGAGTAAACATTCTCTCCAGACTAAAAAAAAAATTATTCTGCATGTTTTTTTCTGCTTCAAGATTCTCCTCCGTGATTGGTCAAACGTTGAAGAGCCGGCGCGTTGATTGGTTGCAAGAATGACCATTCAGCAAGAGTAATAACGCCATTGATCCTCGGCTGGTGTTCAAAATTACCGCGTCACGCCGTCGAAGAGATCGTCTTTTTTCATTTACATTCCTCACCAATCAGCCTTCTTTAAGCTGTCGACTTTAGCGCCCTCCTGCAACAGGTAGCCAACACATGCTATGTGGCTCATGGAGGCTGCTTCATGCAGCGGCCGCTTGTAGTCGTTGTTATAAACTTCTACATCCATGCAGACTTCTTTTATTAGAAACTCTAAAATGTCCAGGTGGCCATGTCTGGCGGCGTAGTGAAGAAGGGTGTCTCCGGACCGCCCGAAGTGTTTGCTTCTGACGGCCTGAAAAGTCGAAGAGCCCCCTGACGTTATGTGTTTTAGCAGATGGCTAAAATGTCCGTCTTGGGTGAGTTTCACCAGCACTTTGAGACTGTCTTCGTCCATGGTGGATGTAAAGTCTAAAAAGACACCCTAATTGTCCCATAGAGAGGGTAGTCTACCCTAAACATGAAGATTTGTGTTCCACAACAGTAGTCTTTGCAGAGAAGCAACTGTTGGCCAACAATGTGCTTACACAGTGAATATTAAAACCTCGAGTAATCATATCTTGCGTACATTTAATTATAGTTCGCACATATCCACAGCCAAAAGAAATGATCCACACACATGCCATACATTTACGAGGACCAGATATAAACCCAGTTTTGCCACGCTTACTCCTCAGTAGCACGTAGCTATTGGTTGGCCTAAAAGTCACCGGAAGTGACTGGATTACGTAATCGTAAAGCGCCGTGTGTAGTTCTAATACTGTACAGCGAAAATATTGCGGGAGAAACAAAAGTGAATAAAAATTTATCCAAATATACTCAGACCTACACGTTTTTATTTTTTGTCGTTAGGGTAAACTATGAGTGAATTTTAAGGGTTTTGTTGATTTTTGAAACATTTATTTCATTCAAGAACATATAAGCATTCATTCATTTTAAGTGTTAATTGGGACAGTCAAGACCAATTTTTCTCATTTTAATTAATTAAACATGTGAAAATTAATCCAATATGGGTCTAAATAGGCAATGCAATTAAATTTAAAGAAAAAACATTTCAGCTTTGTGGTACTGGCGACAAAGGGACCCTCTAAATTTGTGTTAATATTCTTTACTACTGTTATTATTATTGCCACAACTAAATCTTCTTTTTGAGAGCATCACCATACTCGAAAGCTTACTAAATCTTGCAGGCATGTGTATACTGGGGGAAAATGTACATCATCACAGCACCCACGAAAATCATCGAAGCGGATACCGTAAGATGCACAGGTACTCAGCCATTTTGGTTTGTAGGTGCTGTCTTGGAGCGATTTGGATCATTTCCAGTTTTACTTTTTTTTGTGTAATATGCTCATTAAAATGTATCTGTATAATATGCCGAAGGCTAATACTTAAAAAAAGAGAGCTGCAGGCTGCAAATGGCTCCGGAGCCACACTTTGGACAACACTTGTCTAGCCTTTGGGACACTTCCTGATTGTGCAACCAGCCCTTTCCAGCCTTCGGAATTTATGCGTACTGTAGTTTTCAAGGCAAAAGTACAAACACAGCATTGTTTTCTCATTTCACTCACTGCATGTGTTGATTTGTTGCTGCTTTTAACCTGGTGGAACATAATGCACATGGCTAACTATATGAGATTAGGTAATTGTGTATTTATTTGCTCCAAATTTTGGCCTTATTAACAAAGTTAACACACTAGGCAGCAGAAAATAATCATTATGTTAATTTGATTAAACGAGAACAGTTAATCCTTTTTCTGGCAAAATTGAAGCGAATGACCACAGTCTTGGCAAATAACACGACTCCCATCAGGAGGGGAGGGGGGGGACTAGTCTCATTCCCCAACATGGACCATGAACACCAGGACTGAGAGTCACCGTCCTTCCTTCTTCCAGGCAAGTAGCTATTCTTCATATATTGCAAATGATATTTTTGTAATAAAGCATGGACTGTGTGTTGTTGTTTTCTTATTGTCCTTTATTGTCAGCACGAGAACAGAATGTGCTACTTTTGTTCTTTGACAGGGAAAAAGTCCATTAATATATTCTTAAAGCTTATGTTAACATAAAAACATGTCTTCAAAATATTTGTGATGCATTGTGCATGCTTTTAGAACGATTATATGTGTTGAATTGGATAGTTTTCCTTGTATTGTAGTTTGTTTTTGCTTAATCAGACAGTGCATTATAAATATATTTATGTTTAAATCATAACAGCAGTGTTTTCTATTGATATATTTTATATCAATGTTTTTCTATAGAAACCTGTTGTGTGACTAAATGTGTTATAGGGTTTTTAAAATATTTGATATGCTGACAATACATGCGACTTTAGTGTTCTTATATGTAATATGAGAATGCAATAATTTAAACCATGCTCTAAGATGGTTTAGATGTGTTGTAAAGAGTAATTGTTCAATAGCTGGCCCACTCCGGAGCTTTCTGGAGGGAGTGTTTCTGAACCTAATCAGTCCCAGATGTTTTTTGGCAGCTTTAAACAATGACAAACAAACCAGATACGCATGCATGTAACAGACGGTGTGTCCTGCTGAGTGCTGGAGTGGAGTTTGCAAATTCTCATCGCACCTCCTGGGCCTCAAAAGCAATAAGAAAGTAACGTTATTTGACTTCAACATGTTCTAAGTGAAATGAAACATCTCAACAGGATAAGGGAGACGTTGTGGGACGTTATGTGCTTTATTTGATGGGTTTCCTGTCGAGAGCTAGAAGGCAAATCATTTCCTTGCTGAATCACAAGTATCAGGAAGGAAGTAGTAGAAAAAAAATACAGACACATGTGCCATCAATACCTATGGGGACTTTCCAGCCCCCACAACCCACAGCAAAGTTCCTAAGTTAATGGCAAAAAACACAGTTAGATAGATAGAGCATCTCACAAGCAAGCTCACAAGGTTTTTTAAATTACAGCAGATCGTCTCAAGGGACAAACATGGATATACTTTAGAGTAGTCAGTGTAGAGCTTGTAGATTTGCCATCCACTGAGAATGAGGTAACAGAGAGCGTGTTCTGTGCTTGCTACAATTACTCGTGACTTCGTAAGAGCCACCCCCGACGACTACTTAGAGACAAATGAGGATCCAGAACCTTTTCTTTTTGAACCTGAACATACAGAGGATGAGATACAAGTTTTCGAAGCTGAGCAGGCAAGAAGAGAAGGTGAAATGTCGGAGCAGGCGGGGACAGAAGCCATGACTTGGTGGTGTAAATGTGGAGCTTCCCAAGCCATCCCGACAGGAATCGAGTGTTTCTGCTTCACCGGGTGGCACACAGTGGTATTATCAATGGAAAGGCTTTGTGTATCAGGTGAGGAGGACACTGCTCCAAGAGACTGCATCACAACCAACAAAGAATTGTTAGCGCTAACAAACCCTGCAGTGGTCGAAACTTTTTTCCACCTACCCAAAACAAACTGGAAAATATGCCCCAGACTAGCTGGACAGGAAAGACAACTGTCCATCGAATAAGTCACCCGCAAGGAGGACCCCGCTCCAAGAGACTGCATTGCAACGAACAAAGAATTGTTAGCGCTAACAAACCCTGCAGTGGTCAAAACTTTTTTCCACCTACCCAAAACAAACTGGAAAATACGCCTCAGACCAGCTGGACCAAAAAGACAAGTGTCCATCAAATAAGTTACCCGCAAGGAGGACCCCGCTCCAAGAGACTGCATCGCAACGAACAAAGAATTGTTAGCGCTAACAAACCCTGCAGTGGTCAAAACTTTTTTCCACCTACCCAAAACAAACTGGAAAATACGCCCCAGACCAGCTGGACAGGAAAGACAACTAACTGTCCATCGAATAAGTCACCCGCAAGGAGGACCCCGCTCCAAGAGACTGCATTGCAACGAACAAAGAATTGTTAGCGCTAACAAACCCTGCAGTGGTCAAAACTTTTTTCCACCTTCCCAAAACAAACTGGAAAATACGTCCCAGACCAGCTGGACCAGAAAGACAACTGCCTATCAAATAAGTCACCCGCAAGGAGGACACTGGTCCAAGAGACTGCATCACAACGAACAAAGAATTGTTAGCACTAACAAACCCTGCAGTGGTTGAAACTTTTTTCCACCTACCCAAAATAAACTAGCCCCAGAGCAGCTGGACCGAATGGACCGCTATGCAAGCACTGACTACTCTAAAGTATATGCAAGTTTCATTTCTATAGTATTATACCTTGAGAAGATATAATGTACCGTTTCATTTATTGCAAATTGATTGTCGTGACTTAATATACATTTTTTTTCTCTTTTTCATATTGTTTTAGCGGATGTTCCTGCAAACAAGCATGAACTATGGCTCTTCTGAGAAAAAGTGAGCAAGAAATAGTTTTTTTTAGCATTACGCACAGGTGTGGACTCGAGTCACAGTTCTGATGTCTCTGGAACTGACGTGACCGTATCATCAAAGACTTGCAACTTGACCTGGACTTTGTCATCAATGACTCGGAACTTGCCTCTGACTTGAAAATACTTGAGATTTTCAGTGAACGTGTTGAGTAGAACGCGTCCCCATTCAAAGTATTCAGCTAACGTGATTGTTATGTCATTTCCGTCAAGACAACATATTTTCCCATTGAGTCGACCTCACTGAATGCATCTATTAACGTCCAATCAGGTTTAGGAACAAAACGAAGGTGTGGATGACATAAATCCTTAATGCTATGTCAGCACTCTTTTTCTGTGACCAGGTCTTGTCACGCTGGTCTTATTTTATTTGAAAAATAAAACAACCCTAACCCTAAAATGCATTCAATGTATTTGCCAAATTGGATAGGTTGTCACATTGTTATGTAAAACAAAGAAAAACAAAATGATACATGTCTTGTCTGCATCTGAATTGGCAGAGGTCCAGGCTTTATTTTAAGATGTGTAGCGAAGCCTCCTCCTATCTTTTTTTTTTTTCCAAACCTGTGAGCATCTAACCTAGGGTGGGTCAGAGGCAGTGTCCCGCCCATGACGACGGAGTTTTGACCTTCATGATGTCATGAAAACCCTGAACTTCAAAACCGACCTTTTGAGGATCTTCAAAGGTCATTTGCTTGTTATTTTCCTCCCCTTACATATGCTTGAAATTATTTTTAATTGTTCTGGCATTGTGCATATAAGCATGAACAGTAGTAACAGTAGTAAAAAGCTGGTCCATGGTTGTTGCGGCAATGCTAAAGCTAATTGTCTTCTCATCACAAGACATTAACTCATTCAATACCAAAGACGTAGTTATGCGTTTTCGTCAACGCGGAGGCCCGTTACCAACGTATTTATAGGGTTTTTTAGCGCAAGAGGCCACAAGACGTGATGATGCAACTCTCCACTAATGCATTTTACTTCAGAGCAATTTTAAGCCATAAAAACGACCACAAGGTGGCAGAAGTGTATTTGATAAGAGCTCGGCAGAGATCTTGCGAACAAAAAAATCCCACATGAGAGGAAGGAGGAAGTGAGAGAGCGTGGAGGAGTGTAGCGCGCAGACGTTTGCGCATTGTAGGGAAATTTTAACGCATGCGCACACGTGCACACACATAGTTGAGTTCCAAATGTGAAAATTGTAAATAGTTCACGGTGTTATATTTGTAAAGAAATCATTTAGATGTAAAACGACCCCCTTTTTGTGTTATGTATGCATAGTTGTTAAGATATTTGAGCTGTCTAAAAAGCAAACAACATTTGTGTCAAAGTGAAAGTTATGCTTGAAATGTATCCTTTCACAAAAAGCTGGTTTTCTCCCTTTTCTAGTCGGGAACTGATATTTTCCTGAAACTTACCTATGAAGAACGGAAAAAGGTAGAAACAAACTTTTTTTTTTTTTCTGATGAAAGACGGGAGTCTTGAAATATCGGTCAAAGAGGTTTTAAAGGGTTGTCTTTTGAAAAATGGGATTGAATGAGTTAGTATGAATTATTTATGACAGGTACGATTCACGCATACTCTGGCTTTAAATCTGCAATCTGTGTGTTTTAGTTAATCGGCTCCTCCTGGTGTTACTGGTGCTGATGCTGTGTCTCCTCCTGCACGGCACGCTATTCAGAGGCCCCAGTCAGCGCAGACCTTCGGGTAAACGCAAATGTGTTTCATCAGTGTGGAGATTTAGAATAATCACTTAAAAACTGCTCTAAAGGTCACTGGAAGAATCTTGGTGGTGCAGCTCCGGAGCAAGTAGCGAGACAGCCAGAGGCGGATGATGTCATCCCTATTGTCATCTGCGCATCAGAGGAGCGCGTGGGTGCGACCATGGCGACCATCAACAGCGTTCGCAGCAACACGGACCACCCTGTGTTCTTTTACATTGTCACTCTACGTGATGCTGTTACATTGACCAGGTTGGACCGCATTACCGCAACCTGAACCAATCGCAGGATGCCCGGGGGTATACATGGCCTCTATCGTGACTTTAGCACTCTCCTTTCAGACGTTACATAGAGGAAACACAACTGAAAGGCATCAAATATAAGATTTTGGAGTTTAATCCCATGGTTCTGAAAGGGAAAGTGAAGCCCGACTCATCCAGGCCGGATTTGCTACATCCAGTAAGTTTGTTCAAATCATGCATAGCACAGTTTTGTTTTTAACATTTATAATCATTTGTTTTGCAGCTTAACTTTGTGCGCTTTTACCTACCGCTGCTTCAGATCAACCATAAGAGGGTCATATACTTAGATGATGATGTCATCGTGCAGGGTATGTATTATACCAACAAGCCAGATAAAGATTTTGCGTGAAGATGTCTATCCCTGTCCAGTTTTCGGCTGATATTTGTTGTACTTTCCTACTGTAGGTGACATTAGGCGTCTATTCGGTGTCAAACTGAAGCCAGAACACGCTGCTGCTTTCGCCACAGACTGCGACCTGCCCTCCACTCACGAGATGGTGCGCAGTGTTGGCATGCAGGTGGGCGTTATTTAAGTTTGGAGTCGCAAAAAGCGTTAAAAAGGAATGCAACTAATTGGTTTGTGTCCCCCGTAGACAACCTATATGGGCTTCCTGGACTACAGGAAGCAGGAAGTGAAAGACCTCGGCATCAACCCAAATGACTGCTCTTTCAACCCTGGTGTGTTTGTGGCTGATTTAAGCAAGTGGAAAAAACAGAAGATCACCAAACAACTGGAGAAATGGATGGAGGGCAATTTTAGGTGTGGTGGTTTGATAGAAATGTCTATTATCAACATAACATAAATGCTCTAATTATTATAACCCGGGGCATTTATTTACCCGAACCTGTCATTTGAAGACAGATTTTATATAAAAAGGTCATTTGTAACTTTAATAAGGATTCGGAGTGTACGAGACTATAGAAAGGGAAACATAACTCTTTATTAACAGCTAGAGTACCGTATTTCCTGGACTGTAAGTCGCTCTGGAGTGTAAGTGTAAGTCCCACCAGCCACAAATGCACAATGAAGAAGAAAAAAAAACATATAAGTCGCATTTTGGGAGAGGATATTTATTTTATAAAATCAGAGACCAAGAACAGATCTAACGTAACGTGAATAGGTGGTATGTTAACGTAACAAATTAACTAGGGTGGTTCGATAATATCGGCCCATTAATATAATCGGCCTGATATTGTCATAAAAATGTAATATCGGTTGATATAAGTATTGGGTTTTCGCTATAATGAAAACCCATAATTTAAAAAATCTGCTGTGTATATTACACTGTTGTCAGTCGACATTTTCACCCACGACGAGGCTCACCAAATGTGGCGATTCAATTCGCAACGAGACAGGAGTCGGGGTAGGCGGCACCAATCGTTTTGCTCGCTGCTCAACTCAACAAGCAACAATTCTGTCGCGATAGCGAAGTGGCTACAACAACCTCATGACCCGGAAACGGAAGTAAACTTGCTAGGTAGATAGTGTGATATCTTCATATATCAACTAAAAAAATTTTTTAAAAAAGAGCAGAACTTATCTGTTTTTGGGTGGCTTTATTGCAGAGAGGGCGACAACATCTTTTCTCTAGCATAGCGACGTCACAACTGATAACGCCTCCATCCAGCAGACATACTGTACTCCACATTAGTCCCATCCAGGGGCATTAAAGTGTAACAACATGACAAATACACTATACAACTGATAGATACTTTTATTAATATCCAAGAGAAATGTCTAAAAATTCTTGTGGGTCACCGAAATGTGTTAATTCCATGACATGATATGTGATGTTACACATACTGGTACGGGTTGACGTCGGAATCGGAAATTGAGAGTCGGAAGACATCAGTTATCGGCAAAAAAGCCAATCTCGGACATCCCTAATATTAGCAGTTACTCCGATAACTATAGCCTAAACAACATAACTAGTTTACCTGCAGCATAAGTTGATGTTTACATCGTAAATTGTCGTTGGTACAGGAGTGATAGGATTAGCAGATACTGGCACACAAACCTAGAGTGGCCTCTTGCGAGCCTACTAAGTCACTCCGGAGTATAAGTCGCAGGACCAGCCAAACCATGAAAAAAAAGTGCAATTTATAGTCCGGAAAATACGGTAATCCATCATTTATGGTGGTTAATTGGTTCCAGAATTTCCATGAAGTACAATTATAAATGGAATATATTTCTAGTTACATTATAGAAAACCTATTTACGACCTTTTTAAAATTATTAGCGCCCTCTAGACATGGCGTGAGTGGCGGACAGGAAGTGAAGTCGGGGGTTCAGAGTTGAGTTTCAACTTGCCGCGAGTTTCGGCCGCAACAGTAGCCTGTGATTTTATTTGGGATTATTTTGCCTGTTGTGCGATCATTCAAACCTGCACCAAAATATTGCTGTTCCGGCGATCAAATCTGGCATTTGTTTCTCACCGAACATTACAGTCACATTACTGACACCAAGTGACCAGTGTAGAATACTATGTCAACATCTTTCAATGCGTCCTTTGAATGCATAAGTATTTTAAATCGGTGCGTTTTTTTTTCCCTCGCAGGCTGAACATCTACAGCAGCGCTATGGCAGGAGGTGTGGCCACTCCGCCCATGCTGATAGTTTTTCATGGCAAATACACAATGCTGGACCCACTGTGGCACGTCAGGCACCTCGGTAAGATCATCCAAGCCTATTCTAGAATTTAAAAAAACCCTGTAAAGTCACATAAAAAGGAGTCTATATTCTAGGTTGGAGTCCAGATGTTCACTATCCGGAGAGCTTCCTGCAGGAGGCACACCTTCTGCACTGGAATGGCCCATTCAAACCATGGAGGTACCCTGCTGTGCACGTGGATAGATGGGAGAAATGGTTCATCCCAGATCCTTCTGGGGAGTTTTCCTTGATAAGACCAGAGACCGATTATTGATTAGGCCTGTGGAGTGTACCATATTGGAGCAATAGGGGTGGACAATGTCGAAGTCAAAAGCGTACACTTTCAAATATGCGGCTTGTACTCGCAGGAAATTGGCTTGTGGTAGTTTTTGTTCATTATCTTTGCTTAATAAATGTGTATTGTGTGATTATGTCCTACATAATTCATGTATATGGTCCCAATGTAATTTTGTATGTATTTTAAAAATATTTGTATGTTGTACCACAGTTTGAAAGTCGATGTTGTCGCATGTTGCTGCAAAAGTGACTTGTCACCAATGATTTCATGTGTGCACAAAATGGATAGTAAAATGTTATTTAACATAATGTACTATAGTAATATGACCATTACCTCTGTGAGATCCACTTAAATAACAAGTAAAAATATTTTTATTGATGAGAAAGCTAATCTAAAAAATTCTGACAATATACACATGTTACAGTATAAAATATTATTTTTATTTTGGGTTTAGTAATTTTTTTGTACATTTAAGCAATTTTTTTTTTTTAATCTAATGTTGCTTTCATGCTGTTGGATTTTTCACGATAAATGTAAATTGCAATCTCATTCTTATTTTACGACGGACAATTAGGGCCACAATAAAAAAAAAATTATAATTTCTTGTGAATTTACGACTTATCTTGTAAATGTACAACTTTTTTTCTCGTAAATTTATGACTTTTTTTCTTGTATGTGTAAAACTTTTTCTCGTAAATTAACTTTATTCTCGTAAATTTACGACTTTATTCTGGAACTCTCAGATTATTAAATTCCGTTTTATTATTTGGGTGACACTTAAATTATTAAATCATTTAATAAATAGAATAATAAAATCTTTTCTTCCATCATGAATGCGAATCAATCACTGAAAAAATATACATGTGCACAAACTCCACCGGGTGTCAATTTACGAGAAAAATGTAGTAAATTTATGACAATTTTTCTTGTAAATTTACTTTTTTCTCGAAATCTCAAAAAAAATCTTTCAATGTGGCCCTAATATTCTTAAAATACACTTAAAATATTAAATCATTTAATAAATATACTCAAATATTTTCATCCATCATGAATGCGAATCAATCACTGAAAAAAAATGAATGTACTTGTGCACAAACTTCACAAATAATTGTCCAAGACTTTGTAACCACCAGGGGGCGTAATAGTCCCTAATCTCACAGCTGTGGGGATATTCAGCATGACCGCAGAAAGAAGTTGCTATTAAAAGCGAGTCCTACAGTAGAGTCATTCTGCATTTGCAGTCCGGCGCTTTCAACAGTTGCACATGCAATATGAGCAATTCAAACCAATTTAAGGATTAAAAATGCAAACAAATTTAACCGACGCATAACAGACAGCAACTGCACCTTGTTTAAACACATAAGTGCTCGGTTCATGTATTATTTTGAGGGAAATACCTTCTAAATTCAAGCATTTCTATTTGTCCCGCTTCACTGCATGCACCATATTGACGTAACAGTTGTACCACAGGATGTCCTTCTTCTAATAATGTTAATGATCTCTGGAATGATGTTACTCAAGTGCTGACTTGGGGTCAGCAGTACTTTGTGAGTGCGCGTTTGTGTGAGACAAAGGAGAGGTCAAAGTATCCCATGTTTGTTTTTGACTTTCCAAGCTGCCCTTGAACGCACTGGAGGCAGTCGGTGACATGGGTTGTTTGACGTCATCGTGATGCGAGAGGCCAAGTTCAGGTTGTGACGACGTTGTTGGATGCATGCGCACGGCTCTTGTGGTGTTGGTGGGGCTAACCCACGAAAAAAATCAAACTAACAAACATTTAGCATAAGGGGAATGTACAGTCTGTATCTGTCGTGAAAATTGGAGTATTTAGAAAGTCATCAACAGGTTTTCTAGCACAAGCAAACAAATTAACATGTCTAGCTTCTTACTTCCGCGTTCCTTGCTGCGCCCCCTCCACATGGCCAAGGCCAAAGGTCATATCAGTCTACCCATTTCATAGCTGTCTCGGACAATGCCTGTAACATAGTTATGTTTTTATTCTCATAAATTTACTTGTTTCTCATAAGTTTACAAAAAACTTTCTCGAAATGTTGATTATTTTAATACTCTGTTCTAACAGGCATTGCCTGAGACAGCTATGAAAAGGGGGGACTTATTTGACCCTTGGCCTTGTGCAAAGGTAATATTACGTTTTTTCTCATAAATGTACAACTTATCTAGTGAATTTGCGACTTTTTTTCTTGTCAATTTAGTTCTCAAAATCTCAGATTATAATTTTTTTCCCAATGTGGCCCTAATACTGCATTGTAGTTTCGGTCTATTCGGAAATTTATGCGCAAGTCCTATATTTACGACCTTCTTGTAAATTCCCGACTTTTTTTCTCGTAAATTTACGGCTTTATTCTCGATATCTCAGATTTTTTTTTTTTTACAATGTGACCCTAATACATTGGAGTTTTGGTGCATGCGTGTGAAAAAAAAGTCGTAAATTTACGCCAAAGTCTTAAATTTACGACTTACTCGTAAATTTACGACTTTTCTCGTAAATTTACGGCTTTATTCTCGAAATTTCCCAATGTGACCCTAATTCTCCATCGTAGTTTTGGTGTGAAAAAAGTTTACGCCATTTCCGACTTTCCTGTAAATTTACAACTTTATTCTCCAAATCTCAAGATTATTATTTTTCCAACGTGGCCCTGGTTGTTTCCGACTTTTGTTTCTTATAAATTGACTTTTCTCGCAAATTCACGACTTTGTTCTTGTAAATTTACGACTTCATTCTTGAAATCGGATTTTTTTTTTTTTCCCCAATGTGGCCCTCATACTCCGTCGTCGTTTTGGTCCATTCACGTGAACAAATAACATTCTTACCCTTGCAATAACATGCCTCCAGATAGAGGCTGACATATGCAATAATACATCATTTTCTACCACTTATCTTATTCAGGGAAAATGAGGCTTTGAAAAAAAAAAAGTGGGGGTTTGTTTACAAAGGATGATCGCAAGTAGCAAGCTTTATAAGCCAAAGGTCTGCAGAAAGGTGACGTTTGACTTTTTGTTGGGTTGCCAGGTAAAATATCATTGAGGTCGTACTTGGTTAAGAAGTTACAACAACCATTGAGAAAGTTGAATCATTTATTTCCAGCTCAGTCAGCTCTGGTAGCAACATCACAGCCAATGGACGAGGAAAAAAACCTGGTCTGAGGTCTTCAATACAAATAAACACAGCATCTTAGCGCGCTGACTTCACTTTGTACTTAAGGACCAGGTAAATGGCCAGTCTGAGGATGAAAAAGAAAACCCCTAGCGAAATGAAATCCACATACAGCTTTGCCTTATCCACGTTTAGCAACTTCAGGACGGACGCTGGCTCTTGGAACGGGCAGGGGGGATTATTGCATTCGAGCTGTGAGCGGTTCGCCCCGTAGATGGCGATCATCACTCCCTCGAAGCCATACCTGAAGGCGACACAAACTACTTCACACGCGCTATGGCTTAAAAGTTTGGGATCACTTGCAAATCTTTGTTTTCCAAAGAAACACACATTCATGTCATTCACAGATGTTTTTCAAACCACCCCCTCAGAAGATTGTCATGTGCTAGGGGAACAACGGCCACTAATGAGTTGTTGCCACCAGCCAGGTGAACGACCCATCGTTGTGCAAGACGGTCGGTCACAGGCTACAACAGGAACCCGTAGTGACCATCCCCAGGCGACACAACCCACCAGAAACATAGAAAGAGGGAAACTCCACACCTAAAATTTGGAACTGAAGAAGCCTTTTGGATTAAAGGTGAAACATCTTCAACCAACAAGAGTAGTCCAGTTGCCTAGAGTCAACCTTCTGTGGATGATCAATAATCTACACGGATATTATTTGACATGAAAATGTATTTTTCTTTGGAAAACAAAACAAATTTGCAGGTGACCCCCACACTTTTGAGGGCTCATGTACATCCAAATCGAACCAACTGTAGTTTAGGTGACGATACCTGAGATAGGAGACATATGAGGTCCACTGTAGGTATATAGGAATGGTATCGAAATTCACAAAGAAGCCAGAGAAGAGGATCATAGGGATGGCTGTGATCGGACCGACGAAGGTCGCAACCTACAAACCGACAATTACTCATTAAAGAGCTGTAAGGTGTATAGAGATACTTAATTGAGGTATGCCTACCTGTGGCGATGTGGCTGCCGCCCCTATGAGCAACCCTAGTGACTGAGATACCAGAGCGATGCATGTGGACAAGGCGATGAACAACAAGAAGCGTTCGGCGTCTGGGGGCTGGGAAGTCATCCAGTACACAATACTGCAGTACAGGGCTGGACAGATCAGCTGGAACATAGAAAGCATGATCATACACACGTGACCATGATTCTTATGGAGAGGATTTCTATGCGCAACCAAGGGTGTTGAGGGTGTCTGTTTTGGGGGCAAAAGGATCTCATCTCTGCTGTTTTCAGGTGATGTGGTCCTAATGCCCTCTCTTTTGACTGGAGAGGTTCACAGTTGAGTGTGACGTTTCTGGAATGAGACTCGGCACTTCCAAATCTGAGGCTACGGTACTCCGTTGGAAAAGGGTGAATTGCACCACTCCGGTCTTGCCTCAGGTGAGGTGTTTGATTATCTCAGGGTCTTGTTCAGAAGTGAGGGAAGGCTGGAGCGTTGAGATACGTTCGGTCAATCAAATCTCCAAACCGAGAGATTTGGGTAGACACCATGAGGGTGAGATTATGGATAGGAGCTTCCCCTGCAGGGTGGCTGCATTCCAAATAGGGAGAGAGCTCCTGCTCCGCCACATCAAGAGGGGCTAGTCGCTCGGGCATCCAGTTTGGATACCTCCCTGTGCGGTGTTCTGGGCATGCCCAACCGGTAGGGGTGTCCAGGGTATACCTAGGGCACACTGGAGGCATTATGTCTCGCAGTGGTCCTGGGACCACTGCAGTGGCCTCCCGGTGGAACTGGTCTGGGCTTTCCTACTGAGATTCCTGCCTCGGTGAACCAGACCCGGATAAGAGAAATACAATGGATTGAAATGCTGAAATGTGACGTGTGCTCTTTTGTGAGATACTGTATGTCTACCAAATTTGGAGAATCAAAACATTACCTGGAATGGAACATCTGCAAGTGTCTTAGCCAAGTAATAGGCACGTAGGCTGTACCAGGAGTTGAGGTGTTCCCTTACGAACACGGACATTTCCAGAGGAACTACACGTGGCAAAGCAGAAACATGCTAAGTTGCTTTCCACCTTAGGTATAGCAAGCAAATCCAAATATGCTCTGACAGGTTAGAATGGTGGGCATCATGGCGGCAAACATGACAAACAGCATCGAGAAGAATAGGAAACCAGTGTTGTTGAAGGCTTTGTCTGCATCATTTCCAATTTTGAGATAAAGCAGGCCAATGAGGAGTCCAATCACGATGTGGGACATCACTCTCAGGTGGGTCAGCATCTTTAACACAAACAGAAGTTCATCCCAAAAATCCCGTTCGAACATTATTTCCTGAAACTAGAGGAGTTTTTACTGTGTCTCTGCATATCGCCTTGATGTTTCTTTTAAAGAGGATGTAGAACTGTTTGAAGATACCAGTACCATAGCTTTGTTTCTCAAGGTGTAAGTCCTGTAGAAAAAGACAAAAGGGGGGTTTGGTGCTTATAGCGAGTGCGCAGCGTTATACGGATTATTCCACTCACGCTGCGAGACTTGGCCTGCATGGATGTATGTGCTTCTCCTGTGTTATCCTTGCTGTCCTCACAGCACTGGTCTTTCAGAATGGCCTCAAACAGCATTGGGTTCACGTCCCCGTGCTCTCCTGATGCCACTTCAATGACTGGGGGGTGGGACAAGGCAGTCAAAACATCTGATTCACGTTTAATATACAGCCGTGTTTGCCCCGATCCTGATTTCTTATTTTTTTGTTTGATGACCTGAAACATTTACGTGTGACAAACATGCCAAAAATAAGAAATCGGGAAGGGGGCGAACACTTTTTCACACCGCTGTACAGTTGTAACAATGTATTTCACTCACTGTAGTCTGCCGGATTGTGATACCGCGGGCAGTGGAGGCCCAGGCTGGACAGGTGCGGGATGAGCTGGGAGACCCTTCCCCTGTATATGCATTGACCTTGACTGACAATGTACAGCTGGAGAGCGAAGAAGTGGGGGGAAAAAAAACAAGTACGCAATACTGGAGTGAGTTTCTTCTTCCACGACGGAAGGTTAACTTGTGTTGTTGTCGTCAAGACCAAGCAAACCAAAAACAAGACCAAAGCCCCTTTCAGGGCACCATCCGTGGGGATGAAGTTGACCCTATTTAATGTATTGTTTCAGGTCTTCTCAAAGCAGTTGTCGCCGTCCCACAAGTATTTTAACCTGTACATCACACCAGATGTGGGCCATCTTTGGTCTTGACGACAAATCCCTTATGTGTGACTAAGATCTTGAGTGCGAGAAGTGCCGGTGGAAACAAGGCGATGGAAGGGTTCATGTCGGTAGAGTCATGGTTTACCCTGTCAAACATCTGAAAGAGGTTGCCACTGGGTTGATGAATGGTGCAGATGATTGTCCGTCCGCCGTTTGCCAGAGCCTTCAAGAGGGAGATGACCTGGACGGATGATGCACTGTCCAAGCCACTGAGATGCAAGTAAAGACAGAAAGATCGTGGCAGCAATGAGATTTGGATTCAGGGGCAGCATAAAGGTGACAAAAATTGAAATCTTGATGCTATTAACATTAATAATGCGCTTTATAATGTTGAACACATATTGGAGATGCTATTTCCTAGCCTGTATGTGTTGGATTAGCCTTTTTAGCCAAATACAAATATCAAAATGGCCTCCACACCCTTTCTGCTCAATCATTCAGTGCGCCCACTTGGAACCGATACAAGTGGACTATAACACCCACCAGTGAAACAACTTGATTTGCAGCAAAAATTCAAACTGCTGTTCTGGGTTCATGCTTTGCACATACCAGATATGGTATTGCACTCGTTATATAAAGATTCAAGTATTATGCTTTGTCACCTATAACACAAAGCTGAGATGAAGGCTGAGGTTTATATAACTAATTAGCATATCTTTGTTGGATTAGACTTTTAGAAAATAAAACATTTCAAAATGGCCCACACAATATTTCTTTTGAATCAGTGACCCACTTGAAACAGACACGCAGACAAGTGAAAGTACTTGATTTCCAGCGAAAAGTGAAACTATTCACCTCACACTTCTTCCTACTAGGGATGGAACAAAATATTTGAGATGTCTTGATAATCTATCATGGTAATAATCGCCTGTTGGAAAGCTGCCGAGATGCAGGCTAGTTTTGATCCAACTTGGAGAAAATTACAAATCGAGGAGACGTTTGGTCGACAAAGTTAACATAAATGGAAACAGCACAATTTAAAATAAATGATGCTCTTTAATAGTTGAAAAGCCAGCATTTCAAGAAATGCTGCGACGTTTGACAGACCTGTGAGAAAGTACATGTCACAAACTCCCAATTCACACATTTACAGAGTGAAAGATGACCTATTAAAAGGAAATATTGCATTATTATGATATATTATTATATATTAACATAAAATTATTGGGGTTTTTTTGTCTAACATCACATCAAAAACTTTCAAAACAGTCCTTCACTGTTTTGTGACGCAGTTAAATAAAAATGTTTGTCATACGCTAACCGAGGTTCCACTGTATTTGTATATAGTTATACAAATACACATTCATTATCCAAATAATTTAACTATAATTCAAAATTAAATGTTCGCTTGCTAAAAAAAATTGTTTAACTCACTTCATATGCCACAAGCTAATTTATCCGCCACATATTGTAAGCTAAAAACTGTGATGCTAAACGGAAGCAGCCAAAAATGTTCACGTGGCAATTGTATAAACTCTGGAGAGTGTCATATCGTACCTGATGGGCTCGTCAAAGAACATAACAGGAGGATTGTTGACCAACTCAAGAGCAATGGCCAGCCTTTTCCGTTGGCCCCCCGAAAGACGGTTGGTACGTGTTTTAGCACAGCCCAGAAGCCCTAAAGCAGTCATTATCTCGTCCACCTATGACAATGCCAAAGTATTTCTCACTAACATCCATCAACATTAAATATAAAGCTGTCAGGACCTGTATTTACTCAGACGTACAAGCTTTTTTTTGACCTGCATGCACTCATTGAGTTTCAGATTGGCAGACACCTAAAACTCAAAGGAGACATTATTACTCAAATGAATGACAATAGTTTGCAAAACGTGATCTCCCTCACCATCATGGCCTCCTTCGTGGATAGGTGAGGCATTAAAACATCACTCTGCATGATGTAGCAGGACATCTTCTGGAAGGTCTTTAAGTTCCTTGGGCGCCCGTTCACCATGATTTGGCCCTTCATGCCCGTCTCTCTGTATCCAGATACAGTCAGAAAACAATTTTACTGTGCAGTGTGTGGATTGCCATCTTACTTGTATCCCGCCAGGATGTTCATCAGGGTGGACTTTCCAGCTCCAGACGGCCCCATGATTGCTGTAAGCTCTTTGCTGTTAAATTGTCCGGAGAGACTAGTGAGGAGGGTTTTAAAGCCTGAAGAAGAGGAATATTTCATACAGAGAAATCAGACTCCATAGATGATACTGTATAATGCAATGGCTGTCAAACTTATGACACAGAAATATTTGTATGGTTCATTTGTTTCTTTATTCTGAACATTTATTACCAAGAATCTAAGTAACAATTTTTTTGCGTTTAAATTTTGTGAGCTGAATTTTTAAATATCAAATTATGCTGAAAATATTATTTAATTAAAATTTATTAGCAAAATGTGTTTAAACATTCAGTTTGTCTCCGGGGGGCGGTGCTCTGTCGCCGCTGGTCTTTGTGCTCTGCTGGATCTGCGTCTTTGCCTCCCTCGGTCTGTCTGCGGGCTGGTCGGGGGTGGTGCTCCGGTGCGTGGGTGGTGCGCCGTCGGCTCTGGTGGCGGTTGGGTGGTTTGGTTTCCGGTGGCTGGTGGGGTCCGGTGGATGGTCTGCTGCTGGTCTCGCCTTCTTGGTTCTGGTGCCCGGCCTCGTTTGCTGATTTAGCCCTGTTTGTTTCTGTTGTTCTGTTACTGTTGTGACAATTGTTGTTGCTGCTGTTGTCCTGTCTCTGTCTTTTTCGTCCCCCTCTTATCCCCGCACTCCCCCCTCTGGTTTCTTTTCTCTTCTTCTCTATCCCCTCCTGCGCCGGTCCGGCCGCTCCAAATTTGCATAACAACACTTTTCCCCGGCAGAGCAAATCTGTTGAGCACGTGAGGGCATTTAGATCAACAATACTATCTGCCCTAATGGCTGGACAGGACAAAAAAAATAAATAAATATTCAAGTTTGCAATGTGTCAAAACTCAGAATTCAGTTTTTTCCAAGACCCGTATCGCGTGACTATGCAGCGTGGCTGACCCCGACCTGGCTGACAGCCACGAAGAGTCATTTTTGCTGGACCCTGGTGGCGTAGGTTACTTTTGGTAAATTAAAGAGTGTTTACTAGTGAACTCACATTACATCATCCTAACACTCATCCACAATTTTGTGTTGAAGTGGACGCTGTCATGACCTGCATTGTCGCTCTGCTGCCGCCTGTCTGCTTCTTGTCATAGTGCTTGCTGGCCTGCAGAGGCGGATCTGTCGGCACATAGCCAATCACCCCTGCCCTTTTTAAGCTAGCTGAAGGCAGCTGTTCAACGCCAGGTTGTTCCTTCGTTCCTCACCTGTAACCTGTGGCAACCTGCCTCCTGTGAATTTTTTATGTATCAATTCCTGTGTGTTTTTTTCCCGCAGCATTTTAGGCTCGCAGCGATTTTTGTTATTCCTTTTTCTGTGGCTCTGCCCTTTTTGTTCCAGGACTGTACCCTTTTTGTACCACCTGCGTTTGCCTTTTTCCTCCTTTTACTGATCATAACAACCTGTCCTACATCAGAGCCGCACAACTCAACTCCTGGCAAGTCCGCTGGTCCCCGTTTCTCACTCGCTACAACTTCTGCATCATCTGGCAAAGCGGACTCTCTTTCCCGCATCTGTAGCCCTGAAGAGCCCATCACCCAGGTCCATCATTCCTGTGACCCATGTGTGGGAGTGCTTCAATGGGAGGCCAGAGCGCCCAAGGCCATTGAGACACCTTCATGTCGTCCTAAAGACTTTGCTGCTGCAGTGGGGCCATGCCTCCAAGATTGCCTGACACCCAGGTTTGGGCCACACCCTGTTTATCATCTCGCAGTGGTTTTGGTGAAATTTGTTACCACCTGCTCTGTCTGAGCCCACAGCAAGTACTCCCATCGTTCACCTATTGGGTTCCTCCATCCACTACTCGTTCCATCCCGCCATTGATCACACCTCGCATTGGGCCTTGTCACTGGACTTCCTGTTTCACAAGGTAACACGGTTATCCTCAATTTCACAAATCGTTTTTTCAAAGATGGCAGAACGGGTGAACTGGGACTTGGAACATAAAATGTTGCCGTCGTGTTATAGGGTCACTGATGTGATTTTATCAACTTTGCTTAATGCTATGTTCTATGTTGTTTGTAATTATGTTCTACGTTTTTTGAAAGCCAACGTTAAATGCCGATTCCGATCATCCATGAGTGTCATCAGCCAATATAGATACCGATCACATGGATTAACTGTAGATTTTTCAATGTATTTATGATGAGTGCTCTTGGCCAGGGCCACCGTTAGATAAGCCCAAGGGCCACTGGCAAAAAGAGCTGAAACAGACAAGAGCCTGCAGTACCTCTCTTCCGACACCAGTGCCTCTCACAGACCACGTAGGACAGCTCCTTGAACTCCAGGGTGACGGCAGTGTGGCGCGGGAGCTGAGAGAGGATTTGAGTCTGGGTCCCAAGGGTGTTCCCTTTCTTTGAGTGACAGAACAAGGGTACTTTTGCAAGTGTTTTGCGTTCCACTGTGGTCTCCTCCATGGGGATGCCGCAAGAGCTGTTATCCAGCATCCTCACAAACGTGCTGAAAGAGACACAGGGAACGTGCGTCACCATTGCGGTTGTCAATCATGAGAAAAAGCTTTTCCGTTGCCACTTACATGACCAACGACAGCTGGAAGGGTGGTTCACAAAGGCAATATCATGAAAGCTGATCACTCTATTGATACATGTATATACGCGGTATTACCTACGGGGGAAAAAAGTAAAGTCAAATTTTAAAACATTACAAAGTTAGCTAAACATAAAATATTAAAATGACACACATTGGGTGGATAAGACTGAAATAAAAATAAATTAGAATGCAAATATTAAATTACTTTTTTGAAAAAAGATTGTGCTGATATTTGCGCTGCTTGCAGAAACTATTATTTCTTCAAATATGCAGAAAATGTGTTAAAAATTGGTGGATTAAAAGCAATGAAATACAAAAAAATAACATTTTCCAACATTAAAAAGAAATGATCACATAAAAAAAGCAATACAATAAATTCTAATGAAAGTAAACGTTAAATATATTTTAAAGCAGGGGTCTCAAACTCAGTTTCCCCGGGGGCCACTGGAGGTAGAATCTGGGTGAGGCTCTGCCTCATCAAGTATTGGGAGTAAGGCTCACGATAACGATAACATCTATAACGATATCGGGTATGCTGCAGGAAACACGTCTAATTTTGGTTATTATCAAGAAAACCATGCAAGTTGCTAGATATCAGCTCTTAAATTAAAATTGAATTTAAATGCTGATATCGAGCAACCCTGGAGCGTCATTGGCTTAATTTTGACCTTGCGGGCCGCATTTACAGTAGTCTTTCCTGTCAAGTCGCGGGCCGCAAAATGTGACTTGGCGGGCGGGGAGTTTGAGACCCCTGTTTTAAAGCATCTGGTTATATTGCTATGATATATCTGCTTACAGATGTACTTTTGTTGATGGATTAAAAAACAAAAAGTGTTAAAAATGAAGTTCTATTTTAAGAACATTAGAAATAAATTGGTGGGTCAAGTAATAAATGAAATATTACATTTACAAAACGAAACTGGTGGATGAGTCATCGTTGCTTTACTGAAGGTGTGTTGGTGGGACATTATCATTGTTTCTAGTGCCGTATTATTCTATTAAGCCACTTACTGCATTCCTTTGCAAATGATATCATATTTTACACAAACGCAAGACCAATACAAGATTAGAATCTACTTTCTTGCTTGTGCATGTAGTTGTGAATGATGCAACGTCGTGTACTGACTTGTTTTTACTTCCAATTCTTTGTTTTATTCCTCCTTCGACGTTTCGTATTATCAGACGGTGTTTCTCATCTCAATTATGTGGCAACACAGTGTTCCGTTTACAAGTTGTGTTAATAATACTAAATATTTAGCATGTAAAAACAAAAACTGAGAGGTTGTTCAACTTCCTGATGAAATGAAAAGTGTCTGGTCTTACCAAGGAGCCTGCGGCGGAGAAAAAAAAATCACCCAAATACTCCAGTCAAAAGGGGGACTTGAACGCACCACTCCGCGGTGTAATTGAAGATATTCAGTAACTTGAGTTTTCTTTCGTTTCCTGCTAATCAATCCCACCCGACGCATGCCGTTGATGGCGCATGACTTTGATTTATATTGCGATTACGATGACGTCCGGTTGGTACGTAGGTTGATGGAAGAGTCTTTGATCTTTATAAGGTGTCTTTTCCCAGCTCTCTTTCGTCCCTTTGATGAGGTCTGTTATTGTATTATCTTTTCAGTACGGGTGTCGATCCCAATAGCTATAGTATCGATACCGAGGCTATATCACTGAAGGATGAGATCGATATTTTTCTGTTTCTTGATGTTTTTTGCTGTCCATATTGTTACATTGTTTTTGTTATTTAAGAGCCAATGGTATTTTGTTGTTTTTCTTATCACAATCACAAAATCATTCAAGGAGATTGACAAATTTAGACTTTACTGTCCCTGTGTTTACTTAGGGGCTGTCCACACGCAAACGTTCAGCTCCAAACGGTATTTTATCATTTCAGCCTTTCATCCACATGGAAACGGCCTTCTGGGCGACCTGAAACTAATCCTGCACAGTGTGGATGCGATTTTTTTAATGGGGGGTGGGGGGGTATGTTTGAGCCAATCCCTGCTGACTTCAGGCGAGAGGCGGGGTACACCCTGGACTGGTCGTCAGCCAATCGCAGGGCACATATAGACAAACAACCATTCACACTCACATTCATACCTATGAACAATTTAGAGTCACCAATTAACCTAACATGCATGTTTCTGGAATGTGGGAGGAAACCGGAATACCCGGAGAAAACCCATGCATGCACGGGGAGAACATGCAAACTCCACACAGAAATGTCCAACGGAGATTTGAACCCAGGTCTTCCCGATCTCCTGACTGTGTGGCCAACATGCTAACCAGTCCGCCCTTAGTATCGGATCTGTACCAAAATTAGCAGTATCACCTAAACCTACTTTTCAGTGCTTTACGTTGCACACAAAAGGCATAATTATTTCATCGATATTTCCTAGCAATACAAACTAACCAGTGCTAATATGTGCTACAACAGCTACAACAGTTTTGAATTAAAGCAGAATTGCCTTTTTCAGTGGCCCATTAAAGTCACGATTGTGTAAGACGCTGTCAAGCCGCCACTTACTTAATAGTTGCTTTAATAATCCTTTTCATCGTGTTCTGACAGAGTAAATAGTAGGGCAGACGCATGAGTCCACAAAAAAATACTACAAAGAGGCTGGCCAAGGAAGCTTCCGTTGTGCCCCAATGTGATGTAATTAAGCTCTTCTGAACAAAATATTAACATATTAGAAACAGAATGATGTAAATCAACTTTTTATTTAGCGGAGTCGACAATATCACATTTACAGTCAGCCCTCGTTTATCGCGGTTTATTGGGTAAAGTAGGATTCACTATTAATAAATGGAATATTTTTGTAGGTAGAGCATAGAAAACCTGTTTATGACTTTCTAAATACAATATTTGCCATTATTATAGCCCTGTAGACATGAAATAAAACTCCTACAGTCACTTTTACACTCCTATTATTCTTTGTTTACATCATATTGCTCAACTGTAATGCGCAGGCTACGGGATCACTGCAGGGACGCAATGGCTTTAACCATTAGCAAGCTAGCGAGCTAACTAGTGATCCTCCAGTTTATTTACTGTATTCCAAACTTAAGGAAGGGTTTTGGAATGAAGCCAAAAACTTACCACACACGCCAAATGTGAGGAGAACTTCTTTTTACTCTATCATATGGCTGACTCCATGCAATGTGATGGTAAGCTAATGTCATGTCTCAATCATGGAACATTACTGATGCCTAGTGGCCAGAATACTACATACACCTTTGTCTTTCAATATTTTTTGACTAAAAATACGCAATATTGTGAGGGACAACTGTGTAACATATCTGTAAAGGTGTGAGTAATGTTTAACACTACATAACACATTTTGGCAAAGATTACACACGTTCAGTCGTGATATTTTTCACGTTGCCTCTCACGAGCTGATCCGAATGTTTTGGAGTGACATGTCATTTACAGCCACAATGAGATCCCGCCTCCAAATTTCCAAATGGGCCAACAGATTTATCAGAAATTCACCCGCAAGAAGTCACAGGAAGATGGCATCACAGGAAGTTATGGGTCTATCATAGGGAAAGTGCCATCGTTTCTGGTGGAAATCATTTCAGTGTAACACCAAACATTAAAAAGTCGTCATCTATATGAAACAAAGTTCAGAAGCAAAAACAGCAAAGGTAAGGCAAGAGCCCTAATCATAAAAGCTCATTTTTGAGCTGTTTTTTCTTTGTATCAGGTGTGTTTCAGTGGTAGAGAAATAATACTCAGTGGCTAGCTAACACTAAGTGGCGAGGCGAAGTTTGTCGTGAAAATGTTATGACTTTATGGACTTATTCGTGACATATGCTTATCTCCGACTCTTAGCTTGTTTTTGACATTTGCCCTTTTAAGTGCTTGTGGTTTGAATTTTCCTAAAATTGTTTTTGTTGAGCTTTTAGTCGATGTGTGTTGTGTTACGTAGACGTATAGCATGGCTATAGTGAGGATAACTATCCATGACTATTACCATAGCAACATAGACAGAGGTTAGGCTGAAGTAGTTTTACATTTACTCTTCTGGCCTTTACTGCTTATGTCAGTCAGCTGCTGGCTTTTGGTCTTATGTTTCATTGACATTGGAACCAGTTAGCTTTGTCACTCAAGGCCTTGTAATGATTGATTTGCATGGGAAATTTAGGACATAGTACTTTAGTCAAAGGCACCAATTAAAACAGGGGTGCCCATCACGTCGATTGCGAGCTACCTGTCGAGGTAGTTTGGGTAGATCACGTAAACGTAACTATGTATATGTCATATGACATCAGTCAGCTGACATGAAGCTCCCCTTCGCTGTTGGCAAAGATTAAGTAGACGTCGCAAGCTACACACGGAGATCAGTGGTGATTGGGAAGCTCAGCTTCCCCTAAAATGTAAAAAAAAAAAAATGTGGTGAAATATGTACTACTGTGTGTACATTTCATCGACTAATTACGCGTTAGAATAGCTTCAGCTTTTGTTTAGAATCAGCTACTTATCATGCCACGGCACTTTTACACAGTCGGACGCTGAGCGTCTCCTGACTTATATGGGGAAATGTGGAGTGGGTTGTTCCACTGCGCGAAACTGGACAGTCATTGGATAAATGCTGGGCTTTGCCTCGCCCATTGGATGTTTAGTGTCGCTGGGGCAGTAGGATGGCCCGGACGCTGTTTTCTGCATGATGATTGGATGATCTCTCTAAGGCGGAATCCCTTTTTGATTGACAGAGAAATAAGCGAATCAGCCATCTTGATATATAAACTTTTTCATTCCGTTCTGAACTGATCCGGAGACTTCACGGATCCCGGGCTGGATTAAAACGCTTGGCGAACCTGATGTGGCCCGTGTGCCGCAGTTCGCCCATCCTTGCACTAGATGGAGCCTGCGTACAACCGGTGATACTCGTACCACTGTTTTGAGAATCAGTCGTCTCGAAGCATGCATAATAGATGCCATTTAATTAAGAGATTTGACACAATTTAGTGAAATTATACTCAATACACACTGCAGTATAGCTCTTTATTATTACAGGGTGGACAACATAAACAGACATTTACAATTCTTATTTAATTTTGCTTTTCTACCACTGTGTCAAGTGAAAAAGATGACATAAATAGTCTTTGGTGACAAACACATATCATAAACATGTAACATAAATAGAACTCCAACACAGACATTTTATTTAAATAGTTTGGCTAAATATCTCTATTTACACGCGTCATTCACAGTCATTGTAATGCCATATGGAGTGCACTGGCATCTTCAAATGGAACATTCACAAAAGGACACAATTTGTGATAGAGCGCACACAGGAATGGAAATGTCAAGAAATGTTTCACATCGTGTTTGGCTATTTGCAACAGAGAGTGAGTGTTTTCCTATGTGGGAGGTACTAGCGGAGTCTTTGACGTCACTAAAAGCGTGCTGCACAAAATAGCATCGAAGATCCCGAGCACAAATCAAACATTTGAGGAGATAAGCAGTGATAACACAAAAGCACACGGTGTGTGTGGAGGTAACCTAAGAAGTGCGGAGGTTCATTCAGCATTTGAAGAGCCTTTTAATAACCATCTATCACGAGACATCGATTAGCTCGATTGCAGCAGACAGAATGGCGCGTTTCACCTCAGCAAGCCTTTGAACAGATTAAAACTAATGAACCAGTTGTGACCTTTAGGTACCCAGACACAAAGGACTCTTCGGGCCATGCTAAGAAGAAGCAAAAAATGAAGCTGCAACGCTATAAGAAAAACAAACTTCTGTATTTTTACGTGGAGAAAAAGTGTTTTTAACAAGAAACATGTTATGTAATGCTGGGATAATAAAGTCGCTGAAGTCGTAATATGAGAAAAAAGTCTGAATATTTAGTAATGGTTTATGGTTTATCATATTGTGGTACCAGTTCCACGGTTGGTACAAGGGCTCCATCTCGCGGTACGCTTATTTGTTAGAATTTATGACAAGAAAAGAGTAGTCGTGTTACAAGAAATAAGTTAAGCGTTTTTATGGCTGTTTTCTCGTACTATAACAGTTTTTTTTCTCTTAATGCCACGATTTATTCTCATAACATGACCACTTCATTGTCATAAATTAAGGTTATTTTTTCCCAAGAAAAAGTAAGCCAGAACCGTTCACACGATTGACGTGGTGACATGGAAAAGCCGAAAGTTTTTTTGATTTGTTGTTGACTTTTTCCTCGTATCGTTGCTACTTTTTTAATTTTTTTTAGCGACTTATATTCCTTGTATCATTGCATCTTTATTCTCGTAAATTAAGATTTTGTTAATATTAAAGTTGATTATTTTTACGTTTCTCATCCACTTTATCCTCCTATCATTACGGTTTTACTGTCGTGACTATATGATTTTTTCCTCTTAAGAGTGTTCCCTCGTTTATCGCTGATAATAGCCGCAATAAGTGAAATCCGTGAAGTAGCCACCTTAAAAATATTATATATGTTTTCAGGCTGTAAAACCCCTCACCATACACTTTATACACTTTTCTCAGACAGGCAATAACATTTTCTCACATTTCTCTCTTGTTTAAACGCTCTCAAAAAAGTTCAAACCTTCGTTTGAATTTTAATTATCAACCTTAATCATCAACACAAGAAATGATGAAGTCACTCACGCACATTTCACTCCTGTGACCATGCCTTTTTGTCCCGCTGTACTTTAGCATTTTGTAATAAAACATATTGCTGCAGACGAACTGAAGTGTCATTTACAAGCTAGCAAGCAAGCAAGCTAGCGATGACATGGGAGACATGGTCTACAGCCAATCAGGATGCAGAAAAAATGGGCGGTGTAGACCAGGCCAGGCTCGGCCTGTAACAGCGTTCATACACTGTAAAAAAAAAAAAAAAAAAAAAGCTAAAAAAAATCAGGGGAAACAGCGAATCCACAAAAGGGGAACCGCGACAGAGCGAGGGAACACTGTACTACGATGTATTCTCCGAACGTGACAACTCCATTCTTGTAAACTAAAAATATTCTTCCTAATGGGGAAGCTTTTTTCTGTTTTTTCGTATCCTAACGACTTTACTGATGTAAGAATATGAATTTTTCCTCTTAACACAGCGATCTATTCTCGTAACACGACAACTTTTTTTTGCTGTAAATTAGATTTGGACGTCGATCAATTTTTTTTTCATTTTTTTTTAAATAATTTTTTTCCCTGTCACTTTCCATCTTTAATCTTCTAGCCTTATGACTTTTACTGTTATTAACATTACATAAGTACTTTCGTAACATGACGACTGTGTTTTTGTAACTCTCGCTATTATACTTTATTTTCAACTTTTTTTGAAACAAATCAAATGTTTTTTTTCCCTTATAGCGTAGCTTTATTCTTGTAACTTCGTGATTTTTGTTGTTGTAACACTACGACTTTTTCTGGTAACGTTATGGGCGCCACACGCGGGAGGCGACAAACGACTGCGATTGGTGAAACTCATCGCCAACGCGTGACAAAGCATGCACACGAGAGGCGACGAGCGGCTGTGACCAGCTACACGGGTCAGCGACGTGTTCCCATCCAGAGCGAATTGTCTGAGTCTCCCACGGTTTTGATTGGCTGTCTTATATTTTTGTAAGATAAACTTAAATGTCCATGTAAATGAATGCTGTTTACTCTTGCACCAAGTTCCCATTTTTTTTGTTACATCTTTATATTCTTTTTTTTTTTTTTTAGATATGTCAAATAGCTCCGAAAAATCTGACACGGCAAGTACAGCCTACTGAATAGCATCCTGTCTGCTCATTGGTCGATCACTGAAACCCCCGCTGATTGGTCGATCGTCAGGGCGACAGCGATGAAAAGGTGAACATTTTTCAACGTCGTAAGCCAGCGTGTGCACAAACACGCACGTAAACTTTCACTTCCACACACATAAATTTTGCGTGTCGCTTGGCTGGAGGGTCACGCGTGTTAATCGCCCTACCGCACAAGTCCCATTGAAAACGAATGGAGTAGAGGCGATGTCGCCTCCCGTGTGTGGCGCCCATTACAAATGTATTACTGTAAAGTTACAAACATACGTTCGTAACAGGACGACTTCATTTTGAAATTTTCTTATAACAGCTTTACTGTCGCAATATGACAACTTTATCCTTGTAACATGACGTTTTATTCGCGTAACATGACGTCTTTTTATTCTCGTAACATTGCATTTATATTCGGAATTATGATTTTCTCCTCGTAACGTGACAACTTTTAATCGCCTTGTAACGCCGTCTTTTTTTTTTCTGGCGTCCTTGCGACTTTATTCCGGTAACATGACAACTTTATTCTCGTAACATGATGTCTTTTTTCTCGAAGTAGTGTACACGTCACATTTAAATCTCCTCAGTAATTCTGATTTAATCATCCACCATACGTTTGTGTGTTATATTCAAATGTTAAAAGCGATAAATATCACTCAATTCTGCCAGTGTAGCGATACTACGATTGTAATTTTCGTTGATTTATTTATTTAAACATATATCGTGGAAGGTTTTGTGTGTGGTTTGAGTGTACAGACCGCGGAAGGCTCAGGGCCCCTTCTCACCCCTGCTGTGGTGCCGCATATGACTGCAAAGATTAGGTCAGCTTTAATAAAATGGCTGTCAAGCCCAAAGTCCTGACTCGCGCGGAGAACTTATGAATCACGTGAAAGGACTAATATTTGATATGTGCCAACAGAGCGGGTGGAAATGTCTACAGTGGAGCCACAGAGAGCTGAGCCGTTGCTCCATTGTGACATTTGCACCAGCAGGAATAACGTAACTTTGGAGTTCATACTGCGTATTGACTATTGACAATACGATATTATTTGTCGTGTTTTGTCATAATTTGTTGTATTTACTGTAAATAGATTTTTATGTTTTGCTTTTTTTAACGCATCTGTTAATTTATTTTGTAGTCGTCAACCATCTAGGGCAGTGGTTCTTAACTGGTGGGTCGGGACCTAAAAGTGGGTCACGGAGCTGTTTTCGCTGGGTCGCGGGCCTTTGCCTGGGGAAAAAAATGTCAAAATAATGTAATATCCCAATGCCTGTGAATGCACCTCACGTTCTTGCCTGCGCAATTCGATTGCTACGCCACCGAGGTGCGACCTTGTCAAGCTTGAGTGGGAGAGGAAAAACATCGACGTGCCGTCCGTCCAGCACACAGGTGCAGATATCTGCTGGAGAGGAGCGCGCCATAAAGAGACTGCGACTCATGTTGTGTTGAAAATAGTCGCTTAAAATCGAATTAAATAAAAATTTGAGTCGAAAAATCCCCGCAATTTGGATCGCCACTTTTTATTGAGGGGGCGATGGTGGGTCCCGCAGCCAAACCAGTTGAGAAACATCTGATCTAGGGGACTGAAACGGGAACAATTCAACTATTCAACCAAGCATGGCATTTTTTCCTCATTTTTGTTGGTTTTATTCTTACTAACTACAAAATAAGTGGCTGTTTTCTGCTCCGTACTAAAATATGGGATTTAACGTTAGCAGCTAGCTTCTAGCTCTCGGTCTACTCTTTTGTTGTTCTTTTCATGACGTCATAAACAAAATCCCTGATACCTAAGTGAATTCCCGCCACTTCACGGAGGACACCTTTCTAAAAAGAAAGAAAGAAGGGGGGGGAAAAAAACAGGCTTTGCTACACATCTTAAAATAAAACCTGGAAGTAGTGGTGGTGATATTTGACTGAAGGTTTTTCATTGTTGTGATGGGAAAAGTGACATTTCTTTAAACTAAATATTAGAAGTTCCCATTTGAATTTCAAGACTTGTCTCCACAGATGCTGTACGTGACCCAGTTGCTGCATAGGACAGGTACGTGCTGGACAATCAGCGAGCATAAATATGATCTGACATGACTCTGGAACCAGTTTTTGATCAGCAAGGCGCTGGATAACAACCAGCGGCAAGGTCAGCGTTGTAGATAAGCCTTCATTCTTGCATTAACACGATTAGGATCCTGTCCAACTAAGGTGCTTGACTTGTCCCGCAAAAAGGCAGAAATTCTCAGGGCGGTGGGTCAAGTCAAACTGGTCCTAAATTTAAATGAACTTAACCCGATATAGTTTGCACAAAAAGTAGAGAGGCACAGCAGTCTTTCATGCGCGGTATACTGTAATTATCACTATGAGATATATCCAATCCACCAAACTAATACATTAAGAGATAAATAACCAAAAATATAGATTTTTTTTGGTGGGGGGTCACTCATCCATAACTGTGTGGACTCCTTGGGTTAATGGGTGACGAGTCTTCTCTGCCGCTCTGTCCGATAAGCTGATAAAGCCTGTGGCTGAGGTTCTGCACTTGGCAGGTTCCAAGGACACAACCAACTCTCATCAGCTGGGCATGGTGGGGGTAGTGGTGGGCCCCCCGGGAACCCGGGTGGGCGTGACGACGAGCCCTGGACCCCTTCTCCCACTTAACCTCCAAACGCTTGTCCGGTTGCGCCCACGCCAGGCTGGGATTGGCTCTTCTCACGCTAGAGGCGGGTAAATGCTTCCACTTTGGGGATGGAGTGGGCACCGAAGAGTGGGTCTGGCTCCCATAGGGCAACGAGGGGTTCTCTTTCAGGTCGGTTAGCTTGTTGAGATGGTCCAAGCTGAGAAGAAAATAACAATCATTTTAAAACATGGAGGGACCCCTGGGGAACCAAAGTACAAACCACTTGTTGCTAGGCAGAATTTGTGGGTCATTTGTGCATCAAAGACCAATAAAAAAAATTGCATATGCGTCCGTATAGAGTGCCAGTCAAACTAACACACAAAATGCGTCTCTATCTGCTGAATCTGGTAAGGTTACAAAAATTAGTATGGTTTAATTAGTAAAGTGCTAACAGTTTGTCGTCAACAATTAGCATTAAAATGTGCTGAAATGCTTTGAAGGTCCCCTATTATGCACAATGGATCAGCAAACGAGGGGAAATGCGATCATCTCCCTCACCCGTTTGCTCCACTTTTTCGAGAAGAGGTGCTCAAACAGTTGGTTTTGAAGTTCGAGGTTTTCTTGATGTGACTAAATGAAAAATCAAGGGGAAAAAACAGGCTTCGCTACACATCTTAATATCTTAAATTATCTAGATTCCAGGATCAATGGCAGATTTTGGCAAACATACTTTCAATACCCTATTGTGGGACCTCTAAGACTACTTTAAAATGGTTGAAAAATACTATTAAATGGGACCTTTAATTGATCAGGGTGGTTTTCACCTGAGAATGTACAGTATTTCCTTATGTAGGCTGGCTACTATTAACACAATAACAGCTGATGTTGAAAGGACGGCTGGCATTTCCACTTTTAATCTGATTAGGCCACACAAAGCAGCTTTTATAATACAAATAGACAGCTTTTTTGACTTGCTGTCTGGTTCACTGCATCTACAGTACACGGATACGTTTTATTAATGTACATCATGAATCTTTTTGCAAAATGTGTCAACTTAATGTTCCGATCATGCGTTAGCGCAGATTCACAAATAGTGATATTAAAATCTCAGGCCTTTTTTTCAACTCGGAAAATTATTTTAGTACAATTCAGGACTTTTTAGTTTGTTTTTCACAAACATAACTATGCTAATACATTTCTTTTTTAATTGTATAGTCAGCACTTGTTCCATCTTTAATTAGAATTTAATTATGCTATATTATAATAGACTTAATGTCAGGATTGTGTGCTGCGGTACTGCCTTCTACTGCTTCTCTGTTGCAGCACACTCCTGAGCACCCTGATTGCTGATCATCTTCACCTGTGCCTGATTAGTTGTTCTATTTAAGCTGTGTGCTTACTCACATCCAGTGCCAGATTGTCCCTTTGCTACACCCTGTTCAGCTCCTTCCAGCTTGTTCTTGTGCATTGTGTTTTGGCTTTCTGACCCTCGCTCTGCTCACCTGTAAGTACCTACCTGCCTGCTTGACGTCTTCTGCAGTAGCTGTATTCTTTGGTACTTCTGCTAGTTTTTTGTTAGCAGCTCTTTTTGTTCTTGTCTGTATTTTTCCCTGCTCAGCTCACCTTGCTAGCAGTGTTTTTTGTTACTGTTTCCCGCGACTAGGTCCGGATGTATTTTGGTTGTACTTTGTTTCTTGTGTGGTTTTTGGTACCTTTTTGTTATCCATTTTTGTATTAAAGACCTTTTCTGTTTTCACCTATTCGACTCTGCATTTTGGATTCCTGCATCACGGCCTTGGCCGTTCATAACAGAACAATCTGGCCAAACATGGAATCCGCAGAGTTCGCACATATAAAGGCCGCACTATCCCAACAAGGTGCGCTCGTCGGCAGCCATGAGCAATCCCTCCGGGGAGTTATGGAGTCCCTGGCCACCCTCGCCACTAGCATTAGCGCTATTGAGCAGCATCTGGGACTTGGCTCTCACCCAGGACAGTCGGAGGGTGCAGCTCCCTCATCAGAGGTTGTTCGAATCGCACCTGCTGCCAGCAGCAGTAATAGTCGCGAGCCTAGCCTCCCACCCCCCCCACGCTTTTCGGGGGAATCTATGGATTGCAGACAATTTTTACACCAGTGTACCCTGATTTTTGACCAACAACCCAGCACTTACTATTCCGACCAGGCCAAGATAGCGTTTATAATGAGCCTACTTACTGATAAAGCAGCAGCGTGGGCTATAGCGGTGAGCAAAGCTAAGCCGGAGTTACGCACCTCCTATCCTGTTTTTTTGGAGGAGCTACGGCAGGTCTTCGATCACCCTATCCGTAGTAGGGAGGCCGGTAACCAATTGTTGGACCTACGACAGGGCAAACGCTCGGTAGCGGCTTTTTCTGTGGACTTTAGAGTGCTGGCGGCAGAAAGCCGATATGATGAGGAGGCTCTCCGCGGAATATTTCGCAAGGCTCTTAACGAGCGGATCAAGGATGAGCTGGCAGTGAGGGAGTTCACCACCACGCTCAACGAGCTTGTCGACCTAGCCATACGGCTGGATAATCGCCTCCGGGAACGTGATCGCGAACGCAGTGAGGGACTACCTGCAGGATCAGCCAAGAACCACCGTCAGGAGTTTCGGCTGATACCACTAACTTCCGGAACCAGCGGAACAGAGGGAGTTCCATCAACGGCGGCCACCGAGGAGATTGCGGAGCCCATGCAACTCGGGGGAAGACGCCTGTCTGCTGCGGAGAGGTCGCGGAGGCTACGACTCCGCCTTTGCCTGTACTGCGGCGAACCCAACCACACCATCAACAGATGCCCCGCGCGACCGGCACGCCGCGCCGGATCTCCTCCTGACGTTATTAAGGAGACTGGCGCAGGATCGACCGCCGTATCTAAGTCGAGGGAGAATCAGCCTACGCAGGACCGTTGTGAGTATGCTGAAATGCCTCCGGCGTCGGCTCCGACTCCAGCAGCCTTTAAGAGACTACAGGTGACTGGACTCATTACGGGGGGGGGCGTCAATGTTCGGATTTCTGCATTAGTCGATTCTGGGGCGGATGATTGCTTTATTGACTCTAATTTTGTTAAGGAACATGGCATTCAGGGGGTTGAGTTGAGAGACCATAAGGAGGTTCACTCACTGGATGGACGCCCCTTGGCGGTAGTCACTCATAGAACCGTTCCGTTATCTCTTCAATTGTCTGGCAACCACCATGAATCCATTAGTTTTTTTATCGCTCCGTCTCAATCCGCGCCCGTAGTTCTAGGTCTCACTTGGCTCCAGATTCATAACCCGACGGTGGATTGGACGAGGGGACAGATAGTTAATTGGGGCAGTCACTGTTTTGCTAGTTGCTTACGTTCCGCGGTACCCACAGTTTCAGGTAAACCTAGGAACACTGAGAAGATTGATGTCACTGGTGTTCCCGACGTCTATCATGACCTCCGCATGGTATTTAGCAAGGATAGAGCTCAGAGTTTACCCCCCCATCGTCCATATGACTGCGCTATTGAACTCCTTCCGGGAGCACCATTACCCAATGCTAGGCTTTATAGCATCTCTGGACCCGAGCAACTTGCGCTCAAGGAATACATTGCTTCCTCTCTAGCTGCCGGACTTATTCGCCCCTCGTCCTCTCCACTTGGGGCCGGCTTTTTCTTTGTCGAAAAGAAGGATAAGTCTCTACGGCCTTGTATTGATTTTCGCGGCCTTAATGACATTACCATTAAGAACCGTTACCCGCTTCCTCTCATGGACTCCGCCTTTTCGTCTCTTCATTCGGCCAAGATCTTTTCCAAACTCGACCTTAGGAATGCTTACCACCTGGTTCGAATCAAAGAGGGGGACGAGTGGAAGACGGCTTTTAATACGCCACTCGGTCACTTCGAGTATCTTGTTATGCCCTTCGGCCTTACCAACGCACCCGCCGTATTCCAATGTTTAATAAATGATATACTTAGGGATATGATTAACCACTGCTGTTTTGTTTACCTAGACGACATCCTGATTTTTTCTAATTCCCTCCAGGAGCATATCCAGCATGTACGCCGCATCCTTCAGCGGCTGTTGGAGAATCGCCTTTTTGTCAAGGCGGAGAAGTGCGAGTTTCATACCACATCCGTGTCCTTTTTAGGGTTTATAGTGGAGAAGGACAAGTTAAGAGCCGATCCCGCCAAGATCCAGGCGGTGGTCGATTGGCCTTCTCCCAAATCAAGGAAGCACTTGCAGAGGTTCTTGGGGTTCGCGAACTTCTACCGGAAGTTCATTCGTAATTTCAGCATAAAGGCAGAACCTCTGACAAGGCTTACATCAGTAAAGGTTCCCTTTGTATGGTCTCCCGAAGCTGAGGAAGCGTTTACCAAGCTTAAAGCACTGTTTACGTCTGCCCCTGTCCTTACTCAGCCTGATCCTGCCTTGCAGTTTATCGTTGAGGTCGATGCCTCGGATACGGGAGTGGGGGCGGTTCTATCCCAGCGCTCACCAGTCGACCAGAAGCTGCACCCGTGTGCCTTTTTCTCACGTCGCCTCACCTCGGCAGAGAGAAATTATGATGTGGGCAATCGGGAACTGCTGGCCATTGTGCTCGCGCTGCGGGAGTGGAGACATTGGCTGGAGGGTGCAGCCCAGCCGTTGGTAGTTATTACGGACCACAAGAACCTGGCATATATACGCTCAGCGCACAGACTCAACTCTCGCCAAGCCAGATGGTCACTGTTCTTAACAAGGTTTAACTTCTCTATCACTTACAGACCTGGATCACGGAATATTAAGCCTGATGCACTATCTAGGATCTTTTCCCCGGTGGAGTCGGACTCACCACCGGAGACAATCGTACCTGTCGCCCGGATACTCGGCGCCCTCCAGTGGGAGGTGGAGAGGAAGGTCTCAGAGGCAGCGGGACAGACGGAACTACCAGAGGGGTGCCCAGAGGGGAGATTGTTTGTTCCTGAACGACTCAGATCCGAGGTGCTGCTGTGGGGTCACTCGTCTAAGATTGCCTGCCACCCGGGGATTCGACGAACCCTATTCCTGGTCTCCCAAAGGTTCTGGTGGCCTACCATGACAGCTGACGTGAAGAAGTTTGTCGCCGCCTGCTCCGTCTGCGCCAGAGGTAAAGCTTCCCATCGCCCTCCTGCCGGTTTGCTTCAGCCGTTACCTGTCCCTGGTCGGCCATGGTCCCACATCGCAATGGACTTCATCACTGGATTACCCTCGTCATATGGCCGGACCGTCATACTCAATATCGTGGACAGGTTTTCGAAGATGGCGCATTTTGTGTCGCTCCCCAAGTTGCCCACGGCCCTAGAGACAGCTAAACTGTTGGTGAGGCACGTCTTCCGCCTACACGGGATACCTGCAGACATTGTTTCGGACAGAGGGCCTCAATTTGCTTCAAGAGTGTGGCGGGCATTTAATAAGGCATTGGGGGCGACCGTTAGTCTTTCTTCTGGTTACCACCCTCAGTCCAACGGCCAGACGGAGCGGGCCAACCAGGACTTGGAAGCAGCACTCAGGTGCGTTTGTCATCGACACCCCTCCTCCTGGTCGACCCACCTCCCCTGGATCGAGTATGCCCACAACTCGTTACCCTGCTCGGCGACAGGTATGTCACCCTTCAAGACTGTTTTTGGTTACCAGCCCCCGCTTTTCCCCTCCCAGGAAGCAGAAATTACCGTCCCGGCAGTTCATGTACACCTACGACGTGCCCGACGCATCTGGCGAGAGACCCGGGCTGCATTAACACGTACAGCAGAACACAACCGCCGGATTGCTGACAGGCACCGGGTTCCCGCACCTGATTACCAGCCTGGGATGGAGGTATGGCTGTCTTCTAAAGACCTTCCGCTTGCAGGGACCTCTCGGAAGCTGGCTCCAAGGTTCGTGGGACCTTACAAGATCAAGGCAATAGTTAACAAGTCAGCTGTCAAGCTGGAGCTCCCACCGGCTCTTAAAGTCCACCCAGTCTTCCACGTCTCCTGCATCAAGCCTGTCGCTACCAGTCCACTGTGCCCTTCGGTCGAGGCTCCACCCCCGCCCCGCATCATCGACGGTCAGCCCGCGTACACGGTGAGAGCCTTATTAGATTCGAGAAGAAGGGGGAGGGGGGTGCAGTATTTGGTCGACTGGGAGGGATATGGACCAGAAGAGCGCTCCTGGGTCGCCTGCTCCCGTATCCTGGATCCCTCCCTCATTTCCGACTTCCACTCCGCTCACCCCAATAAACCAGGTATGCCGCCAGGGGGCGTCTTATAAAAGGGGGGGATACTGTCAGGATTGTGTGCTGCGGTACTTCCTTCTACTGCTTCTCTGTTGCAGCACACTCCTGAGCACCCTGATTGCTGATCATCTTCACCTGTGCCTGATTAGTTGTTCTATTTAAGCTGTGTGCTTACTCACATCCAGTGCCAGATTGTCCCTTTGCTACACCCTGTTCAGCTCCTTCCAGCTTGTTCTTGTGCATTGTGTTTTGGCTTTCTGACCCTCGCTCTGCTCACCTGTAAGTACCTACCTGCCTGCTTGACGTCTTCTGCAGTAGCTGTATTCTTTGGTACTTCTGCTAGTTTTTTGTTAGCAGCTCTTTTTGTTCTTGTCTGTATTTTTCCCTGCTCAGCTCACCTTGCTAGCAGTGTTTTTTGTTACTGTTTCCCGCGACTAGGTCCGGATGTATTTTGGTTGTACTTTGTTTCTTGTGTGGTTTTTGGTACCTTTTTGTTATCCATTTTTGTATTAAAGACCTTTTCTGTTTTCACCTATTCGACTCTGCATTTTGGATTCCTGCATCACGGCCTTGGCCGTTCATAACACTTAAAGAAAGAAAAAATATATTAAGGCATGTGGCATGCTTCTTTTTTTAATGGAAATTAAATAAAAATTAAAAGTAAACGTAAGCAATGTAAAACTGATTGTAGATCTTATACAAGCTGGAAAAAATTATGTTTATAAATATTATAAATATTATTATGTTGATATATTAAAATGTAGTATTATTATGTTATAATAATCCACATAATCACATTTAAAAATATTACATTACTAATAAATAATAATGATAATTATTTTTAAGAAATAAATATATCAAAACAAATAAATAAATAAATAAATAAAATCATAAATATATATAAATATCATAAAATAATAATAATTATTGTTATTATAAAATCAAAAGTTAATTTTTTCCCTCAACGTTGCACAACATCGACCAATGGCTTTGATGATGGGTTCTTCCAGTAAAGAGAACAATAATGTTCCAGGAAATCTAATATTGTATGCCTGAGCTATTCTGTTTCTGCAATTAAGCTGTTAAAATGTTCTACACTGTCATGTACCAACTGACACACAGTTCAGCAAACACAGTCCCGCCATCTGTCCATTGTTTGTCGGAGACAGTGGTAGTTCTTCACTTTACTATCCCCGTCCGTGTTTGACTGAAGATCCAGCAGTGTGCTGTTGCCTGGCAGCCAATGGATAAAGACAGAAACGCATGAATAGGGAAAAATCCTCAAAAAACGTTCCGACTTGCGAAATGCTGACTTGACTTGTTTTTCCAGCAAACATCTTAGCTGAAAGGTTAGGACGTAAGAAGTGTCTTGCAGCCTGTGGATATGCATGGTTTGAGTTTATTTTAGCCACTTTAGCAGCGCGTCCACTGCTGGGATGAATAAATAATTGGGACGTGCCACAACCACAGCATGGACAGCGCACTATTTCCAGGATGACACATGGTGCCACATCACCCAGCTGCACTTGGAACATGCAAAATGCATCTATTCTTCTTTTTGATGTTGAAACAGTCAGCGCTTTGTTGCAGTGTTAATAAAAATAATGACAAATAATGCTGAATGTAGGACATTTCTTTTCAAATAGAACTAATTCCTACATACGGCGGAGTATTAGGGCCACTTTTTTTTATCTGAGATTTTGAGACTAAAGTATATTTTTTAATTTATTGTCATAAATTCGTGACTTTATTCTAAATTAAATTTTATATATTTACGTCAATAAAGTCATATATTTACGAGAAAAAAAAACTTTGTAAATTTAGGACAAGAAAGTCGTAATATTACGAGAGAATAAAGCTCTGTTTTCTCTCTTTTTTGTCGTAAATCTATGTCTTTATTCTCGTAAATGTACAACTTTTTTCTTGTAAATTTACAACTTTATTGACGCTGCTTTACCACTTTTTTCTCGTAAATTTATGACTTTATTATGGTAAATTTGCGACTTTTTTTTAATATACGACTTCTTTCTCGGAATGCTATGACTTTTTTTCGCGGAAATGTACGACTTTATTCTCGAAATCTCCGATTTTTTTCCCAATGCGGCCCTAATACTCCGTTGTACCTACAAGAAGGAACATGACAAAATCAATATACAGTATTTATATTTCTACATTTATATTATAACATTTGATCGCTAACATTACACAACATATAACGGGTGATGCATGTAGGTCAATATATGCTAATCTATCTGAACAGACCATCCACATCTTAGATTTGTGTTTTCGGTGACAAACCAAATTAGTGGAATTTCTAATAATACAATATATCAATGTCACTGATAATGAATTTATTTTATTTTTAAAATATGCCAAGGACCAATAAAAAACGAGCTGCAGGACGATAATGGACCCCTAGGCCACACGTTGCACTTTGATAGTGGTGTTCAAAGTGCGGCCCGGGGGCCATTTTTGGCCCGCAGCTCTTTTTTTTTTTTATCGGTTCTCGACATATTCTAAAAATAAAATCCATTCCTTCACAATGGTCTAGCTTTCTTTCTGTGTTGAGTGGAAATCTAGGCTGTATGGAGGGGGGGGGAGTTTTGGTCTTAGCGATTAATCCACAGTGGAATTCTCTTGCCTGTTTTGTCATTGTTTTTTTTTCCCACCTTGACTTAAACCCGGGGACGGGTCAGAAGGACCCCTAAGGAGCCATTCATACAACCCTGTGTCATAATGTGCAATAACTTTGAGATGACACATAAGAATGTACGGCTGTATCAGTGTTCCTACGCAAGTATGGAATTAGATTTTGATCAATTTCCAGGTCTGGAAAAGTATTTCCAAGTATGGGAAAATATGCACGTTTCCAAGACTGTTAGCACCGTTTTGTTTTCTAAAGGTGAGTGAAAAGAAAAAAGAAGAAATGAATCAATCTGCTAGGGTAGCCAAGATGTTTGTGTGAGAGCACAAAGTAGGCGACGCATCCTGGAAAACATTGGGAAGACTGACAAGTTGAATGGCCAGCCCTCTGCTTTTATACTCCTTTATCTATAATCTCCTGGAAATGATATGGTGACATAATGGCTTGCATCTTCAGCATAATGGAAACAAATGTTAAATTCCATCATTTATTTAAATGATACTAGGACTGGGTCGCATGGTGGTCTTGTGGTTAGCATGTTGGCCACAAAGTCACAGTCTGGAGGTCGGGAAGACTCCCTTGGGAATTTCTATGTGGAGTTTGCATGTCTTCCCCTTTTTTTTGCTTGGGTTTTCTCCGTGTACTCCGGTTTCCTGTTTCCATGTTAGGTGAATTGGCGACTCTAAATTGTCCATAGGTATGAATGGGAGTGTGAATGGTTGTTTGTCTATATGTGCCCCGTGATTGGCTAGCGACCAGTCCAGGGTGTACCCCGCTTCTTCTCGCCCGAAGTCAGCTGGGATAGGCTCCAGCATACCCCTGCGACCCTAATGAGGAGAAGCGGCATAGAAAATGTATGGTTGGTTGGTTAGTCTGAAGCTTGCTATTTGGATGTTGGGCCCTTGTTAGGCCCTAGACTGGGGGTGTCCAAAGTGCTGCCCGGGGGCCATTTGAGGCCGTGGCTGTTTTTTTAATGACCCGCGGCACATTCTGAAAATATAATTTAACAAGAAAACTAAAAAAAACAAAACAACAGCAGCTAAAATAGAAAAAATAGCAGTAATTTTACAAGAAAAAAGTCAAAAACAGAAAAGTGTACTCTAAGGAGAACAAGTCGAAATCTTACGAGATTAACGACTTAATATTATAAGGACAAATAACGTCTTTGAAATAGCAAAAGGTTGAAATATGAAATAAGAAATACTAAAGAAACAAACAAAACAAAATCATTTTTGGAAAATTAGGTTGGGGGAAGTTATATTATTATGGGAATAAAGTCAAAATATTACGAGAAGAACATTTACAAGAAGAATAAAAAAACAACAGCAGAATAATATAATATAATTTTAGTAACATAAAATTGAAATATATATATAAAAAAGCTTTTCTTTAAAGTTATGAGAAACAAGCAAAACTAAATTAAAATGTGTTTTTTTTTTATTCGGTTCGAGAAAAACGTCTAATATTATGGGAATGAAGTCATAATATTACGAGAAAAAAATGTACAAAGATTTCTTAAGAAAGATTAAATATTTGGCAAATAAAAAAGACAACAGCAAAAATGAGGGAAAAAAAGAGCAAAGTGTATTCTAATAATACGCTTCTTCGCCGACGTCACAAAGCTGAGATGCCCTTTTTTCTTGAAATATACATAACTTCATGCCTACTGTACATGTGCAGATGTACGAAATATCAAAGCGGCCCTTGTATCCTTTCTTTTGTCATTATGAGGCCCTCGCAGAAAAACGTTTGGACACCCCTGCCCTAGATGGACCAAATCAATAGACGGTCCACAACATAACAGAGAAGAGGCAAAAATGTCGAATGTGAGTGTCTATATGTGCCCTGCGATTGGCTGGCGACCAGTCTAGGGTGTACCCCGCCTCTCGCCCGAATTCAGCTGGGATAGGCTCCAGCATCGCCCCCTCGGCCCTAGTGAGGACATGTCAAATCTGTGGGAATCTTGAATAAAATATCGATAGATACTTTAAGAGCCAAATAAGGCAAATGCATTTGAAAAATAACTCGCAACACAACCCTTAACAACCAATCATTCTTCTCTCCAGGTTAACAAAGTATATTGTCACTGTAGTTGACATACGGCGAAATTACCAAATGACCGAAAACAATCCTTTATTCTCTCCCATTATCCATATGTTTCTGGCCAAAGTCGCAAGCAAATGCGGTTTAGCTGTGGCTAATTTCAGTTTCGGTTATGTCGACAACTGCTTATGTCAACGTCAGTCCGAGGGGTGTCGACATAAACGGGGTTCCACTGTATCTTATGTTTTTAATTCTTGAGCGGCTTCCAACTTCTGGAATTTGAACCGTAAAGCCTGATCTTTACCAAAGCCATATTTAACTTGTACTTTAGCCGGATTTTTCCACGTAAAGAAAGGAATGGTGTTACGTAAAACCATGATGTTATTTTTCCTTGTTAGGGCAAAAAGCGCATTGTTGCACAGCCTTTTGCAGGATTGTCCTTATCGGGACAAATAAGAACAAGATGAATGCTAACACAAGAACACGGAACAAATGGCGTTTAAAGCATCCTTTGCAGTAATCAGTCAGCGTGTGGTGGTGACGGAACAGAATGTGCTCTGTGGATCTACAAGTGGGAGAATGTGCTATCCTAATGAAAGCCAGACAGGACATTTATGAGAGGTTTGCAAGGTGAGAAGAGCAGAGGAGTGACTGTTATTATCGGCAGTGTTAAAAGTCTTCTTAAAAATGACGGACAACCTCCCTGTCGGTCCTCTGCAAGTCTAACCATACAGATTGGGGCCTTCATGGGCACAAAATGCAGTCAATACCTAGGCACCATATAATATTGTGTTTTTTGGGCAAATTTTACACAAGAGGCCCCTCAGTCGTGTTTTCAAAATGTGTCGCTCAAATTTAGCCTTTAGGAATTTACTTCAAAAGTGATTTGAACAAGTCCTACTGTGAACGCGCAGTTTTGTGTGTCTGCAGCTTTCATGCTAAAGCGCGATTTATCCACTTTTGACACATAGACTGTAATTCTGTCCAATGTATTGATTACATATAGATTACAGTCACATTTTAACATCATTAAAAAAACAAAAACAGAAAAACAAACAGACAGATAGTTAGCAAAGTGCCAGGCTTTGTTTTCAGATGTGTAGCGAAGCCTGATTTATTTTTTTCAAAGCTGTTCCCTGTGAAGTTATGGTGGTATATATTAGCAAGGGGCGGGTAGGGGCGGTACCAGGTCCTTGAGGCTGCTGATAGATGTTTTCATAAACCAGCTCCATGGACATACTGTACTATATTAATGTTGTAACATCTTTAAAAAGTATATTTTGCATAGTGGAGGCCCTCACTATGTAAGGATTTGGGTGAAAGGGCTTGGCTCGCTGACTTCCTGAAGAACTGCTGGGGAGAAAAAATGAGAATGCACAGAGTGTGTGTCTGTGGAGTACTGCTGTAGTGCCTTTAAGCAAAGCACATCGCTCTGATATGTCTTGTAGTGCAGTGGTCCCCAACCTTTTTTGAGCCACGGACCGGCTTGTGTTCCCACAAATCTCCCGCGGACCAGGGGGGAGTTGGTACATTATAGCGATCTAATTTATCTTCTTTATAATGTATTGTGTAAAACTAAGACATGAACAACATCACATTAAAAGCACAAAATGAATGCAGACCCACCATCCGCCAGTACAAGCCTGGAGTTTGTTTTCCAGAGAGATTATTACATTGCTGTTTGACGTGTGTGGTAAAGGGCAGTGCTGCTAGCATGAATTAACTTGAGACAAATGTTCACATTAGCACTCAATAAGTCATCAAAACTTACCTTTATGCATTCCCACATAGTATCAGCATTTGAGACCAAACATGAGGTGAAAGAAAAACAGTAAAAATACAGTATAGTAGTCTATCTGTGCGGCATGAGAGAAAGTTAGCGCATGCACGATGGTGCGTTCAGGGACCCTCAAACAAAGTGGGACGGGTCGCCGCTTGCAACAAATAACATAAATGCCAAAACTATGAGATTTGTAACTGTATATTATTTTTTAAATCTATAATGGCCCTTATTTCCGAAATTGATATGCATTTACATAAAATGTGATGTAGTTATTTACAAGTGTATTTTTTTTATTTATCATTGCACCTGAAAGCTTCCTGCGGTCTGGTTCGGCCCCACCCATGGACCGGTACTGGGCCGTGGCCTGGTGGTTGGGGACCCCTGTTGTAGTGCATATCAGTGATGTGCGGCTCGATACTGAAATATTGATACCTCCAAAATCAGATCTTAATGGTCAAAAATCAAAATATTGATACTTTGATACTTCAGTCATTTCAGGTAATGTATATCATTAACGGGGACACAGTAAAATAACTAAATGATTGACATTTTTAAATGATACGCGGTTGGTCAAACTACTTTTTCAGTGTTTAATATGAATAAATAAAGTACTCTGATGTCTTGCGGTCTTTGTGCTATGAGCTATGCTACGATTTCAAATACACTACTTTTTCAAATTTACCAGACACATGAGCTGTATTTGTGCAAAATATCAGTATCGGATCGGTATTGCCGATACCAGCCTGAATTTATTTGATTGGACACATCACTAGTGCGTATGCATAGGTTCTAATTTTATGTATACATGTATGTATGTACATGTACTGTATGTATATCCTGTATATATGTATTTATGTACTGTGTATTATGTGTATGCATCAATGTATTGTATGTGTACAGGTATATACAGTATGTTTGTGTGTCACTATATATGCTACTATGTATGTATGCATGCGTATACTGTATCTATTTATATATGTACAGTATATACTGTATGTATGTATATACTGTGTCTATGTATTTATGTACGTATGTATGTATGTACTGTATACTGTATCTATGTATGTAAGGTATGCTTGCATATACTGTATCTATGTATGTATACATGTACATACCGTAAATGTGTGTATGTATATACTGTACAGTGTTCCCTCATTTATCGCGGGGGATAGGTTTCCAAAATAGCCCGCAATAAGTGAAATCCACAAAGTCGCCAGCTATATATTTTTTACAATTATGTTTCAAGGCCGTAAAACATCTCACCATACGCTTTGCCGCTTCATCCTGGCACCGTTCGGCTTTAGCGTGTTTGTATCCTTGTTAAAACATATTGTTTCTTCTATTGCAGTATTGTTACTAAGCAACTCACACGGTTAGCTAGTTTGGTAGCCATGACCATAGACACAGACAAACGCCGCATCGAGTGGGTTTGTCAACGTCGCCGCCATATTGGACGTGTCAAGGCTGCGCTGTAAATGAATACAAGTCAGTGTACTTACTTACATAAAGCGCCTTTCTACAAAGAAATTTAAGTTGATTCCTCTTGTTTATACCTTCACACACGCACTAACATACTTGGGAAACAGGCACCAAAAACAATCACCATCACATTGTACAAAAACATAAACAATCACGTGTTTTTGGTGCCTAACAGTTTCTCAAGTAAACAAGTGCGTGTGTGAATGTATAAACGAGCGTAGAATACATTTACATTTACTTGTATTGCAGCCTTGACACATCCAATATGGCGGCGACGTTGACGTACGGCTCAGCGCTCGATGCGGCATCTACCTATGTCTATGGCCGTAACCACAACAAGAGACAGCATGAAGGAGATTGATTGACAGTGGTCTACAGCCAATCAGGACGCAGAAGCCAGTGGGCGGTGCGGACAGAAGAGAGAGAATAGAGAGACACTGCTTGCCTGTGCTTATGCACAGAACTACAACGCTCAAATTTCCACAATGCAATTCTTCTTAAAGGGCCAGGCTCGGACTGTAGCAGCGTTCACACGCTGTGAAAAAAAGCACTCAAATTGCACCCAAAAAAATCCGCGAAAGGTGAACCACAATGTGGCGAGGGAACACTGTATATGTATGTACATGTGTATATATGTATATGCTGTACTCTGTATGTATGTATGTATATACATATACCGTATATCTATATACTGTATGTATGCACAGTAGGTATATACTGTATGTACAGCTCATCATCAGTACAGTATATCTATCATTTCCAAACCAAATCTAAAACCCACCAGTAGAGGGCAACCACACACTGACTCATCATTCACGTTGTGTGCACGCGCGTATGTCTGTCTGTCTGTCTGTGTGAGTGTGTGTGTATGTTATGATGCCTCCTGCCTGGTGCTGGTGCTCTCTGGTATTTGAAAGTATGGGATGGAAAAGTACAAGTACAGGTGTCCTTTGCAATAGTTCATGCTGCTATGTTCCCATTAAGACAAGCCTTATTTTTTTTCCTCCAATCAGAATCTATCTTGAAAATGAAAGCCATAAACAGTAACATCAAACTAAAGACAACAAAACTGCTGACTTCATCTTACATTAAAACCTGCTTTCACTAAAACACAATTCGACCACTGACTTTACACCTAGTCCGCATTTAACACAGTAAAAGCTCATGAAATAGGTCGAGTTATTGTCAAATGCCACCATTGTTATTTTATGTTGAAATGAAAGCGTGTCACTTTGACTTGACCTCTTTCACTTGACCTTGCAGTGCGCACTATCTTGCTTGACACAACTACACAAAAGAACAAGATAATATATAGTTTAGCTTACGATACTGAGCTACACGGTTGAAAATGTTGGAATCAGAGCTTTGCAGGCAACTTAATGAAGCCAAATTGTGGTAAATGCGACCTTATAGGACGTTTAAGACGCGCTCACCCAATGACAAATGAGGATCCTCGCATATATTAAAGTAAACTCTTACCTGTCCTCTGCCAGCAGCCGCTGGAAGCAGATAAGGCTGATGCAGTAGACAGTGAGGGGGAGAAGGGACTGCATCTCTGGGCCAAGGTTGGCTCCTGGTCCCACCAGGTCAGTTAAGTTTGAAATCCCCAAAGAAAAAAAATGCTCAAAAAAAGTTGTCCAGGCCCAGTAGTGCAAAGTGCAAAGCCTTGGGAAGGTCACAAACAAAGATGGTGAATCAACTATTACGGCACCAGTGCATGCGTAACAGTTTTGCACGCTATCATCTGTATGAAACGAAAGTCAACAAATCTTACCTTTCCCTGTGAGTTGCCTTCAAGCGCTGTGTCGTTTGTTCGTGAATGAAAATGTCTGCATGTTCTCCTCGGTGTGAAACTGAGTGCCTTTTGGTGACATGGGTTTAAATAGGGAGGGGGTGGAGCTCACTGCATGCCTCCTACTTCACCGGTACACGCAGCGTCACTGTCAAAAGGTGAGGGGAAAGTATGAGCTCCCATATTTGGGGATGATCCAGCATGGATACGAGAGGAGCATAAACATAAGAGAGGAAACTAAGACTAGGTTTTTACAAGCTGTCATTTATCTTTGTGTAATGTACACATTCAGGGACAGGGAATTTAAAGAATGTTGTAAAACGCCTTCAATGTATCTGTCGGTCTAAATACCTCATCTATTATTCAAATAGACATGTGAAAAAGTAAAGTGTGGAGTTTTGGCTTAAATGGGCAATAAATCAAATGAGATTGCAGAATGAATTTTCAACTTAAAATGGAAATGTATTTTTTTTATTATACAGGGTGGGCCAATAAAATGTTTCCGCTTTTTAATCATACAAAACTTTATGAAATTAGAACTTATTCAAAAATTGTATTTACAGATTTGAAACAGAAATGTCAAATTAACATTTGATGCCAAAGGTTTCCCACTTTCTCTTGTTTTTTACACAGTTTAATAATTGATGACATGTTCAGTCCATGCTCCTCATCTGTGGATTACAGGTGCAACACGCACATTGACGTTTGTGATGACATTGCCACACATCTCAATTTCCTGACGGATGTTGGTCTTCAGGGCCTCAATGGTCTGTGGGTTGTTGCAGTACACGCTCTCCTTCAGATATCCCCACAGAATGTGTGGCAATGTTATCACAAACTTCAATGTGCGTGTGGCACCTGTAATCCACAGAAGAGGAGCGTGGCTTAAAAAATAAAAGTCAAAATTAAAAGATGCATGATTAAAAAGTGGTGGGTAACATTTTATTGGCCCAACGTGTATATAGTTTATTATTATTGTTGTTATTATTTCACACCCAACAGCATCTTTATTAAGTGCTGTTTTGCTGTGGACTCTAAGAATATACATAACGTCTCATACTCATTTGATAACATAAATGTTATGTCCGTGTAGATTGTCATCATCAAACATTTGAAACGATTCTACCTTTGCGAAGAGAAAAAAAACCTTACTAATTTTAGCATTTTATTGGATTTTATCATAAAATGTTGTGTTGCTTTGGAAATATTAAAAGATTCGTCGTTTGCACACGTCTTAGCACACACAAAAAAACTGCATATATAAATCAAGACTACAATATTGTATACCTTCTATCATAAAGTATTACTTGTAATAATTATCTACAAAAACTTAATATCTATGCCAAGAGTACCCAATAAAATCATGTGCACACATATTTCCTTTAAAAATTTGTATTCCAGATTAATTGCCACCCTTATTTCTTATCATTACTGGAAAGTCAAGGGGTCAAGACAAATAGAAGATACTGTACAGTGTGAACAAGACACGCCTTCATTCCCACCATGTAACATCACCGATCAACTGGACATTTTAAAATGTTTTCATCCTAGATGCAGTTACGCAACGCTCATTCCCAAGAAGAGCAGCAGTTTTCAACGTTTCCTGGTATTGGAATGACGTTGCACTGTGCATCAATGTAACAAAAACAGTCACGACCAGCGACACAGATGAATTGAAGCTTACAAATCATCTCAAACAATTCAAATAATAACATGAGAAAGCCATGAAACAGTATTTAAATGAACATATGCAAGTGTATGGAATAAAGTGTCTTGTAAATGATCGTTGTCCACTTCTCACATTTGCTATTATCAACTCAGCTCAGCTCTGTCCAGGCATTCCTTTGATGTTCCTACGTATTTTCCCATTAGCCAGTCCATCCTGCATCATGTCCTCCTTGTGACACGCTAATCCAAGTTTTGGCTTTAATGACGGAGATTTTAGCTTCAGTTCGTATAAGATATTATCTCAGTTCAGGCTGTTTTTGGAGGTCTTTACGTCTACCAGGCAGTTGCGCATTCCCAACTCAGAGTTTGAAAATTGCTACTTTGAAGTGTCCATTTGTCTTTAAGATGTGGCTCAACTTAGCTTCGCAGGTTTAAAGAAATATATTTCTGTCTTTATTGTTCCCAAGCTGGTGCGCCTCTCCAGCTCAAACTTAACAGATCTTAGCAGATCAAACTTACGTACAGTTGATTATGTTGAGCTGCCGATATTAGCGTTATTGAAAATCTGTTATTTTTTAATTTTATTTGGGATTATTTCAATGTGGGCTGCACGGTGGTCTAGTGGTTAGCATGTTGGCCAACACAGTAGCAGTCCGGAGATCCAGAAGACCTGGGTTCGATTCTCCCTTGGGCATTTCTGTTTGCATGTTCTCCCCGTGCGTGCGTGGGTTTTCTCTGGGTTCTCCGGTTTCCTCCCACAATCCAAAAACATGCATGTTAATTGGAGACTCTAAATTGTCCATAGGTATGAATGTGAGTGTGAATGGTTGTTTGTCTATATGTGCCCTGCGATTGGCTGGCGACCAGTCCAGGGTGTACCCTCCCTGCCTGTCGCCCAAAGTCAGCTGGGATAGGCTCCAGCATGCCCCCACGAAGCGGTATAGAAAATGGATGGATGGATTATTTCAATGTATTTTATTATATTATTGCATAAATTATATATCTGTATACAGTATATATATATTTTTTTAATAATAATTTTGGTGTTAGAAATATTTTGCGATTGAGTGGCCTCCAGTCCAGGATGTACCTCACCTCCCGCCCAATGTCAGCTGGGATAGACTCCAGCATACCCCCGCAACCCTAATGAGGATTAAGCGGAATGGAAAAACGAATGAATGAATGTTAGAAATATTAACATATTTTTTGTAACATTAAGTATATATTTTTTATAGTATATTTTTATTTTGTATTATTTTATTATATATTCGATAAATTATGTAAATTACATTTAAATATATATATATGCTTAATACAATGCGCAAATAATGATTTATTTATTGATGAAATTTGCTGCTTTAGATATCCAGTTGCTTTTAAGATGTAACTGAAGTTAGCTTACAAAGGGTTGAAATATGATTTCTTTCTTTATTTTTCTCAAGCTGCTGCACCTCTCCAGCATCAAACTGCTTTAGATGTGTATTTATCTCTCTACGGAACCTTGCTTAGTGATTTGATGCGACTGACCAGTTGAGTCATCGCCCTGTCTGTGGAAACGGGTCACTTTTTAAGATTCTGACCTGTTTATGTAAGAGTTCCCTGGCGCGTGTGACAGCAGCAAGTGAACCGGTCCTGGATCCTGAACACAGAGGGCTTCCCGCCTGGTTTGATCTCTCAGTCGTGTCTGCTATTGTGTGAGGCGGCCATTAGCGCACATTAGAGGGAGATCTGTGGAGCCGGCACAGAAAAGGTTTTTGATGTTTAAATCTAGCCGAAAAGCAAGAAGTATGCAGCGGTATTTGTGTGATCAAAGAGGATACTTTATTATTGGGTACTGTTTTCTCTGTTGTTTTTGAATGAGTCACACAGGGACATCCTTTTGAGGTTGCCGAAACGCTTTAAAGCACTGTTCCCCTTTGCCGGTTACTTCTCTGACCCTTGACATTTGATCTTAATAGCATATCAGCAACCCCATAGGTACGTATTCATTAATAACGCTAATACACTCTTGAAAAAATGTTTAAGAGCAGTGGAAAATTAGAAGTACAGTAATCCCTCGCCACATCGCACTTAATTGGTTCCGCGAAGTAGAATTCCTTCTTTATAAATGGAATATTTTTGTTGCTATGCCTTGTTTGCAATCTTCTAAATACGTTTTTTTAACATTATTAGAGCCCTCTTGAAATGAAATAACACCCATATATCACCTTTACATTCATATTACCTAATATAGTAGATACAATCACAGAATATAAGACAGTAAATAAAACTTGTGCTTGTGCGTGTCGCAGTAAATGTGTTCAGTGTGGAGGACAGGAAGTGATGTTGGGGGTTCAGAGTTGAGTTTTAGCTTGTCATGGGTTAGGCTGCAACTGTGCCTGTTTTGAGGTACAGTAATTAAAATCAAGTCTGGTACTGGTGCTTCAGTGGTGGTCTCACCGAACAATTACTGACACCTAGTGACCAATGTAGAATACTACATTCACATTTTGGAATGTGTCTTCTTATGGCTTATGTTTTCTGTTTTGGTTCATTTAGCCATTTTTATGCATGAAAATGCTTCATTTAGGCAGAAAAGTATAACACAAAATGTTTTGTAGTTTGTAAGTGAAACCTTTTATTAGAGTGAATGGTTGTTTGTCTATATGTGCCCTGCGATTGGTTGGCGACCAGTCCAGGGTGTACCCCGCCTCTCGCCCCAAGTCAGCATACCCGCGACCCTAGTGAGGATAAGCGGCATAGAAGATGGATGGATGGATTCTAACCAGATTGTTAGTACAGTATCAAAATACTCCCCCTATAGGCCTGGAGAGTCATTTTCTCTGAAGCATAGTCATTGTGCTTTAATACAGTGGAACCCTGTTTATGTCGACAACCCGTCAACTCATCAGGTCTCGGCCCATCGTGTTCTTCTTTTTACTAAAAAGTATGTGCCCGTTTAAGTCGAGGTCGACTGCGTTTGGATACTTGGTATGTATCCGATATAAAGTAAATACACGGCGAGTATTGCCAATACCAGTATTGACATCATGGAGTGATTTTGCAATTTTGCCTTAAATTTGTAGATTATATCAGAATAAAACACAGGACAAAGATTTTAGGCAAACAAAAAAAACTTTT